>NC_136905.1:61790364-62390364 GCF_949606895.1 Notothenia rossii
ATTTGCCACATACAAGCATTTCCTCGCCTTTTGGAAATTGGTGGAGCCTGCAGCCAACACCAAGATGGTGCGGATCACCAACGCCAAGACATCCTCTGCCAGCAGCTCGGATTCCTCTCAACCATCAACAACGGTAAGCAGCATACAAGCATGGATGTATATTAATAATTATGCACGCTGCGCACTATACCACCGTTTAACAATTGCATCCCATCACTCACAAAACACACTCACAAAACACACACACACACACACACACACACACACACACACACACACACACACACACACACACACACACACACACACACACACACACACACACACACACACACACACACACAGAACAACAAACCCCAGGAAAATGTGTTACAACTGTACCCGGTCTCCCCTATAACAGTATCTACAGTATGCCTAACACTTATTTGTTTTCACAGAAACTTCCACCCATAGATGAGCTGCTGCTGTTCCTCATGCACCTGTCAGTGGGCCTACATCTGAGGGATCTAGCAGAACGGTTTGGCATTCACCACACCACAGTCAGCAGAATTATTTCCACCTGGACACACTTCCTCTACCAACTGCTTGGAAGCAAACGTCTGTGGATCCCACGCGAAGTTGTCAAAGCTCACCTTCCACCAGAGTTTTCAGCTTTCCCTGACACACAAGTGGTGCTTGACTGCACTGAAGTACTCTGCCAGACTCCATCATCTCTCCTGCTGCAGAGTGAGGTGTTTTCTACATACAAGTTGCATGCTACATTCAAGGCCATGATCGGCATGGCACCACATGGTGCCATTACATGTGTGTCTTGCCTGTATGCAGGATCTATGAGTGACCGGGAGATCTTCAAGCTGTCTGGCATCGTGAGCCTGCTCACACCAGACATGGCGATAATGGTCGACAAAGGGTTCCTTGTGGACAATCTGGTTGAGTGTAAAGTGTACCGGCCTGCCTTTCTTCACAAAAAAACCCAAATGAGCAGGGAGGATGTCAGGCAGACTCAATCCATTGCACATCTGAGGGTCCATGTGGAGAGGTGCATCAGAACAGTCAAAGAGAACAAACTATTTGACAAAGCCATACCACTGTCTGTGTGTGGAAGCATTGAGGAGCTCTTCAATGTGGCTTGCTTCCTGATCAACTACCAGAACGGACTGCTGGTAAAAGCATGGGCAGGCAGCAATTAGTGATGGGAATTATGGCTCTTTGAAGGGAAAATAAGCGAAATAATCACCAGGATAATGATTGACTGTATTGCCTGACCTAATGTCAATAATCTTCTTTGTAAACATGACACAAGGTGGCGCCATATCCATGTCAGTGAATGTACTACTTTGAATTTACCCTCTGTATGTGTTAAGTAAATAAAGTTGTCTTGCTTGAATGAAATTCACGCAACTCTTTATATTAGATACTGTGTTTTGAAGTGGAGATGGAGATTATTTGTTGACCCTGCTTTAAAGGATAGTTTGCCTTTACAAATGGTGCGCTTTATCACTGCCTGGGTTTTGGTTGAAGTGCATCCTAATGCTGCTGCGTTTGGCTCATTTTCCATTTGCAAAAGAATCGGCTAATGAATATAACTAATATATATATATATATATATTATATATAACTAATGAATTATAACATCAAAACAAATGCACACAAAAATAACATAGAACAATACCTAATATATTAAATCCACAATATGATAACATGATGTAGTGTGGTACACTAATGTTTCATTTCATTTCAAACCTTTATTTATTCAGATTGGTCTCTTGAGATCATAGATCTCTTTTACAAGGGAGACCTGCAGCAATTTAAGTTCCACATGAAACATAAAACAACATAAAAACAAACAATAAAGGATATCATACAACATATTTACAAACTTATCAACATTTACAAATACCCATAGTTTCAGAAAGCATTTCACTTAGACGTGCTTTAAAAACATTCAGAGAAATAAAATTGCTCAATTTCAATTTTAGCTGTAGACTGTTCCAATCTGCTATCTATCAGTAACTATATCGCTATCTGTATGCTATGCATCTTGCTCTCTCTCTCTCTCTCTCTCTCTCTCTCTCTCTCTCTCTCTCTCTCTCTCTCTCTCTCTCTCTCTCTCTCTCTCTCTCTCTCTCTCTCTCTCTCTCTCTCTATCACTATCGTATGTATATCGCTAACTCCCCAAACAACTCCACACCGAAGACCGGAAGTACTCATGCTCACACCCAGCCGCCGGAAGTTGATAGACGCCATCTTGTGCAACTAGCCAATAGAGAGGCGAAGTCACGCCCATCTACTTCCGGTCCATGGGACCCCGGAAGCGAAAAATTATACATTGAATTCAATGGAGAGAGAAAACGTATCTTTTGATCCCGTTTGAATTGTGCCACGAACTACACATATGATGTTTGTCAATCTTAAAAAATCATTTCCATGTCAAAAAAGTCACATTTTGTCGTAAAACTGTTGAAATATAAGACTATGAAAAATACGCGACTACAAATCCCAAATCCCATTCTGGGTCGCGCATGTGATGTCACAGGCGACAATGCTCCAAGTGGTTGCGACTCGTAATTAAAGCGAAGAAGAAGATTTCATAACTGATTTATTCCCTCCAATAAATATAAGAGATTGCTCCAATAAATTCACTTTTACAAGATGCCTGTGTGCTTTGTACCATGTTGTAATCACAAAAGTGATCATACCACTTGCTCGTTCTATCGCTTCCCCTCTTATGAAAGGAACAGGAGTCGCTGGATCAGACATATCAGGTAATATCATAGGTAATATACATGTTGTGCATGGAACATAGTCAAGTTAGCTACCTAGCTAGTAGCGACGAGTAGCGAGCACGTTAGTTAGCATTACATTACTTAGCCTTGTCATTTTTAGTAGCCTTACCATGAAGTTATTATTTTATTACATGAAGTACACGAAAATGTTAAACAGTAAGAGTAGTCATCATGGTAAGTATTTCGTGAAACATTTGAAGAGTAGCCTACTGCGCCCTCCACCGGGTGCTAAGGAAGCAGTTCAGGGAGAGTCGAAGGAAGGCAGGCAGGCAGGGAGCTTTGCATGACATTCTTCTGGACATGTGTCATTGTGATGACAGTGAGGGTGAGTCAATCTGTTTGTTGGAAAGACAGTAGTTGAGTGATTACTGAGAGAAAATTATTAAAATAGATAATTATTCAGTGTTGTTACTTTAAAGTGTTGTTACTGACCTTTTTCTCTTTTATTTTCTTTACCTCACCTGTAACTGCTGAGACCCTGAGGAACATGCACACTGGACTGACCTGCTCTGGCAACCTGATTTCCACTGTACGTAATAGTATTTGGTTATGGTATATTATTTATATACATCAAAGGCACAATGCACCCCCCAGAGAGACAAATGTATTGAGTGTGATATTTTGCATAGGTCATGTGAAATCATCTTTACATACTAGAAAACTGTAGGAGCGGCAACTTGTTTTGAAATTGAATTTTTAATATCCGATAATAAAGTTGATCTGTTTTCTTTATTCTTCTCTCTTCCCAGCTCCATCCATCACCGTTCTCTGTTCCTGCAGGTCCTGCTTGCTAATAAATGCTTTATATTTGTACACAATTACAAATAAAGTCAATGTATTGTATGACATGAAGTTGTGCTTCATTCTGAGTCAATAATAAATTCATTCTGCCTTCAACTGCAAAATGATTGTGGACTGCACCGACATCCATGTAGCTGCCCCCCAGTAAGATGAACCAAGCAAAGCTGACACAAAGCTGTGCTCTTAAGTTGACATGAAGAATTTGTGAAATATTGGTAATTATTTGGAAAAAATGACTGACGATGCAGAAAACTTTTTTTATTTAGGAACAGTGGTCAGGTGAAGCATTTATCACTACATATGTGTCACACTTAAAAGGCCAAACACACTGGCCAAACACACCTCGTTTACAACTCCCCAATTGACAGCCATGACTCCGTCTAAATTGTACCCCCCAAGCACCCTCTTCATGAGGGACGCGCATGGAGTGGATGAAAGTCCCGACCTCAGCACAGCACCAAAATTGCTGGCTGTCAACCTGCCCTGCCTGTGTAACTGCCACTGAGGATTTGTCTGCTGTCCTACGGTGGCTGTCTGGATGGCAGCTTGCTGGTCTCTGCTCAGTCGCATTGAGGCAAGAATTGCCTCAAGCCCCCGACCCCCATGCTCCTTCACCAGCTCCGGCACGTTGAAAATGGCCTGATGTTGAGGCTGCAGCTCTGGCTCAGGTGACAAAAGCCATGCCATGCCACGCTGCGCCCCTCAGTGCAGACCTGAACCAGTCTACTTCCTCAGTGGCGATGTCTCTGGCCAGTGGGTTGTATGTCTCCTCTTGCTGTTGGTAGAGTTGAAACACCGGCTGGACTACTTTTGAAGTGCCAGGCTTCCTCCACTGGCACTCAACTTCTGTGGAGCTGATCTGCCACATGGCAAATATTGCCAATGCTGCAGCGTGGCTGCATTTGTACATCCCCCGTGCACAACCACAGACAGCGCTCTGCATCGCGCCATCCTCTCCCATGTAGATCTGTACAAATAAAGTAAGTACCATGTTTGTTAACATGCTATAATAGATTGAATGAGCAATACAAGGATGGTCCAGATCTGGGGGTGGGAGGGTTTATTTTTCCATTGTTTTGTCCTCTTGTCTGATTGTTGTTATTGTTTGTTTTTTCTGAATTTTTTGTAATTTGTGTTGTATTGGTTGTGATTGGACATTGTATTTTTTTAAATGTGTATTACATTTTTGAAAAACATTTGATCAACAAAAAAGGATTTGGTCAGGATCTAGACTCAGTGTGTAGTTTATGAATTAATCAATGCTCTCTACATTAGGAAAACATACCAGTGTACCAGAGGGAGTCACACACAGCTGTGCCTAGATAACCAAACAAATTGACAAGATAACCAAAATCCTTGAATCTACACACAGCAAATAAACTCAAATGACACAACGAGATGTAAAAAGGAGATCACACATATAGTCGATATAAAACTGGCCGCTTCAATCTGAAGAGCAACTAAAACAAAACACGGGAGTATACCTTGTTCTTGTGAACACTAATGTTATCCACAGCATACACACCCGTATACAGTACACCCGTTCTAGGTTCTGATTGGCTCTCTAGGTTGGCATTCTAGCTTCTGACTGGCTGTCCAGGTTGTCAATCACAGCCGTGGTTCATATTATGCTAGTCGACTCGTAACATCGCTAAACTTTTTTTCTTGACGGTTTTCTCAGTCAACTAATGCTATTGATAACAGTAACATAAATTAACACAGCCCTGCACACTGCAGTCATTATATGCCGGGTCTGTGGTTCATCATCTTCTTTTTCATTCTCCTCCTTATTGACTGACATTAACGTTAAACATTGCACTCATGTTACTCACCGAAACCTTGTAAAGCCGGTCCCGCATGCTGGCTCTTACAGAACCGACTAACTCCCCTTTCGTGTATGTACAGCTCTCAACGTACCCAGACTTGTAGTGATTTTCACCTCGTTTTATACTTTTATTCTCATTCTGAAAGAATGAGGTGAAATGTGCCAACGTGACGGTCATCTTTGTGTTGGTGACGCGTATTGTGCGGGACCAGAGACATGTAGTTCACTTAGCGGCTTAACATAAACAAATGTGTTACTTCACAGTTTTACGACACATTTGAATTTTTTTGAATTGCAAAATGTTCTTTTAAATTGACAAACATCATATGTGTCATTCGTGGCACAATTCAAACGAGATCAAAAGATACGTTTTCTCTCTCCATTGAATTCAATGTATAATTTTCCGCTTCCGGGGTCCCATGGAGGCTCCCGGAAGGGGAGGGATTTCGCCTCTCTATTACTGCACCGAAAAACACTCCTAGCACCCTTATTAGGCTACTTATCCTAGCTGCACAATCAACACATCGTTTATGATCGTAAGGAGACACAGAATCTAATGGTACCCACTTCAAAACTCAAAGATTACAAATTTGCGGAGAAAATTACAAAAACCTACATCAGAACATGTGGCGCTAGGTAGCCCAAAACGCTAACATTGCTTACCTTGGTCTAAGGTCTGGTCAAAACTGGTCTTCAATGGCATTAAAACGATACAAACGATGGTGTAGTTAATCGATAGGTTAATCCAATGTGTCTGTGTCCCCTTTGAAATGTTCTGATAATCCATAAGCAATAAAAACTGCTTTTCCGTTTCCAGAAATCAGAGCAGGGATATTCCTACACTCAGCAACAAGATTGTATGCACAGAGACGCCAGCTTTTTTTTTTAATATGAGAGTCTGTCGTACGATTTCCTTTCGATTCTATTAGCTCTAACGGTCAAGAAGAGATGTCACATGTCAAAATCGAACCAGGGGGGCCAGAGATATGGAAAATCCACCCAAATGGCCCCAGAATAGTTTTTTTTTTTGCTAAATCTGTCTAAAAAGGTCAAATATCACTTGTTTTGTATCAATCTTGATACAGGGTACTTATTATCTGTTGTACTTTGGATTCCTAAAGCTTTTAGTCTACTAACCCATCATCCAAGGTTAGTTTTCACTATAAGTACAAAATATGTTTTGGACAGACACTATAATTTACAGTTTTTTACCATGTTCAATCTGAATTTTTTTTTAAATAAAAAGCATCTATATTGATTCTGACTTTTCTACATCCAACTCACAGGTTTATCATTACTTTGAGAAAAAAGATTATTAATTTAACCCTTTTAGAAGGGAAGATAATATGGTCATTTGTTCTGGGAATGTCATTTTCGAGCCTGAAACCTGAAAAACAGGCTTGGGGCCTAAAAGGGACATGAATACTCACAACAATTTTTGAGCAATCTATTGCATTTCATAAGGTTAAAGATCAGGAGGAGGTGACTTTTAAATGCTACTTTGATTCCCAGCACCCTCCGGATTTCTTCTCAGTATCCAGGCAACAAAATTACAGAGAGCTACACCATGACAGACAGAAAAAGAAAAGCACACTGTGGTCAAAACCGCAGCTGGGATGTGTAATCTTTTGTTTGGAACAGTGGCATTTAACATTTCTGCATGGACAACATGGCAGATGATAAGCCAATCAGGAGCACTGAATTATAAATGAGGTGTCAGTGGCACATTGTGCCACCCTGTTGGCCTAGTGACTAATTGGATAAAAAAAAAAAACAGACCTCATTATTAATTTTTTTTAACCAGATGGAAATTGTCATACCATATTGGTTGCAGCTGATCTGACAGGGATGCTTTCTGGGAGCACATGTTTCAAACCCTTACCCATCATCTGCTTAGTTTTGTAAGCTGCACTTAGAGCAAACATTTAAATTTTAAAAAATCCTTTTCTGTCCTTGGTATACGCGCATTAAATCATTTAAGACGATGAACTGTTTCTACAAACTTTCTCCTCCATCATAAAAACAAAAGGAGGCCACGAGCCAAAGAGTGGCAGCTACATGTCTCCAACATGACAGCCTGCATCAGACGGATCAGAGGGACTCATCCCTTGGTGTTTAGCTGTTTGTTGCAACAGCAGGGAACGCAGTAGGGACCATAATCATGGTTACTCTGATAAAGATGTGCTGCTGTAAAAAGACTCATTTAAGTGTCAGTCATATGACACTGATAGAGGTACTATCATTGGCATAGAGGCATAACAAACATTTAAGCTTCAACTGATACAAGACACTGGGCTGTATTTATTTAAAACTAACACATTCTTATTTTGAATCGCCCTTATTAAAGTGGAAGTGAAAATGTGCCGATCTTATTATGATCATTACACGCTTGGATATGCCTTCTTGAACAGAAACGAATTGTATGCCTGCAAAATAGGAAAGATTAAAACTAAGACTCAGTAAGGTTGCAGCTTATTACAGTTATTTTGGAGTTTTTTTTAGAGAACTAATTTGCAAAACATTAAATTCCCTGCCTGAAACACCAACACGTTTTTTCGCCCCACATCCTTAGTTTAGAATATTGACTTTTAGATTCTTGCAGAAGTTCTCTGTATGTTTCAGTTAAGACAGCATTACAGAACAGTGGGGACATTTGCAACATCCTGGCAACCGTATATGGCAGCTGTGACAGTTTTGACGTCTTTGCTGCAAAACACAGATCAAGCAAGAAAATATGATTCAAGGGGAGACATTTAGCTGACTGGTCTGACACTGACAGCCTCTCAGAAGTACGGCAATGTGACAACACAAATCAAACACCACCACACAGACGTAAAACCTCTCTCCCTCTGCAGCTTGACTTTTTGCAATATGTTGGCTATGTCGCATGCACGAGGCTCCACTAACAAACACAATCCATCAAGAAAGAGCTGTTGCTGTATGAAAATGGTCATGGTTTACCACAACGCCTTCCCACTCCCCTATAGTCACTTCAGTTAATGTAATGCAGCCATGCTTTTAAAACTGAAATGGTACTTTATAAATCTGGCCCTTCTCTTGACCTTCCATCTTTTGACCACTTTCTGCTTGTTTGCCCCCTTTCATTCACGTACAAAAACGCAACACACACACACACACACACACACACACACACACACACACACACACACACACACACACACACACACACACACACACACACACACACACACACACACACACACACACACACACACACACACACACACACACACACACACACGCACACACACACCATCTTTTGTGTAAATGTCAGTCCTAACAGCTCCCTTATCACAAGAGCAGTCTCACTCTGTCTCTACATGAAACTGACTCGTACCTGCTCCCTATTCTTTTGTGTAAGTGTCCCACACTGCCCTCTGCCTACTTTGAGACATGCTAACGCTGTGCTGTTGGTGTCATTCATTTGACACATTAAAGAAGCATGCAATCCTGATGCAATATTCAGAATACAGTTGAGTTACTATCAGCTATTGTGATGTAATGGTGCAAAAACATTACAACACCAACAATATTATGAAATTAATATTAAGACAAGTGACTACAGACAAAAACAAAAACATGTTTTTTTGTACACTGGTCAATTTTGAGAGTTAGGGCTATTTTGCTTACGAGCATTTTATTTTACATTAGGGCACAGAACGACATTATGTTTTTTTTACTTTGTATATTTGTGTCTGTACTGTAGATTTCTCCTTGATCCGCTTAAAGTTAGCATTTTTAGCATTAGACATTGCTAGATTTGCACATTTAAAAGTAACGTTTTTGAAAACTTGATTACAAAACATAATTGTCTTATTGTAAGTAGTAGACTGGGTTAGTTGAATGCCAATACCCTTTAGTTACACCTGCAGTGTCCCTTTTAAAAGGCAGTCACACAGATACATCTGTTTTTTGATCAATTGAGTAAGATAGGAATGAGCATAAAATAAATCTATTACAGTTTTTCTCGATTGCTAACACATTAAAATTCAACATAAATCACAATTATTTTAACTGAAACTCAAAGAGCAAAACATCGGCTCAAATCTCCAAAACTCTAAACACGTTTTCAGCTTTTCACACAATTTGCAAATCAACATGGCACTTTTTAGAAAACCACTGCACACGTTTCTCCACGTAAGACACAGGAATCTGACATAAAGTCACACGTTAGCACATTCATAACACTGATATTCAGAATGCCTCACACATGGACCAATGATCAAGAAACACGTTCCACCTGACCAAACACATGATGGCATAATTGTTGGCTCATCAATCAGGATGTTAGCACTATAAAAAGTCCACAGGTGAGTACTTACAGCAACAAGGGAAGCCAACATGGAAGCAAGAGCAAGAGGAAGAGGAAGAGGTGGGGTGAGAGTGAGAGGAGGAAGAATGAGAGGCAGAGGTAGAGCTGGAGGGAGAGGACGTGGACAAAGAAGAATACTCTGTAATGAAATGAAATGTTATCAACCATGGTTTGACGATGAGAGAGGCTGGACAGAGGGTTCAGCCTAATCCAAGCCGATGTACTGTTGCCTCTGTAATCCGGACCCTTAGACTTGTAAACAGGTTAGTTACCAGTTTTTAGCTCTGCATAAGGCATGATATATCAGTGCTTATATCTGTTGTGTGAAACGTATTTACTTCATTACTGTAGTTGAATTGTTGGCATGTTGTATACTATAACTGTACAAAAATTCTGCACAATTTACTGTGGTAAACTTACTTTTATGCAACACGCACACTGAACATCCACTATATCTTTGTTGTTTATCTGAAGGACTGAGAAACAAAGAGGTGCAGGTGGAAGGCTAAGGATTTTCAATGAGGCACAGGAAGCAGCAGTTACAAACTGGGTTTTGGCAAACAATGCCATCACACTTAGAGAGATCCGAAGCAGAGTAACTATGTGATGAGACGCATGTTCCACAATGTTATTTTTGAATAAAATATGATTTTTTTCAACAACTCATTTGTATTTCTTCATTTACTGTATTTCTGTATACTCAAGCAATCTTTCTCTGCAGAAACCTCTATTTACAGAGCATAGCCCATAACAGATGGAAGTGCTTTAGATTATGCTCAGCAGTGTGTAGTTGGGTGGTCAAACAATCTAGTATTATGAATGAAGTGTGTTATGTTTGGTGCTAAAGTTTGCATTTGGTAAGTGTTTATGTAGTTTTGAGGGCAGTTCTTCATTTAGCAGGAGAAATTAGGTGTTTTGCACTTTGGGTGTGGGGTTTTGTGAATTGTGTTTAGTGTTCTGAGAAACTGAGCAAATAAAAAAAAATGTGTGTTAGCAACCGTGAAAAACTGTAATTCCATAGATTAATCACTGCCTTTTTCCCTGCTGACAAAAGATAATGTGTTTGAATTGTAGAAATATTGATATATATTTTGTAATGGTTGCAGAATAGTGGCTGGAATATAATTGATTGATTGCTCATAACACAATACAATTTTGAAAGTGCAGCTCAAGAGTAATTTATTCATGAGCTGTGCAATGGTTTTAGTTGGAAAGTGAACAATGAGTTAACAACAAAACATTCAACAAATAACTTTCATGTACTGAGAACACAGCACGGAAATGTTAAAGTAAACAAAGACAACACACTAACCGGACAACCCAAACACAAGGTGATAAACACATAGGTACATTTTAGCGTGTGTAATTAAAAAGTCAGATCATTTTCTCATAGACTTCTATACAATCTCACTTATCTTTGCAACCAGTGGATTCACTCTGATGATGAGGTGATGCCATTTAGAAGGAGAAAAGCTTAAGACACTTCCTGGCTTTCAGAGCCGAATACTGCCATATCAACATTCAGTATTGTTTACTCAAGATAATTTTTCTTGCGGTAGCTAGATAATGTATGATGAAAGATTATAATAGATCAGAGTTAGTATATTAGGGATAAACGGATGGTGTTTAGTGCCAAGGCTTTTATTATTTTACAGGTAGGTTGTCTAGCAGTCTCTCAAAAGTATATTCTTACAACGTGATGGTCCTGCTGGTGCACTGGTTAAGCTTGCAGCATTTCTACACTCAGCATTAAACATTAATATGAACATTATTTTGGACGTGGAAACATAGAAAGTTGAATTTGCTCACAGTCTGAGTGAGGTCTACTTTGTACATTCTTGCAGATATGGGTAGGAGAGCTCTCTATGTATCTCTGTAACCTTTTTATGATTTCTTGGGTGTCATCTTTTGATAGGTGAAAAGGATCTATTGTCCCAAACAAAGCGCTACTTGATTTGATTACCTTTTAATTTATGAGTTTATTTAGCTTTTATGCGTGTCTTTAAGATGCTTTCTGCTAGATTTAAATGGGGGGTGGAAGAAACATCTAAATGCAATTCTGCATTTGCAAATGGTCTCTGGCCAAAAAATGTCTGAGAGCAGGAAATGACAGGAACAGTAGCGGAACACTCACGTTGGCTGGGAGCAAACAGCATGACCGAGCTCTTCAAATCCAAATGTTAAGCTTGACAACTCTATTTCTATAGAGTGGCTGGTAGCCTTAGCATGCAGCAGACTATCTACACATAATATAATTACAGTGCAGCAGCAGCAACAATCGTCCAAAGCTTGGAATCAACAAGAGCAGCACAATATCCCAATAAAGCAACAATTGCACCAGAGGAGTACAGCACATACACAGCCGAGAAACAGGATTAAGGGGTGGTCTACATACGTTTAAAATAGCCAAAATATGTCCATGGAGAGAATCTTAGTGATACCAACTACGAAACAAACATACTCTAGATGTGTTCCCCCCCTTATGTGCCCAATCCCCCCAAGTGAATCACACCTGGTACTCACAAACACACACAGAAAACAATTTGATACATTTCCCGCTCGTATGTGCCCATCCCCCCACATGGATCACATCTGGCACACAAAATACATGTTCAGTGTCTATTCTTTGTATATTTACTGCAGTTTTTCATGTATACCAGTAGTCTGATACAATATTTACAGTTTGAAAGTGTGTTAAATGAAATTTGGTGATGATTAATGGTTTGTGTGTTAATGTAATAGCAGTTAAAACAGGACTGGTTAAAACAGGACTGGTCAAATTTGACCGCGAACACAAAAATAAGGGGGGGAAAACGAAGACAATAGAAGGTTAAAGGGTGTATTTGTCAGTCTCTCCTTGCAACCTCCCTGTTATTGATCACTCCTGTGGCCTACTGCACCATGCCTCTCACATTAACACTGACTTATTATGTGTATTTAAGTTCTGGGTTGTCTGTCTGTCTTAGTCGGTTCGCCTTGTTCCCTGACTAGTTCTGCGGTGAGTGTTCTGTTTTGTCATTGTCTATATAGATCATAGCCTTGAAATAAAGGAAGTTCAGTTTAAATCTGCATTTGGGTCCTGCTTGTTTCACGCACCGTGACAGTACGAACCGACCTGAAAAATGGGCCCAGCAGATCCGTTCGAGTCGGAATTATTAAATGTTTCCTTTTTTTTGGCTAACTGCTCGGCTCGATGGAAGAGAGCAACCGGAGTTCAGCAGCGGGAGGCTGTGTTGTCGGAGGCGCGCTAGATGGCTAGAGAGAAACCAGGTATGGTGAAGTTCTTACCTGGCTGGATTTCAAAGATCCTCCCTGTGTGTGATTCCCAGCCTGCTAGCCCCAGGCATGCTAGCTCCCGGCCTCCCAATTCCCAACCTGGCACCATACTGCAGACGGTGGGTTCCGTCTGCAGTCAACCCATGCTTCTGCCCCAGTTCCTGCTCCTGTCCAGGAGTCATATTCTGGAACTCGTCTGGCTTATGGAGGTCCACGGAGTATTCAGGCGGCTGCTAAGAGGAGGAGTCGCAAGGCCAAGCTAGCAGCCCAAGCCCCAAGAGCCATGGTTCCGGCCCCAGAACCGGAGCTTACAGCCATGCTGCCGGCTCCAGAACCGGACCTTACAGCCATGTTTCCGGCTCAAGAACCGGACCTTACAGCCATGTTTCCGGCTCCAGAACTGGACCTTACAGCCATGTTTCCGGCTCCAGTACCGGCCCACACAGCCATGTTTCCGGCTCCAGAACCGAACCTTACAGCCATGTTTCCGGCTCCAGAACCGGACCTTACAGCCATGGTCCCGGCTTCAGTGCCGGCTCCAGTAATCATGGTCCCGACTCCGGCTCCTCGTCACCTGCTGACTCATCGGCCGACGCCAGCTCCCCGAGTCCTGTCGGCTTACCGGCCGACTCCAGCACCTCGTCTCCGGTTGGCTGTCCGTCCGACGCCAGCTCCCCGTGTCCTGATGGCTGTCCGTCCGACGCCAGCTCCCCGAGTCCTGTCGGCATACCGGCCGACTCCAGCACCTCGTCTCCTGTTGGCTGTCCGTCCGACGCCAGCTGCCCGGGTTCTGTTGGCGAACCAACCCACTCAAGTGTCGTTGGAGGTCCCGCAGACTGCCCTTCTGCCGGGGGTCCTGCCAATCCCATGTCCTTAGCCGTTGGAGGTCCCGCAGACTGCGCTTCTGCCGAGGGTCCTGCCAACTCCATGTCTGGTCCCGCAGACTACTCTTCTGCCGGGGGTCCTGCCAACTCCATGTCTTGTCACGTTGGAGGTCCCGCAGACTACTCTTCTGCCGGGGGGCCTGCCAACTCCATGTCGTGTCCCGTTGGAGGTCCCACAGACTACTCTTCTGCCGGGGGTCCTGCCAACCCCATGTCCTGAGCCGTTGGAGGTCCCGCAGACTGCTCTTCTGCCGGGGGTCCTGCCAACTCCATGTCTTGCCACCTTGGAGGTCCCGCCGACTACTCTTCCGCTGGGGGTCCTGCCAACTCCATGTCCTGTCGCGTTGGGGATTCCGCCGACTGCTCTCCTGCCGGGGGTCCTGCCGGTCCTGTGTCCTCTTCCATGGGGGATCTTGCCGACACCGGCTCCTGACCGGCCTCCGGAGCTGTCTGGTCTTCACCTCTCCTCGGACTCTGCCTTGCCCCCGGGCTGTCCGCCCGAATTCTCCTTTTTGAACTCTGCCTTGCCCCCGGGCCGTCCGCCCGAATTCCCCTTTTTTGAACTCTGCCTTGCTCCCGGGCCGTCCGCCCGAATTCCCCTTTTTTGAACTCTGCCTTGCCCCCGGGCCGTTCACCCTCCACCCGTCCTCCAGACCCCCTCCACCCACCCTGCTGGATTTTTGTTTTTTTTGGACGTCTGGAATCCGTCCCTTGATGGGGGGGTTATGTCACGATTCTCATGTTATGTCACGTTTATAGTTTTGTAGGTTTGGGTGTTTTTGCTGTTTTCCATGTCATGTTTTCCTTTGGGTTATTGTCTGGTCCTTTTCCCTGTGTTTTTCCTCTTGTCATTAGTTTCCCTGGTGTGTCTAATGGTCTGATTATGTTCACCTGGGCCCCTGTGTTTTCTCCTCCCTCCTCACCTGTGTCTTGTTGTGTGATTGAGTCTTGTGTGTATTTAAGTTCTGGGTTGTCTGTCTGTCTTGGTCGGTTCGCCTTGTTCCCTGACTAGTTCTGCGGTGAGTGTTCTGTTTTGTCATTGTCTATATAGATCATAGCCTTGAAATAAAGGAAGTTCAGTTTAAATCTGCATTTGGGTCCTGCTTGGTTCACAAACCGTGACATTATGCAGCTAAAATGATGGGACTACTTCCATGTCTGGCAGGGTGCAGCTACCCCTGCAAAAACACCCCCATTAGTGTAAAATGCAAATATGAAGCAATCCATTTTCCCTGGCAGAGAATCATGACAACAACAGAGGGAAAAAAATGATCTGCCAATACCAACCCGAGAATTACCAGCAATTGTATTTTGATTATTGGTGCGGTTTTTGTAATGTCATAATACAACTATCCTGACTTGAATGCTTCTAGAAGGACCTACAATTGCAGCTTACGCTTAGTCACACTATGACCGCAAGCCCAAGATCCTCATTAGCAGGAATCATGGTGTGTGGTACCCTGTCCATATGTAGCATTTACTTCTGATGAGAAACAAACAGGTTGCACACAAAGGACTCACGCTAACAGGCCACACAAACAACAGGAGGGTAAACTAAGCAGTTCTTTCCAGACACACTGTTATGTTTAAATGGTACCCTGCTATTTCTCTAATTCATGTGGTTCCTTCCGCCCACCCGCTGGTCAGGCACCGTGTGAGGTAACTCATCATAGAAGAGACTAGGCGGAGTGAGACACAATTACCTTGCCTCCATATGTCTGCATGTGGGCTCTCGTTATGCATACTTGCACACAAACAGTTTCTCAGTTGACACACACAAACAAACACAACCCATTATCACCCAGGCAGAAGATTTAAAACGTCCCACTGTCATTACCATCTTGCTGACCCCACTCGAAGCAAACTACACCACCCTTGTGTCCCTCTCAGCAATCCCATCATCAACATCACTCAAATCACTTCACCTGGCTGCTGCCACTGCAGAGGCTCAGTCTGTACTGCATTGTGAAAACTGCTGAGCAAGTTTGTTTAACCCAATTTGAGTGTGGATTTAGGTGAAGGAAAAATGAATCGAACACCTGTGCTGATTGTGTAGTTGTAGTTTTTGTTGGAAATCTTTACTGAATTTCAAATGTTGCCAATTTCCTTCAGATTCCTCAGGGATCCGTCCTGGGACCACTAATTAGTTTTTTTTGTAAATTAACAGTCTTGATCAAAATGTTCCCAACATGAATTGCAATTTTACTCAAAGCCAATTGTAATATACGGCTCTTTAACTGTACAACGAACCCTGTGTGCATAAACGTTTCTACTGAATGCCGACACATGATGTTCACAAATTCCAAGCGACTGTACCTTCGATCTGTAAACTATTTTTCAGGGCGTTGAGATTAAGTTTGCTCCTCAATACAAGTATATTGGAATTATAATTGATAAATCCTCACTAATCCTCACTTTGAAAGGTTCTAATGCTTTTTCTTGGAGCATAAAGCAACCTTGTCCTTTCCAACGTTATGTCTTTACTAGACTATGGAGATATTATAACAGCTGCCATGGACTAAATTCATAAATGTTAGTTTTTATGGCTGCAACATTGTATTGTTTACTGCTCAATGAACCCTTTCCAGGTTACATAAATGTAAAGAGATATATACATAAACTTAAGGCCCTTTAATGTCTTGAATGTACTCAAATAGTGTAGCCCAAAAAACTGCCTTGCATAAGAAATATAGTTTCTATGGTTATGCTTGCAGCAGTGACCACTCCATTAGGCAGGCAAGAGTGCTTGATTTTTTAGCTGGGAGTCAATGTGACAATTTCACATTAATAACAATACCCCTTTTCTTAGTGAGAGGCTTATTCGAATTAGGCAAAACAAAAGAATGCTTAAAGTATTTGCAGTTTGCAGACATTGCGACAGTAACATCCATCTGCATGCATGTGTAATACAGTTATTAAATCCCTTGTTCTCCGTCATTCATCCCTGCTTGTTATTACTTCATGGGTCATTTAGAGTGTCAGATGTTGCACAGAGCAATGTTTTATTTCAAAGGAAAAGTCACCCGAAAGCAGAAATAAAGCCTTACTTCAGAAAGTTCCCCCTGAGCTGTTGTTTGATGATTTATTTGTTGCTCTCATACAGGCACCGCTTATCCAATGAGTCAGCATATTAGCTTCCTGGATCCTTATTTATAACATTTTCCGCTCTAGTCAGTGCCGGTGACGCTTACACATCAGACAGTCTTGTGCATTTGCCACCTGAAGGCTTTCTGAAGTGTTTCTCAACATTATAATTGGTGCATGATACACACGCAATCACGGCTCCGCATAAATCTCCTTCTTAGAAAAGGTGCCATTCCAGTCTGAATGGAAGACTAATTTAAGTGGGATATTACATTATTTTTCAAAAGTCAGACAAAAATGTTCAGCGGTAAGAACATGACTGTTTTGGTATGGTATACCAAATGGTATAATTCCTGTGATAACATATTTTTTCCTAAGACTTTTCCTTCGTAAAGCTCTACATCTTTTTCATTACACAGACAGAGGATACAGAAGGTGGTAAGGTGATTGATCAATACTGTGACCGTTTTCTATCCCTCATGTAGCCATTGAGCTGTTAATAAGGCAAAGGGTTAAATTACCTTTTAATAAAATGTCTCCACTCTCACAGGGACCTGATGTTCCTTCAAACAAGGCTATTATGAATAAAACAGATGAAAAGGCGTCGCAGGGAATTATTGATCAATAACTTCAGACAAGCCATGATTACAGTTATTTTCAAAGGAAAATTGCCCATGATTGAACGGGTAGTGACATCCCTTTGTGTGTGTGAGAGACAGTGTGTGTAGGAGAGATTATGCCTGTGTACGTGTGTCTTCATATGCACAAGTGACCTCATACATCAATCACAAACTGGCTTTAGCAATACTGACAAGTAGTCAGAGACAAATCCAGTGGGAATCCTCGTCAGCCCCAAAGCACAGTGAATGTGACACTGCAATGTGATTGGGGAGGTGGAGAAGTGGGGGGGGGGGGGGGGGGGGGGATAAGTGTGAAATCACCTTGCCCAAGGGTACAGCATGCACAGATCAATATCTGTGAGAATGATGCCAAACAGTGGAGAGGAGGTCTGTGTGTGTGTGTGTGTGTGTGTGTGTGTGTGTGTGTGTGTGTGTGTGTGTGTGTGTGTGTGTGTGTGTGTGTGTGTGTGTGTGTGTGTGTGTGTGTGTGTGTGTGTGTGTGTGTGTGTGTGTGTGTGTGAGTGCAGTAGCCCCAGGACAGGCTGAGGATGAGCAGCAGCGCCCCCTGTTGGTTAGATCTAACTGCTGGAGTGAATTACAGAACAGACTCAACATGGATTTAGTTTACGTTTGTAAAGTATATATATATTTGAAAACAACTTTAACTACAGAAAACTAAATCAAAACATAGCTTTTGAACGACAACATGTATTTGAAATACACCTGAGTCCACAGTAGTGTACTTTGTTCCCTGAGCAATGGATTTAATGATTTCATTTCTTTTTCAGCCTCTACCACCTTCCCCTTGTGAGGCTTTGCTTTGCCAGGCCGCCATTGTAAATGAGAATGAGTTCTTAATGACCTGCCTCAGTGGTGTAAGGTAGTCACGACAGGCCCCAGTGTACGCTATTATGATGGGCCATAGAGCACGCTAAATAGGAGTTATTGAGCACAGGCATCTTTTTTTTTTACATTTAGAGGGCTACCTTTTTCTCTAGAAGTTTTTTAAGGTAATGTAGAAAAAGCATTCAGCATATCTGTTACGTGCCAGGCAGGCTGTACTTGTGGGATTTTCTTTCCCTCCTGTGTTTCTCTCTACTCCCTGTCTTCTGCACAGCTAATCAGCAGCTGATCGGAATCTGCCTGTGCACCTGAATCTGATGGCTGATTGGATCCCCTCACCCTCAGCTGGCCTATCAGCAGCCAGGGCTGACCATAAAGGAGGCACCCAGGAAGTCTTCTCTCTCTCTCACTCTGGGCCTGTTGCTGACGAAGGAGCCTACAGTGTTTAGCAACTCATGATCTTTGTATTGTCTGACCTTTTTGAAAGTGTGTGTGTTGAGAGGTGGAGGAGTTAGGTAAGTCTGTGGTACCCTGTACATTTCTCACCACTAACTAATGTTCAGACACACTAGGTTAGCGGATTGTTGCCACCCCTGTATATTGTTTTGTCAAATTCTTTGTAGTTTAGTTAGTGAGGGTTTTTTTGTTTGAGTTTTGGTTTCAAAGGATAGATGTAGAGATAGGCCTGGTTTTGTTATGCTTGTTTCTTTTGTTTGGCACAATCCTTTGACTCCTCCTCCTCCTCCTCACCAACCGAGTGTTTCAATTATATGTCTGTTCGATTCTGGGTTTACACAAAATAAACCTTTTGTCAACTGTTACACTGACTCCCTCATTTTTATTGGTTGTATGTTATTGTCTCCAGGTCCCCTAGACCTTAGTGGGGACGTAACAATATCATTTTGTTATAGATTACCACTGATATCTCCATATAGACCAACAAAAGACCACCATTCAATATAAGATTCTGACCGGCATACACAGCAAATGGCATCATTGTTACTTTTACATTATTTCTTTATTGAACACAAGTCTGCTCCAGAGCAAAATTACTCCCAAGCCAAATCAACTTTAAGTATTACAAGTCAAATCATTTAACAAGCGCATTTTAATATAAGACAATTTTGTCTGATGCATTTCTGTGTGAGAAGAATGTTGGTTGGTAGAGATGATTTTAAATCAAACAAGCATGATGTTGTGTCCGGTAATTACATTATAAAAAAAGAAATCTGTGAATGAAAATGTGTCTCAGTATTTAAGATCTGAAAAGCACATTTTCTAACTGAAAAATGTAACACTTATATCAACTTCTTCATTTTGCATTGAAAACAGGCTGAAATAACACTAGCAGATTTAAATTCAACTTTAAAAGACTAAAGAAAACACTTTACAGGATTTTATTATGCTTCACTGCTCAGTGAGCCGTGATTTTTTTTGTCCGTTCATGAGGTGAACATGTGGCTTTTGGTTATTTATATAAATGAGTTCTTGAATACACATTTTGTTCCTAGGATATTGTTACTGTATTCGTTCTTGTTCATCAATAGATCATCATGCTGCAGCGGGTGTTGTTCTCTCTCTATCTGGATCTGTTTGACAGCATTTTGAATTGGTTCTAATTATTCGTGGTCATTTATGTCTCTTTTTAGTTGCTTTGCACTTACCTTAAAACAGTTAACTTTTCTATGTATCCTTTTACATCTGTCTACGGTATTTTTTTTGTCTTTGCGGTGATTGTTGATGACTTTGATTCGTGACTATTTTAAGCCAATTTGAATGAGTTTTGTGTCTCTACCTACCTCTATTTACAGTCCGTTTGCATCTTCTTGAAGTGTTGTTCCCTTTTTATGTCCCTATAAGTGACTTTGGGTCATTTTTTTTGTTATGTATATACTAAACGACCATATGGTCAAAGTGTTTCAGTTGTCTTTCGTGTATATTCAAGTTAGGCTCGTCCTGTAATCTATCCATTGTCCAATTTATTTAAAGGAGCTCTGTTGTGCTTTTTTGTGTTTTCCCTTTCCTGTTGTGTGATATATAGGTTTTTGTGCAGCACTTTTTGAACATTAAGCCATGTAAACATGTCACTGTAGAAGAACAGAATACAAATATGAAACCTGAAAATGAGCCTAATCGGGCCACTTTAAATATTACAGGTGTGTTGTTAAATATATATATATATTTTATGCAGTCTGTGGCAAGCAAATTGAAATATTGTTATTTTGAATGTTTCAGTCTGCTCACATTTGGCATAATCCTGAATTAATGTATGACCACAGGTATTGCTCCATACATTGCACAGATAGTGAGAATAGAGGGGGGGCTTCCAGCAGGGACCAAGGAGCTAGTCTCTGCCGCGGGGCCCCCCCAGAAGGTTAACTCTGCAAAGAGAGTGAGTGATGTTTGGTTTGTGTACCACATGTTCACAAATGCTTTAAAGGGTTTCAGTTGTGGATGCAGATAAAAACCTGATAGACCCTGAATTTGGCTTCAGAGCATTTACATTTATTTTCTGCAAAATGTGCAGGTTTTCTTGTGCCCCACGGAGCTCTATCCACCAAAGACATCCAGCCAGTATTTGTTTGGCAGCAGTCATAAAACCTCCACCCCGTCCTTGCACACCTTGGGCCCATTGATGCGTTTGATAGGTGCTGCCTTCAGTCTGACATTATTTGGCTCATTTTTCATCTTTTTCCCTTTCTCTGCTCATCACATACACAACCTGTGTGTGTGTGTGTGTGTGTGTGTGTGTGTGTGTGTGTGTGTGTGTGTGTGTGTGTGTGTGTGTGTGTGTGTGTGTGTGTGTGTGTGTGTGTGTGTGTGAGAATGAATGCCAGTCAATGTCAGCCAGGGGTTGAAGTACCTGGCCGTGTGCATGCATACTTGTACATTTATCCATGTGTAAGCAAGGTATCAGAACAATATTTCACCCAGCGTAAACTGTCTTATAGAGCGACAAGTGTCCTTCCCGCCTTCCCTTGCTGCGTCGTGATTGAGGGGACGGGTAAAATAACAATGCTACCCTATGGCAGCACTTACAAAGTGTCCAAAAAAACAACACAATGCTGCAGGTCGTTCCACGTCAGTGAATTGAACACTCCCCATCAAGTTCCACGTCCTTAGCTCCTCTTTTCAGGTGGCAATCTTCGCCAGCGTCGCCGTTAACAAAAAAGAAAGTGCTCTGCAATCCCACGTGTGTGCGTTTGACTCATGGGCAACTGCAGCACAATAGAGAGGAGGACAAAATGAGAGCAGGTAATCACGGACATTGCTAGTCTACTTGCGACTGGAACCCATGAGACAAAAGCGAACAAATGGAGTGTAGTGCAGGGGAAATAATAATCAGAGCTGTTGTCCATCCCTTTGCCATTAATCTGATCCGGGCCTGTCCCACCCTGGAGACTATCCCCCGAACTACTTTATTGAGGCGGGGAGTCGCCTTCCTCCACTTCCATGTTTGCAAAGTAATCACTTTAAGCTCTTTGCACAGCATTCATCCTCCATCTGTCCTCATTGCTCTGTCAGCGTTGACCATTAAATCAAATATGTCTTGTTCTTTTAAATGATATGGCGAGAGGTGAGTCCCAGTCCTGCGGTTCATTTGCACTTTTGGCTTTTGAGGAAGAGCCAGGCTTCGGCGCAGTGATTAAGGCCATATTGACAAGTGAATTAATTCCTGATTGGCTGGCGTGAGGGTCGGCCTCCATTATCCTTCCTCTCAGAGAGAAAGCAATTCCCCTTAAAGATTTTCCCGGTCATTATTTGCCCACTTCTTCTGTCCCACACATGGACTTGTAATATTATACATTTGTTCTAGAAACAGAGAGAGACAGCGTATGAATCTCCTTTATGGTCCCCCGTGTGCTCAAGCCATTGTCACTTACAGCTGCTATAATATCTTGTCATTCACACAACGCTGAATGCCACTGCAGTGTTGCCACTTCCACTAGGAGTGCTTCCATGTTCCAAGGGAAGAAAATCATGACATCCCTCTTCACATTAATGATAACATTTGAAACCCGGGCCAGGGGGAAGATGGGTAAGCGAGTGTCAGGCTGGCAGCCAATTGTCAGTCAGCTGCTGTCACAGAGACAGGGCAAATGCCAGAACGTCTGGCGCCTCGCTGCATGCCTCTCTGTGTCTGA
This sequence comes from Notothenia rossii, assembly GCF_949606895.1. Lineage (NCBI taxonomy): Eukaryota > Metazoa > Chordata > Actinopteri > Perciformes > Nototheniidae > Notothenia > Notothenia rossii. The sequence goes on from NC_136905.1 coordinate 61,812,962, forward strand.
CAGCAACCGCTGCCCGAGACCCGGGGAGGAGTTGAGAGGGAGAAGGGATGGGAGGCGTCGTCTTTGAGGTGAGCTGCCATGTCAATGCCCGGGACGGGGGCCAGGTGGGTGATGGTGCGAGAACGCATGCTTGTTGACACAAAAAAAAAAAAAAATATCCTGGATACACATGGGAATAACAGCTCAGTGGGAAAAAGAGGTATGCTTGATGTTGTTACTTCTGAGGAAAACACACGTGCATAATCAAAATCTCACCATCAAAGTGTGATCACTCGTCTGTCATAATGCCGAAGCCACAACACAAAGCGGCTTCCTTTAACCTGCTTCAATTACCAGGCTGACAGAGGATAAATGAATACCCCATGACTGCTGTGGGAACACTGAACCTCCTGACGCTTTCAATGGGCAAGGGTAAAGCGTAAGACCTGGGTGACATAGAGTCTCTAAGCCTAGGTATCTTTGAAACCAATCAAAGTCATTGCCATCTCAAAAGTTCCTGTGAACGTAAAGGTAATAAAACTGCATTTAAAAAGAGAAATAAAGCCACATGAGAACATTCATTTTTTCTATAAGCATGCATGGTGATAAAAACATCTCTTCAAACCCAGGTAAACACTGTTAACTGATACTCCGCAAAACCTTTTGATTTATTTTCACAATTCCTTAAGAGTGGTCTCTGAGGCTAAGGCAGAGGTTTTTTTAAGTAGCTGATGAGGGACTTTTACATTTTGTATTCCTCTGAGTTCCCTTCAGAGAGAGTACATTATGGAAATAGATTGCATCATGGCAAGTGAAAGAAAGCACGCTATTTGTAAGTCTCACCATATAAGCACCTTTGAGAGTGTAAACAACACAAAATACAAAAAAGCTAAATTGTTATGCTGACTCCCGCTTCCACATTTATCCAACCAGTCACTATTTAACACCATTTTTTCATCCCGCATGAGGATTTTTTCAGCAGCTTTTTGTGCTAACTTTGCATATAAGAGTACAGCTCAGTCCGTTCTGAGTCATAATAAAACACCCAGATGTCCTTCTGTAAGGCTTTGCTTATTTCTCTCCCTTTGCTCCCTGCATCATTTACTCTCACTGTGTTTCGACGGTGCAGCACAGCCTCTCCACAATCTGTGCATGGCAAGTATTTACTGCAAAGTCAGCACCAAGATGTGCAAGTTTAGAGAGGCATGCAGGGCAGGAGGATTGTTGTCTATTTGAAGGCAATTTTTTACAAACGTGTCACAAGAGTCTAAAACTTTAGGAGAAAGATATTAGGAGAAATGCGTTTCAAAAGACTCAAATGTACCAAAACACATGCAAATAAACAATCATCTTCGCCAACTTGACCACGCATGGGCAGGGTGTTCAACACACAATGGAAGCAGGGGATTTAAAAATGTATGCACACAGCTGGGTAGTAGGTAGGCAGATAGATAGATAGAGAGCATGGATCTAAAGGTCAAGAGGACGCATAATGTTCTCATATGATTGCCTTGTGTTATACAGATGAAGCATGTTTGTTGTTATTTTTGTAATAATGTATCTCAAGGAGCTGAAACTGTCAGATTTGATCGCTTTGGGGGAGTTCACGTCCATCTTAACAGACAGAGAACAATAATCCATTGGTCGATGTGACTGCTCTTATATCCAATAATTGAAGTCGTTATAAAATGGTGCCAGTTTTTAATGTTTTATAATAGTTTCTTTTATTTTGCATATTGACTGGTTAATGTGCATTTGTGTTTTACCTTCAGGGATTATAAAATGGTCAGTCACTAAAATATACGTTCTGTTGGCTTTTCACAGGATTCCTTCTATTATAACTGCAGATCTGCTGTTAGTTAGCTAACGTAGCTAGTCATCTACAAATATACTGCTACTCACTTGAAAGTTGGTGAAGGTGTTTCTCCTCATTTGCATGTGTTTTGGCACATTTGTGTTTTTAGATTTGCATCGTAAGTGTTTTGGACTGTTGTAGCGTGTTTGCACGGGTCCGCTAGCTTCATTTTAAATTCTTCACTTTTATTGGAGGGTTCCAAGCTTTCAAAATCATAAACTGGCAATTAAATCAAGCCCCAGCTACTCAGTTATCCTACAAAGTGTAGGTGGCTCATTTACAGTGACTCATTAAGAGAAGTTCACAATGTGAGCAATTGGTTTCTAACACTTAATTAAGTAAAGCTAATGGGCAAACATCTAATTAAGTTGAATAGTTTGAGTCATATGATTGTATTTTCAGTCAAGCCACTGGAAGCACAGTCAGAAAAAAAATGCAATTTTTGCAAAGCAATGTTTTTAAACTGTGAACATGATGGGGGGAAGGGGTGGTGTGGGTGGTAGTCGACTATAAGTTGCTGTCTAATGTTATGCATGTTGAAATCTAGCAAGTTGAAATGAATTAATCACCCGCATTTGTTTCAAAAAGTGTCTGGTAGCGTGATTTATATTCCGAATCTGGATTAGGGGGAATCTCAAGCACATCTCGGAGTTCTGTTTACTCACCATCAGCAAGACTTTGAGAGTAAACTAAATGCTGCTTTAAAGAATGTGCTAAACTGATACTTACACAGGCGCATGTCTGCTGGCAAAACACTACAGCTTCTGTAATGTTGAAGAAGTGCAACACAGACGTGGCAGATGTGCGTGAACTTTTATGGCACCAAATGCTTAACAAACATAAAAGAGAACATTTATCCCACTGGTGACACATTAAAACAATCACAGATTCTGTTTGAAGAAAGATCCTCCAGGACAACACTCAATGCTCCTGCCTTTGTGCATTTAAAGCAAGCTGAGTGTTTACGGAAGCAAGCCCATCTCTTGGTTCCAGCAGTGGGCATCCCTTGGCGTAAAGTGAACTCAGGACAGATCCCAGGATGCCACATCGCCAGCTGCCAGCCTCTCACCAGACCTAAGCGCAACCATCTGACTGCCTTTTGATTCAGGGATCGCTATCCTCGGTGAGACTCAGTAGGTGAAGCGCGCCATTCCTCCTCTCGCCAGAGCTCAGCAATCAGACTTGTCTAACAAATTGCTCCTAGCAGCTGTTCCCCAATCTGCCTGCTGAGCGGAGTGACGGGCACTGCTGCCACCACCGCGCCCCACTTCCCCCTATGCTGTGTTTCCACTCAGACGCCATAAGCACGGCCATACGTGCAGCACCCGTCACCCAGAAGCCAAATCACCAATGTTCGTACCTCTACTGTAGGATACATGGGGACACAATCTGCAATCCATCAGAACGCAAGTATCACTGTAATCTATGTTAGCAAATTATACACTTTAGCGGCAGCAATTTGCGTAAATTGCACATTCTGCTTTGTTTCACGCATCACCCCAAATTGCCTGCTGCAAAGCAAATGAGGGGTTGTTGTGATGAAGGGAAATTGGGTTTTCAGAGAATTCAAAGAAGGGATCGGAAATAGGAGTTAAGAGACAAATGACTATACTGCTGCTTCACCCTGTGGATCAAACTGTTGAAAACAGGGTCACAGATTAACAGGAGAACTGAAGAACCAATACTTACAAGCTAGAAAAAAAGGAGCTATTATATGGTGCCACATTGTCAACAACAGCATGTATTCTCCCCATAGATGGATCAGGCATATATAATGAGATGGAGGATCTCAAAGCAAGACATTTGCTAGTTATCACTCTATCCGTGCATGATAAATCCAATGTGGGTCCAAAATGAGTCCCAGTCTGTGATTGTTGATGAGGTCCCTGAAGGAAGGTATAGAATAGATGGATGGCAATTCATTATACCTCAAGACCCTAAAGAGAATTCTGTGTCTGAACACTTCCTCAAGTCACATGTATTCAAGCTGTATTCCATTCCTGTGTCTTATCCAAACCAATCTCCAACCCTCTCTCATTTGTGTTTGTTCCTCAATTACCTCTTCTTCCCCAGAACGCCATCTTTTCCTCCACCTCATTCCACTATCTATTTCTCCTTCTCAGTATCAACCTATCCTCCACATTCCTAGTATCTATGGTCCATTCCCATCTCTGACTATTCCCTTATCTTTCCCTATGTCCTCCTCACCCCTCCATTCTCGTCAGCTGATAACAGCCAGGAAGCCTTTTTCTTAGAAGGCGATGGTTAAACTACTTTAGTCTTAACTGTCATGGCTTTTGGCATAAACAAGAAACAGGTGTTTAATGCTTAGTGGAGTTTCACATGGCAGGCTGTGGACGGAGGGGAGATCCCACCCAGCTTATTAAATGGGCCTCAGCCGGGCTTGAGTGATGATGCGTCAAAGATTTTCTGGCAAGGTGATCAACTAAGCTGTATCCCTATCTTTCGACAGGATACTTTGTCTGAGGTGCGTTATTTGCATTTTAATCTATTTTTATTGTAAAATATTTACTGCATGATTATTTGTAAGCCTTTTGTGATCAAAAACGATTTCCCACCGGGCTAAATTATAACTCCAATATGGTATTTTGCAAATCTAACGTACCAGATGTCCAATTGTTGTAGTTGTTTATTTAAATGGATAATTTGTAGAAATATAGATAAGAAATGTATTTTCCTCAAATGGCCTTTTGCCCACCTGCTTTGAGTGATACCATCCCTTTAAATGGTCTTTGTGTGTTGTCATTGGAGCATAGATCTTTAGAGGATATAGCCTAACTTTACCATGTAATTTATCTGTAAGTTGTTCTCTCATAGCCGTGGGAACATGTTTCAAATGGGGGGTGCTGTGGGGATGACACCAGGGCTGGTTCTGACCAATTTGCTGCCCTAAAGGCAAGATTTTAGCAGGCAATGAAAAACCTCTACAAAAGACCAATACACTACAAAAATAGAAACATATTGACATGGTGGACAGCTTATATAAAAAGGCTTCAAATGTATTTTGTATTATAACATGTTTTAATTGGGGGGGTGGACTTCACATCCTCTAGGGGGGTCCGGGGGTGCCCCCCTGGGAAGATTTTTTTAACATTTTAAAGTAAAATGCTTCAATCTGGTGCACTTTGAGCGCCCAATTACTAGAGACTGATCTAGGGGGTACAACTCTAAACACCCATATGAGAAAAGATCGGTTTGCATTTTATTCATCAAATATGTGAACATTTCCAATAACCTACCATAGCCAATAACAAATAAATGTAACTTATTTTATTTGTGTTGTTCATTCATATCTTATTTTACCAGTTAACATTTATTTATTTATGCATATTTTTAAATCTCTCCAGTTTTAAACAATATTTTTGGTTTACTGTCCTATAGTATACATTGGAATGATTTCAAACCTTTTTTTATTTGTCCTAATAATTATAAAGGAGTGCCTTTGAAATATTTGTTTACATAAATTGTGATCAAAACGTTTGAGACTCACTGAGATAACTTATACTAAAGTGAACTATCTAAACACTCAGAGTCCTTTAACTCACTGAGCATCTCAGTCTGACAGGACAGAACTCTCCCTCCATATTATTGTAGAAACGGCTTCTTATATCCATTAGCGCAGCAGAAGCTAACAACAATCCCCGCCGGTACCACGGTATCCCCGCGGTATCCCCGCGGTATCCCCGCGGTATCCCCGCGGTATCCCCGCGGTATCCCCTCTCCAGAGGCGTCAATTGGGTATGGCAAGGTATGGCAGCTGCCACACCTTGGCTCCAGGGGAAAATGTAAATGTTCGTTTTAAAAAAATAAATTTATGGAATTACTCTGTGTCAATTTGTATTGATTATTCTATTATTTAATACATATAAATTAAATACAAATGAAAATCAGAACAACACAATCGATTTCTCTAGTCTAGATATTATCTTTCCCAATACTTATCGTAACGTATCCCCCCTCTCTATCTTGAAATGTGGTATCTCCTGACGAGAAGCCGCCGGAGGTCAGAGCGGGTCATGTTATCGCGTTTTTTTTTATTTTTCGGCTAAGCTAATTAACTAAAATGAAAAGAAAGCAAAGAACTTTAGAATCTTTTTTTATCAAAAAAAAGGCAGGTGAAGGTGATGGCTCCAATGTTGCCCCAGCAGCAGAGGGAGAAGGACCAGGTAGTGAAGGTGGGATTCAAGCTGTTAACGAGGCTGTTAGCCACTCCAGCACCTGCGCCGGGGATGCAGATGCTAACAGGGAGACGGAGACTACATGCATGGAGGCTGAGAACTCGTCCACACCGACTTCTCGAATTGAATCCGAGTCTGAGTCCCCACCAATTTCTCAGATTGAAAGAGCTGGATCAGACGTGGACAGCGATAAGGAAGGTCAAGGCCCGGGTGCAGCAGCAGTAGCAGCCTCTGGGTCAACTGGAGCAGAGAAGAAGGATATTAGTGGATGTAAAACAGACGGACTCAGGCGTCCTCGTTTGACCCACTTCCCAACTAGAAATGGAAGACGCTTTAATGTCAGTGTGTATCAGGAATATGACTGGGTTGAATATTCTGCGCAAGAAGATGCAGTTTATTGCTTTGCATGCCGTCATTTTGGAGGAGCCTCAACTTTAACAGGTGACAGGCATGGACTGCGTGTTTTCATAGACACTGGATACACATGTTGGAAGAACATGAAAAAAAATCTCCGGGATCATCAAGGGAGCAGTAGACACAATTGTGCTGCATTAGCGTGGTCTAACTTTAAGGCTGTGATCAGCGGACATAAGGAATCCATCGCAAGTCGGATTGACGCAAACAGGACAGATGAGGTGCAGGAGAACCGGGCTCACGTCAAATCCTTGTTCAAAATCACGTCATTTCTGGGAAGACAGGCCTCCCTCTCCGTGGCCACAACGAGAGAGATGAGGATGAAAATAAAGGAAATTTCCTTGAACTTTTGGACGTTATTGCAACAGATGACAGGAACGTGAAAAGCAAACAGGAACGCAGGTATGCGCACTATTCTTCCCCAGAAGCCCAGAATGATATGGTGAGAGTTATTGGGGAAAATATCAGAAGTATAATCATAAATGAAGTAGGAGAAGCACGGTACTTTTCAGTGTTAGTGGATGAAACGAAAGACCTGTCTAAGAAGGAGCAGCTGGCCATTTTGATCCGTTATGTACATGACGGGATTATAAAGGAAAGAGCCATTGGAACCTATCACATGAAGGACCTGACAGCTGAATCCCTGGCCCAGAAAATAATAAAGGAATTATCGAGTTTAGATATTCAGCTGTGTGTTGCACAATGCTACGATGGTGCAAGTGTTATGCGGGGTAATGTGCGTGGAGTGCAGGCTTTAATACGTGAAAAAGTGCCGCATGCAGCGTATATACACTGTCATGCACATAGACTAAATCTTGTGCTTGTGAGCTCGATAACTGAAATACCAGAGATGGCAGAGTTTTTTGGTGTTGTTCAAACACTATATACTTGTATTGCAAATAGCAATACCAGACACATGCTTTTCATTGAGGCTCAAAAGAAGTTGGGACACAACAAAATACTGCACTTGGAGCGCACCTGTCCCACTCGGTGGCTGTATTGGTATAGGGCTCTACAGAAGATAAAACTGCGCTACGAGGCTATACTAGCTGTGTTAGATGCCACTATTGACGCTCATGCAGAGGGTTCAACTGAAGCTGCTGGACTTCGGACAAATATGCTGACAGTCACTTTTGTTGTGCGTCTTCATGTCCTAGAAAAAATCTTAAATCTCACTTATGGACTGTCTGAACAGCTTCAGACAAAAGACATTGCAATCACGATGGCTTCCAACCTCATACGGAGTACTAAGGCCCAGCTGGAAAAGATGAGGTCAGATAAAGAGTACCAGGACACACTGAGCAGAGCCAAGGCATTTTCCACAGAGCTCGGCCTCCCAAGCAGCGACACTGCCCCTCTGCGACCAGCAAGAGCACGGAGTGTGTCCAAAGCCTTGGCAGGGTTTATTGTCGGATCATCCAGTGGCCAGAGACAAACAGGAGATGACCAAGAAAAAAGACTATACTTTGAAACACTGGACCGCTTCATCTCTGAGTTAGATCGCCGATATACAGATAATGATGAGCTACTTAATGCTATCCAGGCATTTGATTGTTCATCTCCCCATTTCATGGATGTAGTTAAAATGGAACAGTTTGCACAACTCTATGATGAACTGATCGACACCACCCTTCTCAGTTCCCAGTGTCACACAGCAAAAGCTTTCCTTGAACTTGAGATGAAGGAGGACGTGGAGGAGGAGAAAAACATAATGCTGGCTTTGACACGACTGAAGACCATGTCTGTCGCTTTTTCAGAGGTCATCAAGCTATTCAAGATCGCAGCAACAATTCCTGTCTCCACTGCATCCAACGAAAGATTCTTTTCCGTTTTAAAAAGAGTCAAGACTTACCTGCGGACCACCATGAGCGATGACAGGCTCACAAACCTCATGTTGATGGCTGTTGAGCCTGCTGTCGTAAAATCCCTGGACGCAGATGAACTCGTCAATAACTTTGCTGCTTTGAGGACCCGCCGTTATCCACTTGTGGAATAATTAATAAAGTTCATCTCAAAGTAAGATACCCAAACATCTTATTAATATGATTTCTCTTTCTCTTTTCTTCTCCCTCCCTCCCTCTCCTCTCTCCCTCCCTCCCTCCCTCCCTCTCCTCTTTATATTTGGACTTTAACAGTTTACAGCAGTTTACCTGGTATGTTCACGTGATATTGTTGCAATTACATAGTGAATGAAGTGAACAGAAAGAGTGAAATTGTGTCAGAAAGGCTATTACTGCTGTCTAACCCTGCCGCTTGCTATCCATGGTGCTGAAAACGGATGCGTAACGGCGCATTTGACTGAATTGATTGATTGACGTGCGTAGTTAAGTGTTTGTGTCCATAGTTACTTGCGCTAGCGGGATGTGAGTGAGGCTGCATTTGAAAAAGTTCAAATTTTCCTAACCACACAGAAAAGCTACATAGCAGACTTGTCACTTTTGTTATGATTATTTGCTGGGCATGTATATTGATTGCTACTGTAGTTAAGTCATGTGACTAGTAACCTTGCCATACCTTAGCTTTGGCTGAATTGACGCCACTGCCCCTCTCTCTATCTCTCTCACGCTGGCTGTGAGCTGCGGGCGCCTGATAAAACAACATCCCCCACTTTCATCACTACAGCGCCCATCGTACAGGGCAAATGGAAAATGTAACCGGGGTGAAAAGGGTGTTATCTTTACTTAATTATGAATGTTGTTACATCAAGGCTGAAAATTCGTTTTTTTTGTATTATATTTGTCTTATATCTTGTGGAAGTGCAGATCCCCTGTCCTCCACCAGGGAGTGCTGCAGCACCCTCAGCACCCCTACTTCCCACGGCCCTGTGTTCTCTCCTCAGGGAAGTTAATAAATGTTGGGGGGGGATGTCAATCCCCTATTTATTAGGAGCTCCATACAAACAAAGCTGTCTATGCCATCTGACGGGCTATTTGACACAATTTTCCTATTTTTGGAGTAATTATACAGTTTTCACAAACAGAAATATTGTTTTCTGGCATCACTTTAACATTTTACGTGGAAAATCAGCATTTTAGTATAAGGGCGCATACCGAAAGTAGGCACAGCGCCCTTGTTAGACAAAACCCTGGGCGCGCTCGAAATAATTCAGGATTTAAGGGTGGGTCCAAAGAACACAGGACTTACACCCTTGTTGGTCCCCTTTTGGAACATAGGTCATTACAACTTATTTAACTATTTTATTTCCAATCACAACGTTAAGCACACGTTTGACTGTTTTCACAAAATGGTGGTTCTAAATAATGGGTGGCTTGTCTGCCAGTCTATTTGTGTACAAGGTTTAGCAGTTTTTTGGCCCAAATTTGTTTTGTTGGCAACAGAAACCAAAACAGTGAGCTGAAATCCTACATGGAGTTGTACGGGCCTGGGGGTGGGGAAGGGTGGACCCAAACGCAGGAGACATCAACATTAAACAGAGAATACAATACATATTTGATGGCTTAGTTCTAGGTAAGGCAAGGCAGAACAGAACGAAACAGAGCAGAACTTCCTGTTGTAAGAGACACAAGGAATCTGACAAAGACTGAACAAAAAGTAGGACCTTACTACAAGCTGAACTAATGAGGGGATACATTGCAGATATAGCCTACAGAAGGTCATATGTTTGCAGGGCAGATAGAGAACTTTTCTTACTAATCAACCCAGTCTCACGGCATTTCATGTTATAGTCACAAAGTTAATTGAATCTATTGATTCGTGTTCACCAACACGATTTTCTCAATTTTTTCGTGTCACACAGAACGATTTTAAAAGCTATGTATTTCTATTGGTAGTATGTTTTGTGCCTGCACCAGGTCTTTTTGTCCGGTTGGATCTTGGAAGACCAGAAGCTGTGGGGTTCATAAAAACATTTTCTTACTCAATATCTTACCTTAAGCCTAACCCTAACCCTTTTATTTTAAATAGTATAATGTCAGAGTTGTTTTGCCGTCCGTGAGGAAAATAAATGTTGGCTCAGAGCCTCAGAATACTGAAATCTGTATTCCTTTAAATCTTTTTTTCCTTCTAATGTGTTATTATTTGGTGCAGGCACGAAACATACTACCAATAGAAATACATTGCTTCTAAAATCGTTCTGTGTCAGAATACTGAAATCGATATTTTTTTAATCTCTTTTTCCTTCTAATATGTTATTATTTACATTGCTTTTCGTTCTGTGACACGGAAAAAAATGGGGAAATCTTGTAGGTGAACAGGAATCAATAGATTCATTTTGTGACTATAACATGAAATGCCGTGAGACTGGGTTGTGCTAATAAGGCCAAGACACGCTATCAAAAAGGGAGGGACAATAGACAAAGACAGGAAGTAAAAACAAACATGGCACTGGGGAAGAAAACGTTCAAAAATTAAACAGGGGAAACCAAATCATGACAGTTACAAGCTTTTTGGCATTGTTAATAAAAACATAAAGCTTACTACAGCTTTAAAAATACCTTTTTGAGAGCCAACTCCCCCCAAATAAAGTGATTAAAGAGAGATTATAAACATCAAAAGAGATTTGGGTGAGGATGTATGGATTTGGCAGTGTTATAGATCCTGCATGGAAATTAGCGGAGATGTCAGGAGAAATATATTTGAAGTTGGGGGGTTTGTTACTTGGGCCAGATATACAAGTCTGGAGAAATTCCAATAGTTGGCAGGAGCTCCTGTTGTAAACAAGTAGGAAGTATACTTGGAGGAAACCTTAAGCATCCCTTAATATTATATGCCAACCGTGTAAGCACAATTTGTGCCTTCATGCTTCTTTGAATTACATCAAGCTCTTCATAGTGACATGTCAAAAAGCCTTAAAGTTATTTGTTATTACTTCCAATGACCAAGCTCTGATGGGTAATAATTGGTTATTCCTGGTATCTGTAATGATGTTGTTCACATCAGCCCTAATGCTGAGAGCCAGTCAGCTCCCCATGAAAATATGAAAAATAAAGAATACTGGCCAAAAACATTTGACATAAGACTTGCTTGGTAGCAATTTGCCCATTTCCAGTAATGGACACAGAGAGCTGGAAAAAACCAGGACGTTAATTATGACTCCACACATTCGGGTGCAGCAATTGCCAGCGGTTTACAGCCCATGAAGGCCTACAACATTAAGTGGTTTAAAAGATCAAATTGTAGCACTGAAGCAGAACACCACTTTGAAATCTGTAAACAGCTGCTGCCCATGCTAAAGGAACACATTTCAATATGGCATATAGTTTCAACATGGAAATGACAGAGTTGGAATACTTTCAACATCTATTCACTTGGAACATATGTTGTCCTATGTGAAAATAGGAGCTTATTTATTTGGATTCCTCCCATCGCTTCTTTTGGACACAGGGGTCAAAAGTGCCCAGGCCTATCATTAATATCGTTCCTATTTCAAAATGTTTCGTGTCAGTCATCATCACTATATGGAGAACAATATGGCACTGCTTTGTAACAGAAATGATGGTCCCTGTCTCAAAGCATACCCCACAACAGTAGAGAAAAAAGGCATTTGAGGTCTTTTTCAGGTTTCTTATTTTTCTCTTCACGCTTGTCATACCTAACTTACAAGTTAACTATTTTCTCTGATCTGCTGTTTCTTTTTAACTGCCATCTACCACACTTCACAATTATATTCAAAATTAGGAATGACAGCCACAAATTGGGCCAGAGGGAAACAAATTAGATTAAAGACTGACAAGAAAAGTTCAAACAGTGAGAAACCACTGTGGACCCAAACAGGGACTGCCTGCCTGTTACAGCCATTTGTTTTTATCCTACAACATCAAGTTTTTTTCAGACCTACTGTATATTAAATGATGGTTTTTATATATGTGTGTGACTGGGATCTGGGAATGAGTAGTTACCACTGTCATTCATGGCTCACTTTTGTTGCCTGTAAACACGAGGAATTTACTGACAATGAAAATTACAACCTTCCATACACACAATGATCACAGATGTAGTGGTGTTTTTTTTGCACTGTGAAAATGCTTTTTCTGGAGGATATTGAATAATTGCTGCACACTCATCCCCTTACGTACAGTAGGACTTTTTTATAAGGGTTGCTCTAAAGGCAAAAAGCGTGATAGAGAGTTCCTCGGGTGTTATTGGTAATTCATGTGTGTTGGCTTGTTTTCCAGTCAGATGTTGGAGATCAATACTGTTGAGAGAGGAGCTCATGCCTACTTGATGTTGGTAGTGTAGGTTGGTGATGGACATATAACAAGTGAGAATGAATACCTCAGGTGATGGGTTGTTTTTGCTTTGTATTTTCCACATAGTTAAATGTATGCATTGGTAGAGAGATTATGAGTTTATTTTTCCTCTAAGTAATGTAGTATTACCGCTATAATGAAGCTTACCAATCAGAGCAGACTGGGCTCTGGTTTCAGACAGAGGGTGAAAAGAGGTACTGCAGCACAGGGAGTATGACAGAAATAAAGTGTTTTTTGAACATTAAAGCATGGAGACATGTCACAGTAGACTCGAGGTGCTAAATAAAGCATAACATGTCCTCTTTAATACCAGTAGGTAAGTGATGGTAAAGTATAAATAAAAAATGATGGGCAGCAATTGTTTTTACTTACAGGGAATAACTACACAAAAAAGGCAAACGGAAATTTAACGACTATTGAAACAATGAAAATATAAATGTATCTACAAATGACGGCAAATTGTTCAAACAAGAAGTTCAATGACATGTATTATTATTCCCAAACATACTTAAAGACTAAGAGTGGTTCAAAATTGCAATTACTGTAAGTAATGTACAGAAAAAAGTAAGAAAAGTTGTACTGCGTGTACAAATTATAAATCATTCAGCATGTGCTGTAATCCCCGGTTATCACCAAGAGCAAAGTCAGCTATGAACACTTTTTAATTGTATCCAATGGGACTTTGTGTTTTTTTAACAACTTTTATGACCCTGTTGGAGAAGAATGCACATAGAAACAGGAGGAGGCTATTGTCTTTCCCACTCTCCCATGCTGGCATCTGCTCTATTGCTGCTTTAAATATTGTTTAATCACTACATCTCACAAGCCATGGAGCATCAATGCAAGTGTAACAAATGACCAAGATTTCTACTGCTTTCCTTAATTTAACACTGCATTATACCATAATTGCCCTTGTAAACAACCCCTTGCAATAGAACGAAACCCTCTAACTATACTTTAGAAACAACACAGTCATTCTGGATCCATTGTATAACACTCCCATTAAACTTGCAGACAATATGACTTGATTGCTTCTTTGTCCTTTCTCTTCACACCCTTCTCCGTGGAAGTGTGTGTCATTGTTTCTGAGCTACTTCTGTTCCCTGCACGAAGAGCAGATTGTGCAGAATTCACAGTATGCAACGTGTTATGTGCAAACCAGATGAATTTTGACCACTGCCACCTTCCATACCTGTCAAACAGGGCGACAGGGGTTAATTTGAAACTAAACTGCAGTGCCAAGGAAACTTCTTGTCTAGGTTTCTCGGCAAGATAATAAGGCTGCCTGTCAGCGGTAATTACTGTCATTAAATCTCGGAATACGTTTTCACACAGTAATAAGTTATTGCAGAAGACCCTGCATATATCGCACATTGACACAATTGAAAAACTGTCTTTATTTTTGGCCTTTCGCTTGCTTTCGTCTTTACCTCCATAGACCATTATAACCAATCCCAACTTTGATCAGAGGTAGATTGAATTCCCTTCTGTTATCCATCCATAGGTCTAATCTTTATTTACATATTTCTCAAGCAGCAAGGGTGAATTTGCCGGAAGCATGCCGCACGCAAGTGAGAAAAAGACAGGTGTTATCTGCCAGAAAGCTATGATGACAAGACAGAATGTCGTCAAATTCCGAAGGCTTAATGCAAGATGATAATCACTCTAATGCAGAATTTAATCCAAAGTATTGAGCATATGGGGGTCTGAATGATGTATTGTGAGAAGGGTATTCTTCATTTACAACAAGATGGTGTGAAAGGCACCTATTTGGTCACAGTGATGACTCAAGCACAGCACAATGTTTTGTCACCCCTAAACCAGCGGTGTTGTGTATTCCACGTCAAACACCAAAAAAGATCAAAAGTTGCAATTGTCTTTGCTTTAAAGGTGGGGTAGGTAATTTTGGAGAAACCAGCTCGAGTGCGCTAGAATTTGAAAATACACAACCGGAGAAAATCTGCAACTTCCTAACAGAGCCCCTCCTCCAACACACACGAATGCGCACATGACCAATAATAATAATAATAATAATAATAATAATGCATTTTATTTATATAGCGCTTTTTAAAACTCAAAGACGCTTTACAGTATGAGGGAGGGTAGACAAACAAGGACAGGCAAACAAGTAAGTATAGTAAAATAAAATAAACAAAAAAAGGCAGTCAAAAGGAAGTTGATCGAAAGGGGGGGGGGGGGCAAAAAGGGGCGCAACGGTGATATAGAGGGAGAGTACCCAGATGGGTTGCTCGTAGCATTTAGCTTTTTTTACGTGCAAAGTGGCTTTGTTTATCTATAAAAAGACAAAAAAAGAAATGACAAAGGCATCCCGAGGGGTGTCTTTTTAAGTTGTTTAGTCCCCTTTAACCCTTTGTCTTTTCATGCATTCAAACATGTATATCAGACAGCTTTTTGACCATTTTAAAATGATCTAATTTGCCAATCCCATTCCCCTCTCTATCAGTACCCCCTGAAGTGTTATACTTTTCTTTTTCAGCGCTATCATAGCATCCTCCAAACCTTTATTTTCTTTTTCTGGCAGCAGAGATTTTGTATTTTGCTGCTCTCTGTTTTAACTCAGGAAAACAAGCTCCCACTCATTTGTCAGTGTTCCCTTATCTGCAGCCACACTGTGTTCTCTAGGACCTCTTAACAACTCAGGTTACTGGGGGGGACGGGACGGGACGGGACGTGGGTAGAGATTTGTGGTGGTGGGGCATGATCGGATCTGGAGAGCCAGGACTCCAATACCAATGACATCCACCATGCCCCTTTTTCTCCCAGAAAGCTGCTCTCAATGCAGACATCAACATCTGAGAAGCAGAGACTCTACACATTCACTGCAATATCACCTCTTTAATGCAGCTACATATTGTACGACACAACAATGGCAACCATTGACACATGATGCACACTTACAAACACTCACACTGCCTTTTACAGCTCTGAACCTTGCACTCATACATTAGGATGTCCTGAAGGTATATACCTGAGTGAATCACAGAGCTCTCAGATCTAGCACAGTGAACCCCACCCCCACTGCACAGAACTCACAGGGGCACAGGAGCATCAATCAAATCTGTACTCTTTGAAAAAAAAACGGTTTTAAAGGTGGTTGCCCCCAGTCAACGAGGACTCACTTCCAACGACTGTGTGGCATGCGAGGGTTGTCTTCTCATCAGCTCTACATATCGTTTAATGCCGATACATATGAATAGATCCAAATAATTCCAGTACAGTATGTCGATATTAGCATTCACACATTTATATTAATGTACACCAAGTAGAGATATGAGTGGCTGTGGGGTGCAACATAGTAAAGCCATGAAATGCATTGATAAAGGGCATGTTGACACCATCGTTTTCTGTGCGTCTGGCTTTTAAAGGTGACATGTTTGCTCAGTGTAGATTCATAGTTAATGCTGTATCCTCCATCAGCAACCTCAAACAGCACTCCTCATTGGGTAACACCTTGAAATATATACAGAATGCGATTGACAATTTTGGATTTATGTCAAATATTTCAACAAGTTTTGTAGGGATTGTCATGGCATTCTGCTCAGCCATTCGTTTAGCTTAGTGTGCATTTAAATCACTTTGGTGACTTTTCTTCTGGCTCCAATGATGAACAGAGCTAAAGAGCTGAATTGGTCAATGGATTTCAATTTTTAAAGACTTAGCATATTGTCGTGCTAAAATAACTTGCTGATCTTTAACTCCATCACATGGTTGGTGTTTTTGGCTCGCTTTGTCTGTCCGCTCGTTCAGAGAAAAACTACTGGGCCAATTTCCATAGAACTTGATGGAATGGATATACAGGCCAAGGGACAACCCATTCTATTTTGGAGCAGACCATAATTGCAGGACGATTCAAAAAGTATGTTTAACGTTTGTTGACATTGTAAGATATGGCGTTTGTGCTGCATTCATGTGATGTCAAAATGATTGGAAAAATGCGTTCCAGGCTGTAACAAACATTGTGAACGCCTCCTCAAGTCATTACAAAAGCTTGAAACAGCTTTTAATACGTTGATTTAACGCTCTGAACAATAAAATAGAATCGATCTTTTTTGCAGCATCCATTTTCTTTCAACTTAAAGCTCATGCACAAACTGAATTAGAAAGAACTTTGTCCGAATTCAGGGAATGGGACTATCCAAGGAGCACTTGAATGCACCATGTTTCTGGTTGTTCATAGTGCGCTGGGTTAAATACGACGTCCAGGCTCAAAGGGTTGATGGCATGGCTGTAATCTTGGTCTTTTCTCATTAATGCCATGTCAGTATTTAGTATTCTGACTCATTGGGAAGTATTTACCAAAGGTATTAAAATATTAACTAAGTGTTGACACACAAGCGTGACAGACTCTAATCCCAGAGTGAACTTACCCCAGGTCCTCATTTGAGTTTACTCTCAGTTCAGCAATAGTGTCATATATATTTTTTAGGTTCTTTTTTAAGAACTAGCCAAAAAAAACTCCTCTTGTCCAAATTGTAATTATCCCCAATGGGCATAACACACTTGTGGGCTTCACAGAGCCAGGCTGATATGAAGCTGAAATCCTTCCCAGCAGGACTGACACCTCAAACACATGGCATAAGAAAGAAAGAAAATAATAAAGTAAATTGGCTGAATGGCTAAAATAAAAAACGAATGTGCCTTTACAGCGTGCTGTTTGCAGGCCAAACTCACAGGTAATCATTATAAGGCTGCAGGAATACATACAGAGGAGGGCGACAGCAGAGAGACAGAGGGAGAAATGTGAGGAGCAGCCCTCATTGCAGCCAGTCAAGGCAGCAGACAGAGTATTATCTGAATAATCCAGCTATCATTTACACACACACACACACACACACACACACACACACACACACACACACACACACACACACACACACACACACACACACACACACACACACACACACACACACACACACACACACACACACACACACACACACACACACACACACACACACACACACACACACACACACACACACACACACACACACACGCACGCATGGCTGCCCCCTGCACACATTATGGATTAACATGGAGGATTAGGTGATGATAGTTCCTGGGAGACGTTGATGACGTCGGGAAGTATGACAACTGACAAATGCCGTAACATTGAAGCATAGTAGGAGTGTATAAAACGTGTATGTTTATATGTGTAGGTTGTGGACTCATACATGCCAGTTTTCACCTTCTAAAAAAATAATTACTTAAAGAAGTCTCAGAATGTACATATTCAGACTCAGATTAAACTGCTTCTCAATGCATTTTTAAGGCAACATGATTTGACAGTGAGTAGTCTTAAAACAATAAATAAATAGAGCAAACTGTATTAGTATATTTTTCATTGTTTACTGAAGTGCATGGTAAAAAAAGAAAAATGTTACTCATATAAAATTACCCAAAAAACGTGGTTACATTTAGCAGATTTTGCTCGAAATCTGTTTAACAAATGACATAAATCCCCAAATTACTCTAGCAACGTGTCAAACATGGCAACAGCCATCATCAACCAAGCCCTTTAGACAGTCTGAATGTTCACCATGTAAAGGCTTCTAACCAAAACACACCAATATAGGACAAGAACATTTTTACAAATGTGCCAAGCTGACTCTAAAATGTATTTTCAGGTATCTATTTGTCCAGATATGTACATCACTTTTATATGGCATAGTGTTGACTTATTATACATCTCCTGCCCTAGAAAAACCAAATATGACACATGGTATAGGGATGGAGTGGAAATACAGATGTTCTATCAGCAAAAATGTACATCAAAAGAAAAAATACCAACTCCTTATGCATAAGTGAACGTGAGAAAAAAAACAGCAATCTTCCTACTTCATACATATAGACACCCCCCCCCCGCCACACACACACACACACACACACACACACACACACACACACACACACACACACACACACACACACACACACACACACACACACACACACACACACACACACACACACACACACACACACACACACACACACACACACACACACACACACACACACACACACACACACAAACACAAACAATTGGCCTCAGCTGTTTAAGCCGAGAGCAATTTTCACTTGCCCTTCTTTAAATAATTCATCCAGTGCAGAGGGGAGTTTGGCGACACATACTCCATCCTGATATTTACAGCAGCCTCGTGCAGGGCTACCTCACGCCTGAACACAACACGTGTTCATCCAGTATGTTGCAAAGTACATGCAAGTGAGAAAGACAGAGAGACAGAGAGAGGTGTGAGGTGGCATCGGGAGCTAACGAGCGTGGGGCTTTACACCCCCCCCCCCCCCGCCGCAGTGCCGTGCCATGAGTAATTAAAACAGCGCCTCAGGTCAGCGGTGGATTGGGACTGTGGGGAAGATGGAGACAGCCAATCGTCATCTCCTAACAGTGTGCTGACTGTGCCCGCCCCAGCAGTTAAGGAGACACTCTCACACTCCACAACACTATTCCCCACGCATATCCACAAACACATCTTCAGACATCCCCCTCATCAACAGAGTGCATTATTATAGTGGGGTGAGCCTCCAATCGGAGGTATTGTGCATCTGTTATTAAATATGTTTGTGCGTGCTTATACTTATTTATATCAAGAAGAAAAAGACTCATTAAGGAGTTGAGGTTGAAAGGGTCAGAATCAATCCAGCTTTCTTTATGGAAATGATGAAAGGGTGCTCACATATACTGTAGACTCATACCAGTGTGCGTATTGCACACATAATGTTTAATGCAAAGAGTGTTTTCAGCACTGTGATGTACTGTATACTGGGTTCTGGTAAACACATAAAAAGCTTTCAAACTGCTAACAGTGTGGACAGCAACAGAATACATTTTATTGAGTACTTTTAAATGTATCCTTACTTTAGCTTATTTTTGGTTTGAAAGACAAGCATTTTATTTTTGTCTACACCAAATAAAGTTGTGTGTAACTTGGTATTTTGAAGCCTAGCTCAAGAGTCATGCAGTCGGTGGTTTTTTCTCTCTTTTCTAAAATGTGGCAACATATGCTGTCTTCTTCTTCACAGGAGAAAAAAAATCATGTTCAAAGTGGATACAGCATTTTGAACAGTTCTTTCAACTAGGCTACAGCCAAAGAAGAAAATACTATTCCTCACCAACAGACCATTTGAAAAGGTCCACGTTTGAAATGTTTGCAATAAAGAAAGATAAGGGAACAATTAAGCAAAGGTCTATAGAGTTGTGTTACTACATGTAGCACTGTAAGCTTAGTAGCATGGTCGTCAAGCTCTTTATTCTACAGGTTCTACAAACAAGTCAGTGGGGTCACTAGGTTCTGTAAATGCATGTTTGCCAAAAGACTGCAATGGTTTGACATCATGTATTTTAGAGTGTCTACACATTTACTAATGGCTAGAGTTTTGTATGATTTCCAACACTGCATAAAAACTTATTTAAATAACTGTGCTGCATACCTTTATACACAGTGTGATGTGCACCTTGAGATGTTGTGTTTGCAGACTCACGTCAAACAGGTTTTGTCCCGGCGTACACCGAGTGACCCGAGAGCACAATGGGAGTTTTGTCTGAACTGTTGTTTCAGATTAAGCTAAATGTGATTAATAATCCATTAGTAGGAGACGTGCCAGTGTTGCAAAGAGGAGGCAAACTGCAGATGAGCTGCAGAGGTACGGTAAAGGTTATGCCAAACATATCGAGGGTAGAATACGCTGCATGCATGATGTGTTTCAACAGAGTTGATCTTGAAGTTTTCAGTGTGATACTGGAAGGAGGAGTGAACGCTGGCACGACTTGCTGCCGCTGCTCTCTGGAGTATTATTCTAAAACTGTCATTTTTCTGTCACTATTTTGACTGTTCTCTCAGCCATTTGAACAGTAGCCTATCCTCCCGGAAATATCAGTGACTTGATCGCTTGCTTTAACTTGCAATCGTGTGTGTTTTGGACTACCGATTTACCGGCTTCCTACTCGGCTAGCTCCCTTGCCTCGCTGGCTCCCTAGCTGTCGCTGCTATCATACTCCTGGTTGCCTGTATCTGGAAGCTTCACCACCCAGGTAACGATGTGGATCAACAGGCTGCTGGTATGGAGTATCCTCGCATGGATTGTATCCTTCCTAGTCCATCCAGTAACACCGATACTTCAATACTCAGCAGCCGAACCTTTCCAACTACGATTTCACCTGTCAGAGCCCCCACCGGCATTGCATCACCTGGTTATCGCTCACCATGCTCGTCGGAAATACATCCACCGTGGATCCCGCCGGAGCTTCAACTTCGATGACACAAAACCAATACGATCCTTCTGTTCTTCAAATCCTCGTCCCGCAAGAAGATCCACCGGACGGTCTATTGACCACAGCTCGTTGGCAAACCTGGCCAGGCGTGCTAGTGCTGGTGCTGGCGTCAAACCCGAAAGAACATCCGCTCGCTCAACAACAAGGGACCTCTACTTCACGATCTACTGGAAGATCGTAAGTTTGATTTCCTTTGTCTGATTGAGACGTGGCAACAGCCCAATGACTTTTCGCAGCTTAATCAAACTAACACCAGCAAATGATTGGTCAACCGCTAAGATATGTCTTGCCCCTTAGCCTATCATGCACAATGTGTTGGAGCGCTAGCCAATAGAAGCGCAAGTGTAACAAAGTGATGTCACTATGTCACAAAGGAGAAAAAGGAGGCATTTCAGGCAGGAGGGGGAGAGAAACTCCTTTAAATACTAACACGATCACAGGGAATATTGGGCTTCATGACAGTTATTCAAATTGAGGATAAAATAAAATATAAAACGCCGGAATTTACATGAGAAGCTGTAATTATTGAAAATGCTCCATAATAGGATAAAATATATAAGATATATACACACACAAAACTACAATTAAATGTCAAATAAAAGATGATAATACAAGAAAAAGAAAAAGAAAAGTGCCTCACAAATAGCAGTATTTTATTAAGAGGGGCTGCCAACCTTTTCATACAGGACACTAATATGCAGTTATCACCTGTAATAAAGCACTGGGGCCATTCCCAGCATGCAGTAGGCATCAGGCCGAGGCAGATTTACAGTCCATTGCTGGGATAACAAGATTAAACAGCCAATCACTCGCCTCTAAATTATAAATGAATTTAAAATGTAATGGTTCAATTAGCCTGATGTTCCAAGAAAAGCCTTACTGGGAAGTAGATTAGGGTAAGCAGAGACATAAAGTACACAACCACACCTGTTACACTAAGTCAAGACCCCCACAGTCACAAGAGAACAATTGTAAGTTGATCATTAAAGTTTGCTGAATTGTTTTAATAATTGATGCATAAAACTGAACAAAAAGCACATTTTTGGAGATTGTTTAGCAACAGGGTTGACATTGATTTCCAGCTCCCTGGACAGTTTGTTATTTGGTCCAAACACTGTTTGAGCACCATGGACAGCTCCACTGCTCCATGCTGCCTTGAGTACCACAGCAGGCAGCGTGTAAAACACAACTTCACAGCCGTCCTCCTGCTTCCAGGCTCATTATCAAATCCCGCCTGCATAAAACTCACAATAAAACCCTGCATCATGGACAGCTTGACACACATCGATTGCTGGCTATTCGTTCACATTTGGCACCAGTCGAACCATATAAATAGTTCACTTTTTTACCAACTCTTCTTTTTGCTGGCGATTTGCCTTCCTCAGAAAGTTGCGAGTTATATCAGAAGGATCAGACGGTTAAATAAAGTGATTTTGTGCCATGATAAAAGACGCCGTCTTACAAACTGGCCCGAAGACAAAGCCTCATAGTGTTTTGAGGCACTTTGGGACCCTAATGGACCATTTACCTGTGCCCTATTATCATCTTTTTACAAAAGACCACCATCAAGGGCCGACAATACATCTGGGGAGGTAATGGATTTCAGATCAGCTAAGTTGTATTACACTGTTCATTCTGCTTGTAGAAAGAAGGAAATGTGTCTGGTACTGTTCAATGTATCCTCATAATATGCATACAAATGATATTTTCTGTTACGTTTCTTCTAATTTCTCATCAATTTCCTACACTTTTTTGGTTACACCTTTCAATTATGCTCTTTACATGTACATTCTGAATACTTTAAAACTAAACTTCCATCTTCCATCTTCACTATTATCTGTAAAGCGGCTTTGAGCACCTTTAAAAACGCTAACAAATTAAATCTATTATTATTATTATCTTCACAGGAAACAAGTCAGTTTAGGCAACAACCACTTAGTTAAGGTTTGAGAGGTTTGGGTAATAATTTCTATTTCCACTAACCGCTAAAATAAGAAAAACGGATATGTTGGTCACAATGTGTGAGTGTACAGCTTTGCATAATGCCCCCCTTGGGCTGGGGTCATCAGTACCCCCCCCCCCCCCCCCCCCCGATGGCAGGCTTGCATGGACTTATTTGCTCTTCATACTTCCTGGTTCACAAATCCAAAAAGTGTTACTTTGGCTGGTTTTGCTATATTGTTTGAAAACAGCCTGTTAAAATGTTGAACTACATGAATTTCACTGTGTGTTTGTAGTCATCATTTTTTGGGATACCAACTCAGCTTTCATTTAAAAGGCAACGGAATATGGCCACAGTTGCTGTCTCCTTTTAACCGTGCTGCTCTCTGATCCGTGGAGAGCTTGGGCTGCATTATTTTGGGGGCCAGAGTACAAGGTGGGTCTGAACTCTGTCCATAAAGCAGCACTGGACCGCAAGACCTGGCTGCTCTATCGATTGAACTTCTGAGCCGGCACTTGTAAATGTGAGGGACATGCTAAGAGCTGCCAGGTAAGCAGGAGAACAGATGTGTGTGTGTGTGTGTGTGTGTGTGTGTGTGTGTGTGTGTGTGTGTGTGTGTGTGTGTGTGTGTGTGTGTGTGTGTGTGTGTGTGTGTGTGTGTGTGTGTGTGTGTGTGTGTGTGTGTGTGTGTGTGTGTGTGTGTGTGTGTGTGTGTGTGTGTGTGTGTGTGTGTGTGTGTGTGTGTGCATACGATAACACAAGGCACAGGATGAGATGTCACTGTGGTTTTGTTCAATCGAGAGCGAATGTGCAGGTCGATTCAGAAAGCAGGAGACAGATTGTGAAAATACATGTGTGCGTGGGTGTGAAAAACAAATGGGTGTGGTTCAAGGGGAAATGAAACTTCAGGGGTTGTATAAAGCACATCACACAATGCATCACGCATGCCGCGGTCCATGAATACAAAATCTAACTTCATTGTGAGCTACGATACAAAACACACGTTTAAACCGATCCGCGGCCAGTTGGAAATGGAAAAAAGAGACAGTGCCATGCAACAACCAAGACATTCGTACACAGTATTCTCAAGGTCTTAGAGGCAAATACAACTTTAGAATTGTAGGAGTCAGAAGTAAAGATTTATTTTTCTTTCAGCAAAAAATATTCTACTTCGCTACATTCTGCAAGATCAAGTGGAAATAGTAATAAAACGGCAAGGCACAAGAGAAAAGCTAAGTCAATAAGAGAGGAAATGCAGACAGAGACTGGGGTTTTAGCAGTGGGAAAATATGAAAGTGTACTTGCCTGGGAAATCAGTTTAGCTTCATCGATTTTCTTCTTTTTTTATTTTTTTTGTTACCATCTTTTAGTCAATGATCTCGGCCCCTAACAGAGAGCAAGAAAGCCTTTACCGGGGGAAATGCTATTCTCAAGACGGGTATAAAAGAGAACAAAGGTGTTTGTAAGGTTTATATGACAAAGAAGAAATCCATGCTGTCCGAATGGGAACACCCATACAATGTTTTCTAATTATTATACCATTAACTATTGATTTCAGGGTGGATATCTTCCTGTGTGCAGCACGCACAGCCCTGTTCTTCTTGCTCATCACATGTTCCCCTGCTCACAGCATTAATGTTGCGATGTGAGCAAAAATGAAAAGCCTTCCCAGCTAGCAGGGAACGTTCTCACAACTTTGGCTAACGTTACCTACAGGTTCTAATAATGTTTTAAATAAACGTTTTAATCTGATGTTTAACCTTTCTAGGATGTTTATTATTTCAAATAATGTTCCTATAAGGTTTAAGGTTAACTAAGACATAACGTTTTAACTGCAACATTCAGAGGATGTTTTGAGGATGTTATTGAGGCCTGAGATGACAGAAAGTTTTTTATAAAACGTTCCTTTAATGTGATATGTTAACAAAGGTGGAACGTTTTGCCTGCAACATTCTAAGGATGTGTTTTGGACATTGTTGAGGTAACATATTATAGATGTTATTTTATAAAACATTCCCTCAATGTTACATGATAACAAAAGAAGAACATTTTCAAAGCAACATTCGGATAATGTTTTCAGGATGTTATTCTTGATGTTATTGTTGATGGGAAATATTAACACGGTCATGGTCAACGTCAGATTTATTTCTAGCGCGCTTTAAAAAACAAACTTGTTGCATTTGTTTGAAAAGGATGTTTTAAAAAATCTGATGTCACCATATTTTTCTTTTGAAAAAAACAAACAAGCGCGTAATAAGCTGTAAGCAGATATTGCATGTTTGCAGTGGCAAGTGTGAGTTCCCAGCTAGACATTTTTGTTATCATTCATTGTTCTCGGAATGTTTTCAGCGGGACGTTTTATTTTTGTTCCCAGAATGTTCTTCTGAAAGGTAGGATAACGTTCTTTAAAAATATTCTTCAAATGTTTGGTGATAACCTTCTTAAGATGTTTTTGATCACATCGTTAGAACATTATGCCCTCCTGTTCTTAAAACGTTTTCAGCGGGACGTTTTGTTTTGGTTCCAAGAATGTTCTTCTGAAAGGTAGGATAACGTTCTCTAAAAACATTCTTAACATTTTTGGTGATAACTTTCTTAAGATGTATGAGCGCATTGAGACAATGAATAGGATGTATAAAAACGAATTTCCAAGCCAATGTTATCAAAAACATCTTAAGAAGGTTATCAAAATCATCTGAAGAAAGTTTTCACCAAACATTTTAAGAATGTTTTTAGAAAACGTTATCCTAACTTTCAGAAGAACATTCTGGGAACCAAAAGAAAACTTCCCGCTGAAAACATTCCTAGAACAATAAATGTTTTTAGAACCAAACATTTCTAGCTGGGTTGCCTTGCCCTGTAAAAAATAAAACATCCCTCCCAAGGATTGCTTCAGTCAAGTCCTCAGCCAGTCAAGCAGCCAACTGTATTGGAGAGCAGGAGACGTATCCTCGAGCTGCCTGTACAATTTATACCTGCAAGCTAACATTTTTCTAGGGTCAAAAATACACAACCCAAATCCGATACATGGTTTTATACAGACTATGCCTTTCAGCGATAATATTTTAATACTAAAACGCCACTGTTTCTATTGTAAGAAATCGGTTACTGTATATATTTTTCAACAATGTGCACATTGTTTAGGTTTTATTGGACATTTTAATGTAACTTCATATGTTTCTAATGGAAATCTTTATTTGATTTGCTTCTTAAGTTTTTTATGATTATTTTATAACTGTATTTGATCTTTAATTGGACATTATACTGACCTCTCATGTTCATACAAGTATCTGTATTATTTTATTTATCTTTGTATTGTGTATTCTTGTGAATATATTTGTATTGTATTTTATTTGATGCTTTATTTGACATTTTACCTTCATATTTTTGTAAAAATATATTTATTTGCAAAGTTTAACTTGTGTTGTTATTAATATATATTTGTTTTGATTATTTTATATTTGATTAGATTATTAGATTGAGATTTTACTTGAATTTCTGATCTTAAAATAATATGTTTTATTTTGTATTTGTTAATATGTCATATTATCTTCTTGGATATTTTTAATTCGACTTTATTTGATGTTTTTTTGATACTTTATATTTTTATAAAAAATATTTATTTTAATAAAGATTTTAATAACATAACAAACAAATATATTTTCATATTTTTGTATTTAATTCACATTATTTTCTAAGAAGTTATTCTATATTTGTATTTATTTAATTCTATGGACCAACTGTCAGCTTCTCCATTCAAATTGTCTTGACCTTGATTTTTTACACATGGTCATTAATCAGAAATGTAAAAATTATGTTTGCCATAGAGACAGAAAACACCCCTCCAGCAGCTGAATTTTCATTAAAATATACACGAAATGTATTTCTGTTTATAGTTCAGCAAAAACAAACTCGGGTTGTTTGAATAAAGGAGTCCGTCAGAAATAATTGCAGCATCAGTCTAATTTCATGCAGCGCGGGGCACGAGAAGTTTCCACACAGCACAGCAGGTCAGCCTGCAGCTCTTCATCTCACAGCTCTCTGTGCTGCTCCTCCTGTTTCATCTCCAGCCGCCAAACTGATGGAGTGGGCACAGTGTTGCATTTGCTTTAGATTTAAACTATGCAGGGTAACAGGTAAGGCCTTAAAACTGCTAAAAACACAAAAAGTGAACTTTGATGATTTTTCCCCCCATTTTTCAAGGGTTAGGGGTTGGGTTGGGTCAGGTTATCCGTCACTAACAATGACCAATCAGCTGTTCAATCCCACCCAATGACAAAGTGTTCTTCGGCAAGATGCTTAACCACAAATTGCTCCGTAGCTGATTGTTTAGATTGCTCTTTTTTGGGGTCTTTTAAGAAATTGTTCCAAATTTGGATTTGAAAAACACGACTCACAAGGCATCTTATTTCAGAGCACTATTTTGTACTATTCAGTAAATCACAGCTTTACACTGATATATAACTGTAGACAATGGAGGAGATGCTTTCTTTGGCCCTCACTCACACAAAAAAGTCCCACACAAAGTCCATATTTTGGGGCAGGTTGTCTGGGTGGACAATACAAGTTGGTGCTGAGAATTCTGATTTGATCACCATTCATCACTGCTCTGCGGCGGTAAGATTGAGTTCTGACAATGTCATTCATACATAAAGTGAGGACAAGCCTCTTTCAGGAGCCAAAATGGATAAAATAAGCAAATGGGGTGATGGTAGTCTGTCATAAAACCACAGTAAAATGGTGATAATGTGTCAAGATTCTTTAGACACAGTAACAGAATAGAGCTTTTATGCCAGGAAACACCAAGGTGCTAGTTGTAGACGTGTGAATCAAAACAAGCAGAACAAGAGCAATGGGACTTTCCCATTAGATGTCGGTAGCCTATATTGCAGAAAATAGGCTACCGTATGTAGCCAATACAAGTTTTGTTCAGCAGGATAGTCTCCACACATTAACACCACTTTGTGATTTTATAGGGGAAATGCAAATCGGCAAAAGCTAACGTAATGCTATAAACTGACGATGGCATGCAGCCTTAGACCTTGGCTAAGCTAAAGGCAGACTTGTGTCGGCTTGATGGCGTTTAGTAATCTTATTTAGTCACTGGATAGGGCATGAAGAGAATGGTGTTTTTCATTGCCTTTGTGCTGAGCATGAGTTGTTCCATTTATTTTTCTTGTTGTATTTGGTCTTTGTGGTCCTTTCAAATTGTGCCTGCTGTGTGTTCAGCCTCTCGCTGTCTTTTGTTAAATTAATACATTTAATTAGGGCAGTTTGAAACAAAAATATACAATTATTTTATGAAAGTGAAGGCATAGAAACATTTGTCAATTATATTTCAGTTATTTAACTGAAGCATACGCCACAAGGCTTATTGTTTGTATTTTGGAAATGCACTCATGCTGGCAGACTGGTATTTTGGGACTGAGGGTAAAAACACTATGACATTACCATTAATCTATTTGAATACATACAGTAAAAACAAAGGCATGGGCCTAGGCTGCACAACTCAAGTATTAAATGTACTCAATGACATTCTGAAAGGTTGAATCAATTAATCTTATAAATTAATTATTAACATGATATCAATATATATATAAATATACAGTATATAAAAAATATGCTCAATGCTAGTATTTAAAGTACACTCGTCGTACATATAGCAATTATAAAAATATAACACTGCTGCACAATCCTTAACCCTAATGCTGCGTTCACACCGGACGCGATGCAAATATTCGCTTCGCTCTAAACGCTCCTATCGCATCGCTCTATTCGCTCGAGTTTCACCGCGGCTGCCAGCTGTGTTTACTCGCATCATTCAAACAAGACGCGCTGACTCGGGAGCTACAACTACAACAAAATTAACATATTTTACCGTGATTAAATTGTAATACACGTTTCTAAATGATGCCGACGTAACAACATACTGATACCGTTTAGTAAAAACCATGAATTAATGCTTGACAAGTCTGCAGACAAGACGGCAGGCGAAGAACCTTTTAAAATGCTTGTTCTCTGAATGGGGATTGTGTCGACCAGGCTAAGCTAACGTTGTATATGCTCATTCCACACTCATAACAACGGCCTACAGACATAAATAAACCAGCGACTGTATTTGCCATGACACAGACAGTCTGTGGTTTGTACTTGTTTAACTTCTGTACAGTTTCTGAACAGATATGAGGAGCTGTGATCTCTGTGTGCTAGCTGCTAACAGCTAATGGCTGATGTTTTCTGGTTGAACGTCAGTGACGGCAGGCTGAGATCCTCACTTCTGATTGGCTTCCGCGAGAACGCGTCACGTGAATTTGACGCTCGAGTTGAAAAAATTGAACTCTCGCGTTTGACGCGGCTCCTTCAATCGCGTGATTCGCGGCGCGTCCACCGCTTCATGCGCGCCGTCGGAGCGAATTCGCGTCTGATCGCATCTCTGCATTGACTTTACATGTAATCGCGCCGCCCCCAAACGTCGCATCGCGTCCGGTGTGAACGTAGCATAACCCTCACCCTAAACACATATATGACAAAGAGCCTAATAGTTGAAAGTAATTGAATGTTGGATCAACAAAATGCAGAATGAGTAAGAAATAGTATATACTGTACATTAAATAAAGCACGGTAAGCATACACTAAAGAGAGTATTACTTTATATAACCTTCAGCTCCCTTCCGATTGCTCCTACATGATAGCATGTTCTTAACATAAGGAAAGAGGACACTAAAGGTTCCCAAAGTGGGTCATTAATTTCGCTTGAGCCCAACTGACTTATTTACTACAGTAAAATATGTCATTAAAGAAACATTCATATCGCGAGGCCCTAATCAGACATGCCTGAAGGATTGACGAGGCATCAGCCTCCGGGACTCGAGTGTCTCTTTGATTGATCTTTTAATTCCTTGCATGGTTTTGAACCACTTTGATATTTGAATCTGATGGATATTTACATGAGAAGGGGAGCTGCCAGAGAGCTAGGGCGCCCTCCTCGCTTCATTTCCAGACCGGATTTCCTTCTCAAGGAACGATTAAGCTTTCCTTTCGACTCTCTCCTCTACGTTGGCACCTCGAAGTGGCTGATGGGAAGCTCAGAGCAAAGCTTGGCTTTTCATCTGTTTTCAGAGCCAACCCCTAGCTTGGAAGCGCAGAAGGTTCATGTTTGGATCCTGACTGAGGTAAACATGCAGGTCGCTGTGTTTTGCCTCAACATTCTGGTTTTCCTCAGGAGTAAACTGCCAACCCCTTTAGCTTGCTGCGGAAATGATAAAAGGAAAACAAATGCAGAGGGAAGATTCTAGGTTACGAAAGTTGGTAAGATCATTTTTCCTTGGATGGATGCATTGGGAGTTATGTATGGGAGGAAACAAAGTGAGAAAGGGAACGATTGAGCATAGAGTTGTGACTTACTATGGTGATATAAAATAATGACATATTAGACCCCTATGTCCCAAAATTGCAGAGTTTTGAGCCATGCTAGCATCATCTAGGGTCGCGTAGTTGGTCCCCAACTGTGGGTTGGGCAGAAAAAAGCCACATTGCTTTTTACAGACTTTTCCATTAACCTTGATGGCTTCACAATTACTCAGAGCTGCACAGTTTAGCATCTGGGAATAGTATTCTGGGGACCGCCCATTGTTCTGAAGGCCTAAAACCCCAGTAGTCTAAACTATATCCCACTGGACATAAAGTCCATTAGTTTGACAGTCCGTTAACCTGGAAAAACAAACACCCTTTGCTCTGAGTCTCTTTGCTCACAAAAGAAACTCTGCTACTATGGCGAAGGCATTACCAATGCTTATCTGCCCTGATTGGCTAGTACTTGGCTCAATTGGCTGGCAAAAAAAGGTTTTGGCATGAGGAGTGAGATTGGTAAAAGTGACTGAGGTATATCTTGGTGGGCCTATCAAAGGCATTATATATAACCATTGAGTGAATGAAACCATTCCTTTCTTCATTCACTCAACTTTTGGGACAAATCCAGAGAAATCCAAGCAGAAACATATTTTTCTTTTAACACCTGCTGGGCACCCCGATCCCTGACTGTTTTACCTCGTTGACAGGTAGCTCCTAAGTGTACAGAAACTTTTGTGAAATACATTTAAACTGAAGTTGAAGTTAAGTCTGTATATTTTTCTTTTTTTTTAAATCAAGGATTCTTAATTGATGTTCACTTTCTGTAAAGCCTCACATTCAACAACATGTGGAGTTTAAGCTGAGGCTTGGTTTCCTTTTAATTCAAAAAGAGACTTTTTATGCTTCTTTTATGTCTGTGATTGATTATGGTGACTTGTCTTCTCAATGCATTCACTCTTTAGCTACTGTATGCCTTGGAGCATCAAGGTTCTATCAAAAACTGCGGCTCTAACTCACCATTGATCCCTGTAGGTTAGGGTTGAATGGCAGGCATTGACCATCCATACACTTCATCCCTGGCATGTGTTTATTTATGAGGCGATTCTTTACTTCACATCTATTTAAATGTATCCATCTGAAAAATGCTGCAAACTACCCTCACTGTTCTGTGATAGACTTACTACATCCCCAAAGTCCATCTTGAAAGGAGAAAAAAGGATTCTTAGGTTAGCTTCTGCTCTGGCTTGGATTTTCTTGCAGATTAATTTGGGTCTCGGGGAGTTGGTCTCTTGTGGTAGAGTGTTTTCAAAAATGTACTCGGGTCAGGTTCTAGATGCTTTGACTGAGCCAATTATCTCTATGTGATGCAAGATTTGGTGAACTGAGGCTCAGTTTGTTACACTCTACTGCACTAAGCTGACATGGTGTTGTCTCTTTCTTATGTCTCTAACTTGCTGCCTGTTTTGGCCAGGACACACAGACTTTTAATCTAAATTAACCTTTTTCTGGTTAAATAGAAAACAAAAATTGTAGGAGATATTGCTATAAAGCGTTTGTCAGATATCCATGAGGAAAACCAAACAGCAATGCTAACACGATGGCATGCTAATATATATAGGTTGTTTAATGTTTACAATGACTTAAATCACACATTGTGTATATAGCAGAATACATTTACTGTATTCTACTATGTTAGATTCCCTAAAATAGCATGAAAACAGTACTGCCCATACACTACACTCTGTTAACAATCCTACAATGCAATGGGTTACATGCTATAGATGAAAAGATAAGAGTTGGGCCACCATGCACGCCACTACACTACATACATCTCAATGTAAAGCTCACTTTAGATAAACTGTCGGATCATAATTATAAGGAGTAATGAGAAAGTGAAAGACATCCTTATTCTTGCACTCATCTATTAATAATAAGATGTTGTACAAACGGACATCAATCCCACATGGCTCATTCAGCTAATGCACAAATTATAGACCTGGGAGTGAATGGGTTCCCATTGATGCTAGTGTCCATTTTATTTACTCACTGCGTATTGTGTTTATTTTATGGCTGACATTATAAATATTTCAGTACTCTTCCAGAAATATTTCTCTCCAGGGTTAGTAGCTACTCTGCATAAAACCCAGTGAAAATGTAAACCAATAGAAGATGTATTTCTCCTAACTCTAGAAATTACTCAAACACTGTAGTGTGTTATAGGTTATTGAGCATGTAAATGCTCCCCAAAAACAAAAATCCCAAAGTGCCCTCCAGAGAGGGACAACCCCCCTCCCCCCCTCCGATACGCCTCCATTGGACTACTTTGTTTACTTCCAGGACATAGTGAAATCTCGATGTGACACTCCCGCTTCTATTAGCTAACGCTTTAACACATCGTACGTGATATGCTTAGGGGCGGGACATCTCTAAGCAGTTGACCAATCACAACAGAGCCGACCAGCTATCCAATCAGAGCAGACAGGGCTCTGGTTTCAGACAGAGGGTGAAAAGAGGTGCTGCAGCACAGGCAGTATGAGAAAAATAAAGAGCTTTTGTAACATTAAAGCATGGAGACATGTCACAGCAGAGACACTATATACTGATGTGAACCCAGAACATTTGCATAATAAGAACATGTGGATCATACTCTTTCACCACCACTCTAAGAATCTATGAGCCAAACAGTTTCAAAAGATACTCAGCTTCCTTTTCAAATGTGCAATTAGCACACGTAAAACTAGGTCAAACCACAAGGTCACTGAATCAGACACACTGAAAAGAAGTGCAACAGAGAAGTAAACACATGCACACACAGTCACTGGAGCCATGCCTATTGAATTAAACTCCTTTCTATACGGAAGTCATCGTCTGAAGGAGGAGCCAGTGAGAGGAAAGGCATGCTGGGAGGACAAGGCTCCCCAATGGTTGCTTTTGACTGAGTTAATCATGGCACATAAACACACAACAACAATGGGCCAGAATGGTCATGTGTAATGGAGAAGGAAATGATGGTGCCATTGGTGTATGGAGATGAATGCATGGCAGCCCCTCTTCACCCGTTGCTAGGTCTTATGGTGTATAGTGTGTAGACTTGTTTGCCAACACGGACAGATGGAGAAGGGAAAAGATAGAGTGAAGGAAGCCGAGAGAGCGCTTGTAGGAAGGCTAACTCATGGGGTTATTGCTGTCTGTCTTTGCTGGCACACACATCCGGGGGGGGGAACAAGTCTGGCAAGCAAAGGTCTGTAGAGTGAACTGTTGGTTGTGGTTGCCAATGAGCAGCAACTCGATTCAACAAATGGTAAGAGATTTACAGACGGTGGAAAACCAATAGATAATACTTTCACATATGATTCAAACAGAAGAACAAACACTTTTTTCCCCCACCGACAATTTGAAAGAGCACAACCAAAAGACAGCGTGCCATGAAATGTTTCATTTGTGCTGTGGAATGTTTCTTTCAAAAGCAAGTGTTCCATTCCTGTAATTGCTTACTTAAATCAATCCCAGAGAAACAGGCAAATGAATTGTAGGCTCTCATTGTGCAGTAATAATTCAATGGACGTATTGCTTTCTGTGAGATGGCGCACTTAAACAATAAAGCCCCTTGCGGAGACAACTCAAAGGAAATATTGATGTGTCATGTCATGTTTTGCTTTCAATTGTTGTTTTTGCTCTCCAAAATCTAATTTTTTGATTTACAAATGTTTGTAATTATCAAAAAACTGTGAATAAATGGACAATACTTTGTCAAAAATAAACTGTGTAACACCATGTGGCTTAGAAAGAAGTTATACCTTTTTTATTTTCAGTCTATTTGCACACACACAAGACTACATAATGAGAAAATAATTAAAATAATAATAATAATAATAATAATAATAATAATAATAGTGACAGAATTTGTCAAAATAGTCAACGGACCTAAGATAAATTAATTTGGGGAAATAAAAAAATAAATAATAATAATTAGATGAGACATAAAAATGCACATACAAAAAACTATAAAACAACAAAAAAAGAAATAGAAACAATATAAGCTATTGAATATGTACTGTATGTACATTAAGAAAATGTGGGCATTATGATTTAAATGTGATGATCGTTTTCAAAGGAATGTAACATTGGAAGGAAAAAGGCCTTAATAAAAATGTTGTTCCAGAAATTAGCCAACTTCTTTTCCTGCAGTGAGTAAGGATACTGGTTAGACACATGAAACAATCTAATTACTTTAGCAGCTTTATCAGGCTAAACCTGTCTGCAATATGTTCTCTGAGCTTCCCAGTTGTCCATATCGCATGTTAAATTATATCCGATTGAGATGAAGTCTTTCCCTGGCAGATGTCTGTCTAATTGAGTGTTGCAGCTCCAGTTGGTGGGGTTGTCGCTTGGCTCAATGCCTCCCTCTGCCTCCATGCCTTTCATGACACAGCACAAATGTAACAACAGGGTGTTGGACTCAGACAGAGGCACAAAAAACGCACTCTGTTATTTCCCCCCTTTGTTTATCCTGTCTCTCCTACAGTGGACCCAGTGGCCTCTTTATTACAATGCAAATCATTTCCCAGACTATGCCTTAGTATCACCTTCAGTACACGCTCATGCATGGCAGGAATTTCTTACGAGTATGAGTTAGGTGGATTCCGTTTGCCGCGCTCATCACTGTTCACTGATCAAATTACTGTGCAGCGCCACACAAATAGGAATGAGTATGATGTTTATATTAGATTCAATCATGTCTTGTGTTCAATATAAACAGTATGCTGCAGAATTTGTTGACGTTATATCCGGTCGCATTGTAATTCATATAATGCATAATACTCATTTTCCTGCACACCTCCTGTCCCTCAACAAATGAACTGAATTATTATTAATATCAGATATTGATTTGAACTGGTACTATTAAAATGAAAAAAAACTGCTGTGTGTCTCCATGACTGTTTCATTTTAAGTTTATTCCGATGTATCATAGCTTGGATATTATTGCCAATGTTTTAGCAAGCCTTCCTCATCGTACAGGTAATAAAAACCTTAAGTATTATGATAAATCATAGTTCTCCATGCTATAGAGATGGAATGTTATTCAAATTAAAGCATATAAATAAGCCACATTGTTGCATTGATGTTTCTTCATTACAATACGTACACACAATGTTTATTTTCAACAAAGTCGTAATTATTCACTCAAGCATCAAATCCTGCTCGGAAAATAGTCCCCTAAAAGAAGTTAGCGGGTAATGAGAGACAAATTAAAGTATTATCCTTTCACTGCTGAGGTCTGAGAGCACAACATCCCTAAAAAGAAGTCAGATGTGGCAAAAACATAATCAGCCCAAAAACAAAAACACCCTACAGTAGATTAGTCAAATGTATTTGGAAGAGAAGACAAAGGCAGAGGGTGATATAATAACCCAAATTGTTTCTTTACCGACCACATTTTGGTCAGACTTTGATGATCTATTGATCTATGATCTAACAGTTCGAAAAATTGCCCATTTGTCCTACAGTTCGTTATCCAGGAACAAACTGCCAAAGTTCTGTAGAGACATTGCTTGTTTCTGTCCCTGCAATGCACAGCATAACATTATTATAATTGTTCAAGAATTACGTCCTAACTATGGCATGACACACCATACTCTGATTGGCTAGAACTTGTCCCCTCCCTTAGTGTGGTTGGTAAGGTGTAGGCATGAGCAGAGAGATTGGTAAGATTTTGGGTAAGAATATCAGAAAAAAAGAAGCTTGGGGCATGTGGCATATGTAATGATTTGTCTATAGATAATGGGCTATCCACCAATGGGGACATTTTTCAGGATTGTTCCGGGTTATGGAAAAATGGACCGTCAGAACAATTGCATGGCACTATAGACACATGTCAAAGATGACATTAAAAAGTAACTAAGACGTTACATATCAAATACATTTTTGATGAAAGAAACTATTAAATGGGCAGAACTACAAACATTTGAGTAATCCTTTAAATGTCAGTATTTATTCCAGACTATTTCAAACTGCCACATGGCCCAATTGGCATTCAACTCAATGCATCAAAGCCAACTGTTCCACCATGGTTTAGAACTAAAGAGAAAGGTGCATGTGGGAGTGCAGATGGAGGTAAACGCAGTTAGAGGTCTGAGTCAGAGCACCTAGAACTGGCTGTACACACTATTTGGGGATTTATCTCCCCTATCTCTGGTCATGCAGCACTGGATATTGGCAACAATAAGGAACTGGGATGACTCTGACTGATTCCTTTTGAGCATCAGAGATCCTTTCCCCTATACTATCTCTGTTTTACTAGCATCAGTAGAAACATCTCTCAAGCATATGTCAGTCACGTCCATAATATCATTTGGTTTGAGTTTCGCTTGCTTCAGGTGGAAAAAAATAAGAAAATACGTCTGGTTACATTTGGCTGAAAGACATCCTGAGGTGACACATGAAATGATGTCTAAATGTGACAGGCTGGGACTGAGATGAAAGGCACTGAAAGGTGAATGTCTCTTTTCTACCGTGGACATCTGGCCATCACATATCTGACAGGCAGCAACAAGCTCTCATTATTTTCTGCTTCCTCATTTTGCCTGCTGCTCTGACACAAATACAAATCTGCCATTTATGACAGGAAAATAAAACGGCAGCTGAGTTGGACTTGCAGTTGAAAGCAGTACCCTTTCACCAAGACATAAAGATGTGACTGTTCAGAATAGCAGGGGTGAACCATGTCAGAATGCGTAGCGGATAAGTGTAACCTTTACTGTTGTAGAAAAATTGAACAGTTTGATTTGAGGAATGTGTTGGTCTTTTACACCCTTTGCTGATTGCTGATTTCAGCTTTTTAATTCACTTGATGTCTGAAGGATGTACTTTTGAAGTAAGAAGAGAGAAGCTAAGCTAAACTGAAATGTCAATCATTTTGAGAAAGGATAAAAACTACAATAAAACTGCAGCTACTGTGCAGATTGTCAAAAGACGGTAAATCCCCTTGGGTGGACATATCCCTGGGCATCAGATGAATGACATTTGAGAAAAGTGTTGCAGACGCACATC
The DNA here is from genome assembly GCF_949606895.1 of Notothenia rossii. Lineage (NCBI taxonomy): Eukaryota > Metazoa > Chordata > Actinopteri > Perciformes > Nototheniidae > Notothenia > Notothenia rossii. The sequence continues at coordinate 61,850,277 of NC_136905.1, forward strand.
ATATTTCTGAATAGACAAACACACTTTTGGGTAACTTTTTCAACAAAACAATCTGCTCCTTACAACAACTATCCATTTTAGATGAGCCATCTTGCAGTATTGTATTTCCTCATGGGGAATGTAGTTAGGCTAGCTAGTTCCCATCAGGGCAGTTACCTAGTTAGCTTAGCTTGCTCAATTGCTAGAGCTAGCAATGAATCCTACAGTCTGTTGTATGTTTGTGAATGTTCAACACCTACAGTCATCGTCCGCTTCCACACAGTCAATGGATAATTAACTAAATAATTTGCGGCAACTAAACTTCCATATACAATAAAATGAAACATTGCTATTGCTGTGCCACTTGAATTAAGTAATATGCAAATACAATTGGCCCCTTCTATGCAAATTAGCTTTATTGCAAACAACCCAATTCACAAAGATCAGCACCAACAGCTACACATAGTTACAGTGAAAGGATTTTTGTTTTCAGGGAGATTGTACTGAAGTGCATAGCGTCACGGTTCTGAAGCCAGAAAAAGGCCTTGTCTCATCTGATCAAATCACTTATTTCAGGATGCATTGACAGGATGCAATGACAGCTGTTTCTTTGAAAAATAGTTTAAAAAAGCTTCCCTTCATGTCATTTAAAAAAAAAAAGAAGAAAAAAAAGTAAAGAGGATGATTGACAGATGATGTGAACAATAATATGAATTGTTAAACTTCATGTCCATGTTTGTCCTTTAATATAATTAGCACAATATCGTTGGTGATTCAGACTTGACACAGGGGATGCAGAATTCATGCACTCAACAACCCAAATATATTCTTTGGTAATTTGGGTTTCCCACTGTTTGTTCCATAATATAGAAAAGAAGGGGTCTAACTTGAATACATTGACAATTATTGTGGATCAACTTGTGGTATTGCCAAAGGACCAGATATCACACTTTAGACTAGAGCATAGTAGGGTGGAACCAAGTACAGGACACAGAATACATTTATAGAAAATGTATTTCATAGTTTCATGCAAAACAGAGCGGGGCACAGCAAACACAACAGAGCTCTCCCATAAACAAGGATCTGACACCAACAGAGACACATTGGTTTTCTCTTTCATGTAGTGTTTTTGTGCAGATTTTTTATCGAGGGAATTCAATATGAACATGAACATTTTCCCAACAGGGTCCCTTTAAGTCACAGATGGTACTGGTGCCAAATGCACTTTTCTATCCACTGATGTTATGCAGAAAAAATGCAGATATAAAAATATGGAACCAGACGCACTTAATGGATCTCTCCAAGCTGTTTAGACTGAGGGGCTGTTTGAATTGAAGTCAAATTACAAACAATTTCAGCGCCAACCACAACTGACATTGCTCCAATCAGATTACCAGTACTAACATTGTCAAACAGAACCAATACAAAAGCATTATTGTGATAAAGCCTAGCTATACCACATGCTGGAATCACCTACTCTGCAACATCTTACGATACAAACCAGTCTATTGTGATATAAAAGTAATACAATCATATAGGCGGTTACACAGCCCTCACTGTGTTATCTACAATGCTGCAAATCCATTTGCTACATGGCGCCCTCCCTCCCCCCATCGCCCTGCTTCTGACCTTGTCATATAATGTAGTTGTGCCTCCTTGTCATTTAAAACTGGACAACATTTGTCCTTTATGATGCCGCTGCCTGCCTCTAGTATAATATATACTCCCACTCTCTCGAGAAACATAAAGTCAGCCTCTCTGTACTGTAAGTCAACTGCAGAGGAGGACAAGCACTTGAAATATTATCGAGTAATTGTTATTTAAAAGGCATTAGGAGCATTGGTGGAAATTGAGTCAATTCCGGACATACGTAACTGCTTGGTGAATGACAAAAACTAACCATCCATGATACTGATGATAATAACCAGGCTAAAAATGTGCTACCAAAGAACACAGAATGAGCGAGTCTTCTATTTGTGGTACATTTCCCACATGATGTTGCACTTCAGCAGAGCCTAGATCTCTGTTGCAGTAATTGTACAATGATTCACAGCTTGCAGACTCAAGAGGCCAGGGTGAAAGAAAAATAAATCTCCAAACATATTAATTACAACAACCCCGATCTTTGGCAAGAAAATCTGGTCCTGCCCCCAACTTTTACACAACAATTAGTCATTAATAAATATAAATGGCCGTGGCTTGCCTCTGGAAATAACCAGCCCTAACATTAACCTCAATGCAGTAAAAAGAGGCCCAGCCAACCTCTCATGTCTTTGCTTGATTGTCGACTTCACAGTCAATTCCTCTGATAGAATTGGAGTCTGCAGCCTTAAGTTGACTTTGGGGACAAGCCTTTAGTAGTGTGTTGTTGGTAAATACCTGACCCTGGCCTATAACACGAGTAGCTCAAGATTTAAAGTGTGTTATTGTTTTTGAAGCTGGTAATAGGCTGTCTGAGGAGAGGAGGATTCAAATATGAAAGCTATTCCTTAAAACGAACCATGTCATTTGAGTGTAAGTATAAAAAGCTGTTATCTAAAAGTCCAAAAACTGTCTATACCGCTATCTTATGTATGTCTCTGGTTTGATGTGCCAGGCTTGTAAGTTGGAGACATACAAAGTTAAAAGTCAAGTTTTGTACAGTATGTTGTACAAAATTGTCGTGCAAGTTATTCTTTTGTCCAAAGCCAATAGAAAACCACCAACTCAGGCTCAATTTCTTCCTGAATCACTTCTCTGAAGCAGAAAAAGTAATTTTCTCAATCACAGAATGAGTTTTTGTCCTGTTCCACTGCACAGTTTATTTTTTCTTAGTTCAGGAATTATATTAATACACGCTCTTTTAGGCAGGATAAAGGAGTTGGGTGATTGCTTAAAGTAGGGCAATTAGACTGATGTAGTGCAATGGCCCGTGCTAAGAAACGCCAGCCATTGTGGGAACATTTCAGATTTTGACAGCATACTGACAGTTTTAGGAGGGTGTTGCTTGTCAAGTGAAGTAGCTGCTGTTAATGGTGTACTCCGTTTTTAGAGGAAACTCATTAATATATAGCTAAAGAAGGTCAATAAAAGGAATCAGAAAAACATGGAATTATATGTATCACTTGTGCACCAGCAACGTTACATGTTCTAACAATACTGTGATGGGATGCTAAAAGCAAAAATAAGCAATGAAGGAAAAAAACAATGTCTTAAAACAACAGGCGCGTGGTGCACAAACAAAACAAAAATGCAATGTTAATGAATGCATTTATATGCTTATATTGTGAAAAGTATAAACAATAGTAAATCTAGTATTCACTACGTTTGTTGAAGTTAAATGGAGTTACAAACCTCCTCATCTTGGTTGTCATCGAGACTCGATGTTTGGTTATATGGTTTTATAATATTTACTCATATGGATGGATGATTGGATGGATAGATCGTGAGTAATAGCCCTAGAACTGTAAAGTATTCATGTTAAAAAAAACAGTTAGAAAAATATGTTTACGTGACAATTAATCATTTTTTATAGGCTTTTAAAATATACTTTTCTCATCTTGCTGCTTAAAGGTGGGGTATGTAATTTTGGAGAAACCAGCTTGAGTGCGCTAGAATTTGAAAGTGCACAGCCGGAAGAAATCTGCCACTTCGTTCAGACTTACTTACAGAGCCCATCCTCCAACACGAACGCGCACATGACCAATGAGGGCACGAGATAAGTTTGTGCACAGATGGAAGGCTGACAGGCAGGTAGGCCATCCAGTTATTTTAGCCGGCCAAAATGATTGGTCGTGCTTTTTACAGTACTACGGCTTCCACAGATGACATTTTTTTATGTATTTTTTGTCAAATCATTTAATATATTCATTGCTATCGGGATGTTAAGAGCATTCAATGGAATATAACAAAAAGTGTTTCTGAAATAAATTACATACCCCACCTTTAAGTTGACTTCATGTTTTGAAAGCAGGGAGAAGTTAATGAAATAGCAAAGGAAGATATCAACTCTATAAACGTGTCTTTTTATACAGCTTGGATTCCTACAGAGCCCACATATTACATATTATAATTTGGGTATTTGTATAATTCATTTTATTTCCCTTGGGTCAAATCAAATAAAGTCTTTAACCTTAAAAGTCTTTAAACAGCAATGGTGGAGTTTTAATCAATAATGTAACATTTTTAAGTGGACATATTTATCCCATGAAGCGTTCCCTTTAATGAGAGCAATGTCTTTCAGGTTGACAGTGACACCAATTAGCAAATGCAGGCTTCCATGATCAAACATTAAGCCGGGGTCCATTTAGCAAGACCTTCTTAATGACTCAACTCTAACTATGCTGGAGAAAAAAAAAACTATTCTCCAGTGTTTTTCATTGTAAATACTTTCAGAACAATGTTATTTGATATCCAGCAACTACCCTCCAGTACTCCAGAGTGCTCCAAATGAAAAATCTCCAGCAGCTTTATTATTTTTGCCTTATTGTTTCTCTGTAAGCGGTGCTTTGAAGTATTTAACATCTCCCGTAAAAAGCCCAACGTTCCTCCAGAAGGATCCTGCTGCTCTCCGTGTAAATCTTGTAATTGGCAATTATTTCTGGGCAAAAAGCTGCGGTATAAATCAATTGTGCGAAACAGCTGCGCCACCAAATATGTTGACTTAAAATGCAGTCTGATAGTAAACATCGATAAATGAATGAAGTCTAACACTTAAAGTATCTCTAAGTATCTCTCTTGTAATGAACAGTGGAGTGCAAGTTAACACCTTAGAGATTTTAGAAGTCTCTCTGTGAGCCGGCTGAGGAACAGAACCTTCTCAGTGCAAAAATAAGAAAGTCTCACATTTAAGAAGATGCATTTCTTAGAAGGAGAGAAGCTTGAGCATTGTGTGCTAATCAGACTCTAAATGAAACACAGACAAACACACAGCTGTACCAACCGCAGTGTTTCTAAATGGACTTAAATGTATTATTTGTAATGCTGCTGCTGGGAATTCCTGAACTCAAACTACATCAGAGGATTTTATTTGCCTGAAAAAGCAACCAAATACTAAGCTTTAAGAAAACTAAAACACTTTTTTAACTGACAGAAAAAGAACACAGCTATACTTTATTGGAAGTACAACCCTCTGAATCAGAAAAGACAATCTAAAAAGCTATATTTGTTGATTTTCTCTCTTTTCAATGGAGCTTTATCTTCACTGTGTTTGCTAACCAAAATGCTCCATTATTTTTGGACAAGCTGTTGTTGACACTGCTAACAGGGCAGCCCTTCATCCTCAGTTGGGAGAATTCCACAGGTCCCCAAGCACTCAGAAGTGTCACAGTCACAGTCTGCTGGGGTAAAAACCACCAGACAAAAGAAAAGAGGAACAAAAGAAAAAGAAATCGAAGCACAGTTGGTCGGAGCACTTTGAATCCGCTCAGACACTAGCAATAGCCGATTACCAATTACCAGCACAATGTAATTCATCCCTCTTCACAGACACCGCAGAGCCCTTAGCTATAAAATATGCATCATCTTCCCACGGCCCAGAGTCTCGGACAGCCACTAGAAGGGTCGGGTACCCTCCATACATCTGCCTGTGACAGCGGGGGGAATTTGACTCGGTGCCATAACCACAAGTCTCCAGGGAAATCATTTAGTGGAGAAGTTGGGCCCAGTCACAGCCTGCTCACTGCTGATAAAGGGGTCATCCCGTGCCTGGGTCTTGTCCTGCACCCTCTCCACATACCAGTTTCAAAAACCCATCAGCCATACGATGATTAACTCAGTGGAAAGAAAGATTAAAGGAGAAGAATGTCATGAAAGAAACAGAGAAGCAGAAGGGGTGTGCAGTGTCTATGTAATCACACAAAGTGCCACAGTTTTCCTGACTGGAATATAATGGCTGCCTTTGAAGGGATAGCAACAGACAGTGGCTTTGATGTAGGACTTTCATACAGTATCACTTTTAGGATATCTTACCTCACAGTGACACCTATCAGCCATTTCTGACTCGGGCGGATGTATTAGCTCAGCCAAGGAGGTTCTGATTTACACCTCTGTGAGTAAGACAAACAGAATGGCCCTATTTTAAATGAAACATTTCATTTTAAAGTGTGGGTTTGATCAACAAATTCTCTTTCACTTTTGGTAACATTGCAAGATAACGCAGATTAATCCAAGACTGTAAAAACAAAAGCTTAAAATGTTTAGCCTGAACATTTTATTTGGGTAATGTAAACTAAAATATATTTCTAACTATATCAAAGTAGTTATCTCAAGGCATCCAAGTTTGTCTAACTCCATTTGTCAAATACTTAAAATTGTAGGTTTGAGGTCAAACTAAATTCTTGCTTTGCCAAATAACTGAAATCTGCAGGGATCTTCATCTACATTCTAGATGTGCTGCAATCTCTCCTGCTTTCAACTGGAGCTTTGAAAGTAAGCACTTTATTTGAATAATAATATAGTATTTTTATTTCAAATATCTTGCTTATTTATCACATTTACCTTGCAGAATAAGTGTAGGAGCTTCTTCTCTTTTGGAGCTGAGCTTTTGTGGCAAAATAAAGAGTTTGTCTTCCTGTCTTCAAACTGCGCACCTTAGAATTATCCAGTCATTGCTTCAGCCTGTGATTGGTTGGCGGGGACTCATTATTCATCATAGCTGATCTCTATGATTGAAGCTTTCAACGTTAAACATTTTTGACTGACTTGGTATTGATTGTTACTAATCTACAACTCACAATGAAAAAAAATAAAAATAATTCTGAACAAATAATATGCTGGCACGATTTCCAGTTCTTGGATTTCTTATTGTATGGCTCAAAAAAGGAAGTTACATTACAGTTATCAAACAAAAGTAACAACTAAGTTATCTCACAAAAGTTAAATTACTTTGCTTTAATGTAGGCAGTTTTCCTTTTAGGTGGCCGTTATGTTGTGCCTTGAAATGTTGGGTTGTCATAACATTTAGATTTTTAAAGTGAAGAAACATCATCTTGGTAGCGTCTACGTTGTTTCCAAACTACAACTTAAAGTTCAAAAGGGACCCTTCGAGGAGCATGTTAATGCCCCTTTGGCGTAGGTCTACCCCTGAGTGCCATTCAGGTTATGATATGTATTCTAGGGGAATTCAATTTACATTTTCCTGCCAAAGAGAGCTTCATAGTTTGGTCATTCATTTAAAATACGTTGCAATAAAAGGATCCATTATAAGCTTAATTACAGCGTTAAATCCAAATCCACACACAGCAGTGGGATGAAAAATGGGGCCTCCTTAAGAATCAGCGAGAAAACTGAGGAGTCGACAACATACCAGGTATGACTTGAAACAACGGATTGACAGCTGGTCAGGTCTCACGTGCTGTTTAACCATCAGAGACTATAGATGTACGACAACAAAGAGAAACAGCAACAGTTTGCAGCAGCATTTGTTCCGCAGCAGTAACAACAGTGCATTGGTAATCTGCCATTATCTGCGTGGTATTCCTGAAACAAAGGCTGTACATGTAGGAGGCGCTGGCGGTTCGTTTTAATGACCTAATTTCCCACAGGTGTGGCGATGGATGGATGAGAAGAATGGGACGTGCAGACACACAACCAATTAACAAGGAGCTGTTTAACCTTCCTGCCGAGGGAGAAAAGATGGGTTAAACACGCGGAGGAGAGTAACGATGGTGATGGAATGCTTAAGCAGTGTTTAGTGCCTACAACTGTATGCACTCCCATTTGCAGCCGCCTCTACTCCCCAGCTGATAACCCGACAAAGAAAGAATGAGCCTTTGGGAGTTTATGTTATGGCATGCTTTTGTTCTAGCGACAGCGGAGTCCTTTCCGTCCAGAGGTTTGGAGCAGGGAGGAGAACAATAATTATGCACAAGTGGAGAAATCTGTTTGATAATATAGTCAGATTTGCCTTGAAGAAAGCTTTCAATTCTCTGAAGAGTTTGTGTCCAGCTACTGAACAGTGTTTAATAGGAGTAAAGTGTTCTGGCTTTTGGAGCTGTTCTGTCTTGACATGCAAAAGCACTTGGCTTAAACTATCAGGCGGTAGAATTAATGTTATTTTCAAGCCATTGAGAAACTTGTGGAGTCTGATGTGGTCATTATGTCTGAATACTATCACATTAACCATTTGACCCTCATCAAAATCGACCTATTGAAGTATTGTCCAAGGGTAAATTCTACAACTTAAGTTCATGAGCCATAAAATGCAGCCTTAATGGATTCACTAGGAATGGTATGATGACTAGTTAACGGTGGCTAATGTTAGCAAACTTTAGGTGACTATTGCTGCTAAACTGACATTAGTGAGGCAGTTCACTGGCTTTATGACTCTTTGCCTCTTGTGCTACTGTTAAGACGTGTTCGGCTTGGGGATAAAAAGTGCAAAAGGATGAACACCCAACATTTTTGGGACGCAGATAAACGCTTTAAATAAAAAATCGAGTGAGGCTGAAAAGAAGCAACACAAAGAACTCCAACTTCTCTGTGAGGTTTTTTTCCACACTATGGTCATTGTGTAACGGGTCGTGTTAGGACCCAAATGCAGCACACTCGATAGCAGGAAACAGTCTATAATGAAGTTTATACCAAAATCCACAGGTATAGAGCTGGGCAGGTAATATATGCAGGAAAGGTAACTGTCCAATGAGATTCTCAGACAGGTTGAGGCCAGGCAGTGGATCAGGGAGCAGGTAAACAGCAGACAAAGTCAAACAGAAAGCCGGATGCAGAAACACATTGTTTAGTCATAGCCAGAGGGCTGGTGGGTTAATAAGGTTAATAATAATAATGCATTGGATTTTTATAGCGCTTTTCCTCACGCTCAAAGACCCTTGAGGAGGTAAAGAGGTATTGATCCCAATGTTGGAAATGTTTGTGTTGCAGCATAGAAAACAACAAAACAAAACAAGGCATTGCAAATAAAAATAAATTAAAGAGTAGAAATAGAAATAGAAAATACTAGAATTAAAAAATCTAAGAATAGAATTAAAGCAGCATTAAAAAGTAGAAAATATACAGTAGGCCGGGAAGATAAAAAATCTATAAACTCGGACAATAAAACAAATTTGGGCTTTAGACACAATATAAAGCAGGATATTATTAACATTAAGAATGTAGGGAATTACAAATTAAATTAATTTTTTTTTTTAAATGTACAGTGTGTCCAGTTATCCCGTAAAATGTACAGTGTGACACAGTAATGTACCGAGACACAGGCAAGTTAGGCAGGTCAGGGATAGGCAGGATCGGCAACAAGTGCTGGAATGATGAATGTGTTTAGCCAGAGAGGTTTATATACTGGCTTGATTAGCAATGAGAAGCAGCTGGGAGCCCAGGCGTGCTGGTGAGGTGGGAGGGGCTGGCCTGAGGTGTGAGGGGGGTGCAGGGTCAGTGGAAAATTACTGGGGCGCACCAGCCAGGGAGAGAAGAAGACTGTGATACAGCGAAAACTAGCTAGCTGAAGCTAACACCTGTTCAATGGGAACACTGGGGGAAATAACCGTCAAATTGTATTTACCCATCCTTAAATAAACTTGTGAATTAAAACGTAACATTCCCAGCATGCTTAGTGTTACTGAAATCATTGTGGTGTGCTATGAGGTTGAAATGTGATTAAAGCACATTCCACTAAATATTTCTGGAAATTAGCTGTGACTGATGAATTTTCAATGTTACAGTTAGAACAGTGTTATGTTGCATTAGTGTGAGTATAACTTTTTATTCCAATTCATTATTCACTAATTAAAATAATTGTATACCACGACTGCTATGCAAGAGGATTAGCTGCTGTGTTTATTGCTTGTGCTGTCACGCTTTCTGAATGTGTTACTCAGGTGGCAGATCATTTTGCAAAACCATCCTCTCCTTGTCATTACCTCACAGTAGCTTGTATTTACGGAATACAACGCATGCAGTGAAAGCAGCATTAGGGGACCTGAACTGTTCAGCTCGTGCTTGTTGAAATAACATATCCAATAGTCTTACTGCAATCTGCTGTGCTTCAGGCAATGGATAATTGAAAATCGGTTGAATCCAGGATGTATACTTCTGTGATAGTTATTTTGTTGGAAGGACGTGTTTTAATTCCTTTTCGGGTGCAACTGCTGAAAAGGCAGAGTAAAGCTGTATCAAGCTTCAAAGCCATCTATTGCATTTCCATTTTTTAAACAGAATCAGTCATGATGACAGATACTAAAAAAATCAAGGTAAAATATTAGGAATGTTCAATAAAAGTGAAAGACAAACTGCCGGCGAATCAGCAATCTAAAGAAAGCTGGATTAATAAAAAAGGTTGTCAGTTTAATCTCTTCGCCTCACATTTTTCATAATTTTAAGATATTCAATCATTTCACACTGCCTTAGAAGCAGCAAACCTAAAATGAATGTGAATTATAATATTTAGCCAGAAAGGTCCTTTAGAGCGTGGTTGTACTTAAAAACTCCCTATTATGTTTTGTTGGTGTTTTCCCTTTCCTGTAGAGTGTTAAATAGGTTTCTGTGCATGTAAATGGTCTGCAAAGGCAACAATCCCAAAGTTACCTCCATAGGGGGTTTCTCTCCCACACACTGAGGTGAACTGGCTCCTCTCTAGCTACCAGTCCATACTCCGTATTTGGTCCAATCGGGACGTGAACCGGCTACCCTTCCCTTCAAAGACCCAACAGACTGAGCCAAACCCGCCTTGCCCAAAAAACAAATTAAGGAATAAAGACCTTTTTGAACATTAAAGCATTTACAAATATGAAACTTGGGCCCATCTGGTTCCTAAAAGCCAACATACTGTAGCATCGTCCATAGTTCACAAAACAATGGGTGACGTCACGTTGACTAGGTCCACTTCTCATATACCGTCCATGAATCTTGCCTATTACTAGAAGCTGTGTGTTTTCTTACACTTCCTCCTGGTGTATATTTACGATGTCTCTACTTGTGTTTTTTATTTTGGGGCTGAACTCTAAAGCACTTTGTTATGCATTCTGTGCATGACGTGCCATATAAAGCTAATTCAAACATGAAAAACATTTGTCCAGTGGCTCTCATGCATGAGGAATGCACTGCTAGTTAAGTATCTGCCGATGTTTCCTCACACCTTCTTGTGTAGACTTTTGCCCTCGTTGCTTTTTTTCGTGCATGGAGTGCATGTAATCGTGAGCTTCATGCTCGGCTTCATTGGGATCTCAGTGAAGCAGTAAGTTGGAAAGAGCCGAGGAAAGTCTTGTTTATGGGATGTTCCTTCTGGCCGTTCCGGCCCGTGTGCCTGGGGGCAGTGCAGAGGTCCTAATCGCGTTAACCTTGGAACTGGGCTGATCACACGTGGAAAGGTGTTACCAAATTCACCGAAGGCAAAACTAGGACGATTTACCAAGAAGCTAAAATGTTTTCACAAGGCAGCCCAAGCATGATGCCTGACAAAGCAGTAGTTATTTGAAGACAACACGGGGATGAGTCAGAGAAACACATTACAGCTGATGGCGTGATAAGGCAGGAGTTATTCATTTTGGAGTGTGGCGGAATAAGTAGCAGCCAAAGAACACAGCTTCTTATTTCCAGCTCATTGTTTCTGCTCCCATGCCCGTTCTTCTTTCTGTCCCTATTTTTCACCACATATTTTCTTTATCACACAGGCAATTCTCTGACTTCATGTCGTCTGTCTCATTTTGTTGGTCGACTCTTTTGATCTGTCCACCTCAGATTGATCCTCTCCTCGATGTCCTATTATATACCTGATAGCTTTCAGCGTGCTCGAGGAGAATTTAGTGTCCGCGGCTGTAACAGGGTTCTATTCAGAGTGCAGGCTGAGTTCGGCTTCTCACACAATACTTTTCAATCTCATGAGTTGATAGAGAAAATAACTAGAATTATAATTGCAAAAGGTTTGTAATATTCATGGATGTGCTGTATGAAGTCATCCATGACCTCTGTAGGACCAACGGAAATTCCAACAATGTTACAAGACCTAATAGGGTGAGTTCAAAAAGTTTCTCTTTCTTTTGCTTCTCGTAACAATTTCTTCCTTTAAGCTCAGCCATCCACTCTGCAGAGTCAGAAATCCCCACTTTGTTTTGCTATCCGTTAATCACAACGAAGCAATGAGGACACTATCTGGGAGAACAAAAAGGGGGGGATTTAGTTTGAAAAAGTCTTATCATTTGGAAAATGCCCAATAGATTTGTTTAAATATATTAAAGGTTGATATTTGGACATCAGCTGAAGACTAAAGTTTAACTTCAATGTAATGTACGCTATATTTAGAAAATGTTCCCCTCTTTACCAAACAAACATAGAAGCAGTGCTGTTATACAACTTCCTGCCGAAATGATCAACCTCATTTTTGCCAAATTAATATGCCAGCTACAAATCTTCCAAAAGGAATAATGACTTATTTACAAAATGCTTGTCAGTGTGTCACTTGTAAATTACCAAAGCCCTTGCCAAGATGAGACTGGATATTGACCAGCTGGTCAGCTTGATAGCATGGTGTTTCTAAAAAGTACAGGAGCAGATTTTCAAAAAGGTATTATTTGGATAAATTGACACATATTCAAAATCTACATTTTCCACCCAGAGCTGATCCTAAAGTGTCTTGCAAGTGATGATGTTTCACAACTTCATGAATCACAGACCAGAAGGCAAATAGAAATTACCTAATGTATCCGCAATTTCAAGGATTTTTCCAGAACTGCCTTCTGCCAAATGCGTGCTGGGATTGGGTAACCCACCCACTTCATCTCCCATGATCGAAGACAAGAATACTGGGTGATTTGGTGAATTAAAAGCAAAGCAAAGTGTCCATGATCCCGCAGAGCTGTTCAAAGATAATATGTATATTCTCTGTCTGAATAACGTGGCCTTTAGATTCTAAGAATTGCACTTATTTTCTAAAGTGTATTACCGCAGAGCCAATGACAGTTTGAATGTTCATCCCTTCAGTGTTTTAGCTGGAGAATAATGGATCCTATCTATAATTCAATCATTTTTCATGTTTATTATATTGGAGGAAGAACTTACACAATAATCCCTCCATTTGGACAGCTGAATATATCTCTTGTCCGGACTGTAATGTGGAAAACAAAGTGCAGTAATCTAATGTTTTGATATAAAGAAAAATTCCATATTTTGTGTACTTACTTAATTTGATTTAAAACAAATTATTTCATTTTAAGTGTGATTCTATATTTTGTTCATTTATCATTAATGCTTTATGCTTTTATATATAAAAAAAGAAGTGCCCCTGAAAGTACCTTCTCAGCAGGCTGATGTTGATTAAAGAAGCCAGCACAAAATGGCCATGCTCCTATATGCAAACTGTGCTGAATATAAGACATAGCTGGATATTAAATAATGTTAATAAAGCAGACAGACAGCTCCTATAAAACAAGATTATAGTTGTCATGAGGCGAATCCGAGCAGAGCGGACAAAAAATTACTACTGCACCTCCGGCTGCTCGGTGCACCGGACGGATTCTCGTCCATGTGTGATTTAACAAGATAGAAAAAACAAAGAGTATGGAGAAGAGATCCAGTGAAGGTCTGTGGTGCAGCAGAAATTAGAAGCAGTCTCCAGAGTCATGCATCTTCATATAAGGAAAGAGCTGACACACAGCTAGGAATATGAATGATGCCATGTTGGTGATCTTAATGCATTATAAATGTTTAACATTACAGGAACTTCCTTTTTTTTGTCTTAAAAAATTGATGACCGGATTTACTTAAAATAGTGAAGCAAGCCCAGAAGGGTGTGTACATAAGAAGGCATGCAGGCCTTTGTGGAACTTTCTGGGCCGTACTGTGAGTTTCCTGTTCTGTTTTGTTCCGTCACCGGCTTGAGCTTCAATATAAGGATACATGTATTTATGATCCTCTCCAGAATGGAAGTAGTCATCACATACAGAGCATTTTGTACAACTAGTTCCTGAAAAGTGTCCTTCACATGCTGATATACAAGAGAGGGAGTTACACAGTCACATGATGCAGGAATACCGGTTCAAAGCAGTATACAATGCTTCATTCAAATAAGCTAAGGCCCGCGTCAGAAATGATCATGCTTGCCATTAGTGCTGCGTACCGGTACGCCGAACCGGTACTGGACTTGTAAAAAGTTTCGGTTCGAGTCCGGTTAAAACCGGAACGTCGGGAACCGGTACTTGGACTCGCAAAAAAACTAGCACTTACGTATATTCTCCTTTTTGTTCTATACCATCTAAAACCTTCCATAGATCGAGAAATTTGCGCTGAGAAAAGACGAAAAACATTGTATCGGCTTCTGATATGGCGGCCATTACTGAACTCACGAAGTCTCGCCAAATATCGCAACTGCTCGCGAGATCTGTGTGACGTCAAGGGAAGCTAGCGATGTGATTGGCTTAGACATAGTGGACAGCGTGGTCGAGTAGTAGTCACTACAGTGTATACTTCTGTATAGTAGGTGTGTAACAGTGATGCGTATACACAAGTTATTGAGCCGTTTCCGCTCTACATCCTGAACTCCTCCCTTCGATGCAATGCACTTCCGTTTTGGCGGACTGGGTTTGTTTTGCTAGCTAGCTCCGTTGTGCCGACAAAGCACTGATATCGCAGAGACAAAGAGGATATAACAATTACAACATGAAGAAAAGTGGTTCGGGAACTACGTGTGCGGTAGTTGGTTGCAATCACTCGAGAAAGCACCTAAACGAGTGGTTAGATAGAGAGTGCTACGACCACAAACCAGCACCCAGCACCCAGCCATGTTGTTCATTAAATACAGATAAACACAACAAATACTGCATGCATTGTATTTTTTAATATTATATATGAATATTTTCATAGTGATGTAATTGTGTGGGCTGCTTTTATATTTTAATTTGTAATACCTGTTAGGATTAAACATGTGATCTTTCTTGTTGAAGCCATTTCTTTAGTTTCCTCTAAACAATTAATTCATTCAGTGTTATTTATGTACAGTATGAGCTTAATATGAATGATGAACTGTGTTAAAAGAAATTGTAGCACTCTAAGGAACATATGAAATGCAATAATGCAATAACAGTGCAATAATGAAATTAAATTACATCAAACTTTATTTTCACTCAAACAGTACAGGCACATATGATATATTGCACAGCATAAAGAGATCATGTAAATTGTGCATTATGTAAACAACAGACAACTGTTGGCTCCTGTGGGCATGACCTAAATAAGGCACTTTATTTTGGTTTTATGCTGGGCCACGTCGTCATGTTATCCTCCCAGTTTTGCACTGAATTCGGGTGGGGGAGAGTAACGCCATCTCCAGTCAAAGAAGTAGAATCGTGTTCCCAAGCTAGCATCACTGTTAGCATCGAAATCGCTGTGTTTACACCAGTGCCCGTCTGACTGTTTACACCGGTTTACACCGACAGACGCTGTGCAAAAGACTTCCGGCGGAAATGAAGTGCATTTGTGTAGGGTTATGGCGCTACCCGTGGTTTGTCGCGTAAACTTGTCTATAGTCTACTCTACACTCTACCTTTCAGCAAAGTTTTAGGGATTTAGGCTCAGTCAGCTCAGGGACTGTTTGGTTACTTTAGTTTGGTAAATGAAATAAATGTTTGAACTTTGTAGTAGTTCACTGTAGTTGCTGTCATAAGTCATTTGTAGACTAAGTGGCAAAAAGTTTTTTTTTTTACATTTGTACTTTGTAGAGAAATGTAGACACAAGTTGGAAGGGAGCACAATAAACCTGACGAGTTTGAATTTGATTTGATTATAAGTTTATTTTCAATTGATAATTAGCTCGCAATAAGTTCACTTTAGTTACTCACACAACTTGACACAAGCCATGAATGTAAGTCCAGGTACGCAGCACTACTTGCCATATGTCTATCTCCATAGAGGCTGAATCATCATGTTAATCACATAGCTATCATATGTCTAAAACAGTCCTGACGCTCTTCCAGGTAATCATACATCCTGTCATGTACGCAGCTACAGTTGGGATACCTTTGTTATCATGTGCTACTCTGATATTGAAAGAGTACATTCAGTAAGTTCCAACCTCTCTCCCCCTAATTACATCCCAAACGTTGGCAGGAATTAGTAACATTAATAAGTTTTATTTTTGAGTTATCTTTAAAGAGGACATATTTGTATTTTGTGCCTCTACTGTGACATATTTACAAGCTTTATATTCCAAAAGTGCTTTATTCTTTTGATCCTGACTGTGCTGCAGCACCTCTTTTCACCCTCTGTCTGAAACCAGAGCCCAGTCCGCTCTGATTGGTTAGCTGGCCAGCTCTGTTGTGATTGGTCAACCGCTTAGACATGTCCCGCCTCTTAGAAAATCAGGTACAATGTGTTGGAGCGTTAGCCAATAGAAGCCCGAGTGTTACATAGTGATGTCACTATGTTCCGAAAGAAAACAAAAGGTTCCAATGGAGGCGTGCCAGGCAAGGGGGATAATGTGTGGGAGAGAAACTCATTCTGGAGGAAACGTTGGGATTTTAGCATTTGCAGACCTTTTACATGCACAAAAACCACTTTAACACACTACAGGAACGACACACACTCTTAAAACATAATAGGGTCTCTTTAGATCAAGCATGGTTCTTGTCCTTTTAATAAGTGTCGATTGGCAGATATATTCCGCCTCTTTATATATTATTATTATATTCCGTTTTGGGGTTTGCCAGTTGAACAGCTGTGAATATAAGTGAGTAGAGTTTGTTTTGTTTGTTGATGACTCAGCACCAATCACAGCTGTGGTTCTTTGTGACAGCCACAGCTGCTTTACCTGTGATTCTGTTTTTGTGATTCTAATTTTTCGTTTTGTTTACCGTGCCCTTAAAGGCAATTTACTCCTGATTACATTGGCTTATATCCATCCTCTGACTCTACACTCCATAGGGATGTAACAGTCAAGTTGAGAACTTAGCCCCTCACAAACGTAGATGCAACACACCAACGGACAGTTTACTCTACTGATGTTCGACACAGAAACAAACAATGTTCAAGTCATTCAAGCTCGAAGCAAAAACTACTAGGCACCCAACCGCCGCCAAGCCTTAGGCCCCTGTCACACTGTCCCGAAATTGACACCCGATGGACACACGAATATGGAATTGTGAATTTTGCACGAAGATGGCCCCGAACCACACGAAGGCAACATTTACATTACATTTAAGACATACAACTGCAATGAAAGTATCACAAACAATTATGTTAAAGTATTATGATACTATACTGATATTTTCCGACTTTGTTCTTTACTTTCTACCTCTTTACAGTATATGGAGAAGATATTAGGTTTTCTCCATCATGTTGTTTCCATAGCAACAACAACTTCCTCGCCTTCAAAATAATATATTATATCCTTTTTAGTTTCACAGAACACAAATTGGGTTATTTACATAATATTTTTACATGATTTTGTTGTGCAATAAAACAACCAGATGGACACACGATAAAGGAAATGTTCAAATTCGGCTCTGATCGTAGCAACATCGGGCCATTCGTGAGGGCATCTTAAGCCATCTTTGGCATGCCAAAGATTTTGCCACCGCTCCCGGAGTTGCTGCCGGAGCCTGATAAATTCCACCGGCGGTCATACGATGGCTTAAGATGCCCTCACGAATGCCTTACGAAGGGCAAAATGGACACACGAAGTCAACACGAAAATTAACCTTCACAAGTTCCTTCGGCAATGCTTTGTGATGCCAAAGATGTTGCCACCGCTCCCGAAGTTGCTGCCGGAGCCTGAGAAACTCCACCGGCGGTCATTTGATGGCTTAAGATGCCCTCACGAATGGCCCGATGTTGTTACGATCAGAGCCGAATTTGAACATTTCCTTAATCGTGTGTCCATCGGGTGTCAATTTCGGGACAGTGTGACAGGGGCTTTAATGATTCAATTTTTTTCTAAGTATTAAAAGTTTGATTGATGTATAAAAGAAAAAAGTATCCAGGGTGTGTCCCACGTATTGTTTCTCCTCAAGGTGGAACACAAAGTCTCTAAAACAGGATTAAGGGGATACAAAAAAACTCCAGTGAAGCCCAGTGTAATGAAACTCTTCAGAGCAGATGTGTAATATAGGAACTCTGTGAAACATTATTCCTAGAAATAAAGTGCTAAACCATTCTTGAGCCCATTTGGAATTAAATAAATCACGAGGGCAACATGTGTAAAATGCTTATTTTTACTAGCTGCACCAAAAGGGCTTCTAACTGTCAAATTGTAACAGTGAAGCTGATCGACATTAAACAGCAGCCTTGATCAAAGATTCAAACTGATGACATTAAAGCCTTAACACTGCAATTGTAACCTTCAGTCAACAGCTAACCCCCTCAATCAAAGTTCAAATTGTGTTGGCTACTGTCCTGTACAACCCAAAGTTTTAACGGTGCAATGGATTTAATCAAAATGCCATGTCAAAAAGATGCATTATGGCTGACTTCCATTTAGTGATGCTGTTAGGCTGTCGCGTATTGAGCATATTCAAAGGTCAACTTAATTTCCCACCTTTATTTGATGAAGAGATTAACATTTCTTGAAACTATCATAATCCCATGAATATTATAAATGAGAAATTGTCTGTTTCTGCATAATCAGATGTTAAGTGTGTTTGTCTTGTTGTCTTTTATAAGGAGCAGATATGTATTTGACCCCGGAGAAATTGAAAGAAAAATTTAATATGGATTTTTTTATGATTGTGTCCCTCCTGTCTTTCAGAACAGTACACATGTGCATCACACACACACACACACACACACACACACACACACACACACACACACACACACACACACACACACACACACACACACACACACACACACACACACACACACACACACACACACACACACACACACACACACACACACACACACACACACACACACACACACACACACATGCTGCACTAAAACAATGACAAGATACAATCGCACTAAACATGAAATGAAAGCCAGCTAATATCCCACAAGGGAGACATAATTAGATATGTTAGGGGAACATTCAGGCTGTTGCTTATTGTTCAGCACTAATGAAACCAAACATTACCAAGCAAAAACTCACCAAACAGGAATTATGTGGAATTATTAAAAGATAGCAAGGTAAAGAATCCCTTATGTCTGCATCCTCGTTGAAAATAACGTTCATGGAGCAATAACCATGATAGGTTTTTAACACCGCTAGATATTTGCATGCGTCTCTCCATTCTGCTGACTTACACGCTAATGTTCTATATTTATGATTACCGTTACATTGGGCCATAATGTGCAGTGCAACACATTATTCTATTATTCACAACCTATGTGGAACACAGCTTTCAGTCCCTAATGCATATAGAATTAGTGGAGTAGATTGAAGCTTACCTTCACCCTTAAGGGCTAACTATCAACCTAAAGCAACCTGCGAGGCATTATTGTCAAAGCACTCCTGACCCATAAGTACATTGAAGCTACTAAACTTTGTCGCTTAGCGCTCTCAAAGTGTGATTAATGACACTTGATGAGGAAACATTAGCAGCCTATCAGAGCCCAAGTAGATGTTTTTCCTGTTGAGTACGCTGCAATTTAATGAGCACTGGGGAAGGAACACAACGGGAGAGAGATGATCGAGATGGAGCCAATTTGCACGTCAATGGCGGCAAGCCTGTAACGAGGAAAACAAATAAAACAGACATAGATGAAGAGGTGTAGAGGAACAGGAAGCCGTTGCAATCTCCATGTTTAATTAATTATGTTTGTGATTGGAGACAGATTGTGACCACATTGCAAAAGCAAAGAGTTGACAAATTGAGTGACCTATCGATCTGCGAATGAACAGTTAAACAGCAGCAGTGAAACAGAGCCCAGTCGGTGCTCATTATCTTTGCCAGTGCTGTGCTGCTGGCCTCACTGAGCATCACCAGATTCATTTTGACAGGGATTTCAGGGCTAGTCTCAAAGGGGGCCAGTGCATATCTATGCAGCATGTGTCTACCTGCGCTCCCATGCTTCAGTAACACAGTTAATGGGAGATTTAGCCTTGCCAGATGGGAAGTGATGTGTAAAAGAGAGTGTGGTCATGCTAAAGCAAACAGGCCTGACTCATCACTGGACTGACTGCTGGGCGCATCCCTCTGCTGTCAATTTTTCTGACTTTCAATTTGGAAGAAAATGCTTCACGGTTATGCTGACACCATGTGGTGCTTGTTTAAACAGTGATTGTTTATTCCATGCATTTTTCTTTATCTTATCTACTTCACTAGATACGGAATAACAACAGAAAATCCACCACAGTTTAAATAATGTTACAATAAAATCTGCTGTGTGGAGCCAAACACAGTACGTAATGACTTGTGAGGTTGCTTTCACTCCCCTTGTAAGAAACACAAAAATATATACATTGTTTGATTTTAATTCTGGTTCTGGCTTTTTCCCAGTACAATTGGATGTTCTGCATCTCTCTGACTCAAAGTGCGGATATAGTATATGTGTCTTCGAGAGCACATATTGCAAATAGAAATACATAAAAGAGCCATAAAGTATTGTCAGAAATGCCAGAATACATGGAATAGGAAATACACATTTACCTTATACATGAGCTTAAGTGCATACATGTTGCTAAGGTAACCAAATCATCATGCACAAACATGGACCTTTGCACCACTTATTCAGGTTAGACTGACCATCATTTCCTGAATTGTTCACAGCCACCATCAGCCATGTGCTTTTCTTTTCGTTTAGCTTCCGCATTTTAAGCGGCAAACCCTCATCCACTTGAATTCAAACTGCCAACGAGACTTACTGAATGGAACAAAACAGGTAAAGGCACTTGAGGTTGTTTGAACCCCTCCAGACAGGTTATCTGTGAAAGTGCTATTTCTAAGCAGCCTAGTTGACTTCTACCAGGGTCGGCTCTAGAACAAATCGAATGGGGGGGGACGGCAATCATTTACCAAGGCGGGGGGCACACACTGCCGTCAACAAACAACACACTAACATCAACGCAACTTCAATTTCAAAAAACATGCTGTCAAGTCTATTGTCTTTCACACACATTGCAGGGGTGTAGTGCTATTTTATAGGGCACCTATGACTTGTGCATACATGCACGGTTGTGGCACGACCACCAAAACAGAAACATATGGACATAGGCCACCATATAAAAAGTGTGCAAATGTAGTTAGTATCCTATCCATGTGAAAATGTTTTAGGTGGGGGGTGGACCTAACCTCCTCTAGGAGGGTCTGGGGGCATGCTCCCCCGGGAAGATTTTTTTTTAAATATTGAAGTTAAAAGCATCAATCTGATGCACTTTGAGAGCAAAATGAAGAGATCTATGGATAGCCTACATCTCTCAGCATCCATATGAAACAGAACTGTACACAGATTTACTTTTTCTTTATGGATATTTTACTAATCACTCCCCTTTTAAACTGTATTCTTGTGTTACTGTCCTATAGTATTTCATACCAGTTTTTCATTTATTCTCTTATTCTTTAATACCTATAATGATCATATAAAGGTGTTCCTTGCAAATACTTGTTTACATAAATGGTGACCAAACCGTTTGAGACCCACTGAGATAACTTACACTAAAGTTAACTATCTAAACACTGAGAGTCCTTACCTCACTGAGCTGAGGTTATACGATCCTCTCAGTCTGACTGGAGAGAACTCTCCTCCACCTTGGTGTAGAAACAGCTCTTTATATCCGTTAGCATAGCTAGCTAACCAGATGCTAACAACAACATTCCACGTTACCGCTCGCGCACTGACAAAATGCGCTCGTGCCACACACACACACAGAGCCGAGCTTGAATGAAAAACAGATACCCATGTCCTTGTACTGTACTGTTTATCATATTATTTTTGATGGCTTTACTGTATAATCAGTATAACAGATGAACAGATCGCCACTGGGCTTTCATCTAAACACACAGCCACGTAATGATAACAAAACAAAGGTCGGGGGTCATTGGTCAAGCAACACACCAATCAGAGGGCGGCAGTGAGCACACCTCAGGCTGTGTTTCATATGTGTATTCTTTATTTCTGATGTATTTCACAGAAAAAACTTTTAGTGGAAACGTTTTAACTTATATGAAAAAAAAAACGGCAGAGTGGCAAGGCTTGCCCACCCTGCGTTGGGGGGGCACAGTGACTCATTTGGGGGGGGGGCATGGCCCGCGAATGACCCCCCATGATGCCGACCCTGACTTTTACTACAGTTCCACTGTTAACCTGTCAAAACGCTTCAACTAAAGTGTATGAGAAAAGGTCAAACTGCATAGATTATGTTGGGCATCTTTTGTAACTTTCCAGCGAGAATTCGTAGTGCCTTAAGTGTGGCCATTTGGAACAGCTATAAACACTTTGCCTTCAGGTAGAGATGGAACAGAAGTTGTAAAAAACAGTTATATTGTACAGTGAAAAAGTAGGAGAACACACATGAGAAATAACTTATCCTGCATTGGACAAAGTTGTTGTTTCAATTGGTATTGTTCTAAGAAATAAACGTTCTATTGGGGTTCAATTTCACGTGACAATATCTTCTGGGTCCTTTGTGAAATACGGAGACAATACCAGTAATGGAATTGTAGGCAAAGTGTACAGTCTGGATGGAAAATAAGTTTCAGTTCACCATGTTACGTAACTTCAAATGAGTAATTGCTGAGTTTTGGTTCAATACTTGACATGGGCGGGGTTTTCCTTGGTGAAAGTCCTGCATAACCCTAACCCTAACACATCTCCATCCACCCTATTGTCCCTACGCAAACTGTGTTGGTCTTTAGGAGCATTTGAGTGTTTAATATAGCCCCTGATGGGTTAACAATAGGCGCTTTCATACCGGAGTACTTTTCCCAGGAATAGTTCCGATAGTTCCTGGGATTTTGCGTTCACACCAAAAAGATCTGGGACAAGAACTGTATTTTGCAAAATGTTCACCCCTTTTTAGTCCCTGCTAGAGAGCAGGGACTTTCCTGGGGAGAAAAAGGTTCAAATTTCTGATTGGCTGGGCGAATTGCAAACCAAACCACGCCCCGTAAAACTCTAACTTATGGCAACACAAAACAAAAACATGGGAGCGGTGGAGATGAGGAGGTGTCGGCGTTCTGGCGATTTACTCGGAAGGCTTCTACTGAAGCCAGTCCCCAACTCCTGGGACTTCCGGCCGGGGACTTCGGGTGGCAGTATGCGCCGTGAAGTTGTTTGCGGCCTGCCAGTAAACCCAAAGCAGAATCAGAAGAAGTGACGTCAGCGGCTTCATTTGCCTAATACTCCCTCAGGGACTTATTCCGGAGTGAACGCGATCTGCTCTTTAGTTCCGGGAACTAAAGAGTTCCGATTAACTAAGTACTGGGAACTAAGTACGGCAAAGTACTTGGTGTGAAAGCACCTATTGGAGGAAAACCTCTTCAAACAGACACTAAAGGTTGACCTGTGTGCCATGACAGAACGTCAATATTTAACACCCTGGGAAAGAACAGTTTTTCACATTGAAGTTCTTTATCTTGATACTCATACTGGTGAATCATGTTATTAATACAATTAGTGCTGAGGATGCTATCAAGAGACAGGAGTATTAAAAATGAAAGACTTCAAATAGAAGACGAACTTTGAGGGATGCTGAACTGAGCCAGTGTGTTCATAACTCATTCCATTCCTCAAAATCTCACCTCAAATTAGCTCACTCGGGAAAACCTGAAGAACTTCAACAACCCTGAAGTATGTTTCTCACTACCTTAACTCTACTGGCACAACCTTGTGGATGGTGAACAGACATGGAAGTAAACCTCTAAAAGACGAAGTAAGGAATGGATAAAGGGGATCCAATGAGGACAGGAAGTGTTGCAAGCAATCTGTCATTGGAGATGTTTGAGATAGCAAGGGGATGATTGCATGGAGTAGCGAGAAAGGGAGAAGGCAAACTAATCGCCCTCTGTCTTTTCATTCCTGACACACTGCTTAACCAGAGTTGACAAGCTTGAAAGTAGAGAGAGCATTAGGTGGGGGAAAGAGCTGAGAATGCCTCAAAAAACATGACTGGTTTTGCATAATGGGAGAAACAGTACCCTTTTTTGGGAAAAAACACAATTCATGAGTTTGAGAAAATGTGCTTGGCTGCGTCTGTATTTGTGTATTCCAAGCTCAGGTGTGTGTTATAGTTCTTTATCTGCCGTGAGGCCCAGAGCCAAACTCCAGCTCATAAATGAGACGCTCTAACAAGACTGGTAATATATAAAGTGAAGCCTCAACAAACCTGGGCTGTTTTTAGGAAGCAGTTGCATTGAGGGGTGCTGCCCGCCTTAACATCAAATGTACGCCTTATCAGTGTTGGGGTAGTTATTAAAAAAAAACGCATTATGCATTACTAGTTCGTAATACCTTACTTTACTTAGTTACTCACTGCTGAAAGTTAGTTACATTTATTTTGGATTACTCTGTAACGTCATCTGAGATGCACCATAAATCAAATGACAAATAACAATATAAATGTAAACCTGTATGCCCAGTTCAGAACAAATCATTTATCTAATAAGGACAATACTGAACAAAAGCAATATTCATTTTTCTGTCCTCCTGGTAGTCAAAGACCTTGAAGTAACGCAAGTAGCAAGTGCTTAGTAACTGTAATGTATTTACTGCTTAACCAACATTAACGTGTTACATTACTGCGTTACAGACAAATGTAATCTGATTATTGTAACGAGTAACTTTGTAGCACGTTACCCCCATCACTGCGCCTGATCCATGTGCATTAAAGTAGTATTCATTCAGAATTGGACTTTGCAAAGATAGAAGAAAACTGATTAGAAACCAAAGAATGGAGCTGCTGCCACATTGAAAGACCACAACACATGCAGATGGTCATTCGACCCAATGTAAGGACCTGTCGGCTGAACAGCCTTGAGAAAAGGCAAGAAATGCAGAGCCCAAAATGGAGATCTGTGAAAGTGCTTTGACTTCTTGAACAATCTGGGTGCTCTGTCGGTTTCCAGCATCCATCAGATGGCAAAGTTTGTCCCCATGATTGATTGGAAAGTGTTTCAGATGAGGGCTGTTGCTTGGCATGGAGTGTTGGCCGGCAGTGATTGGGCAATCAGGGAACTTGCTTTGAAGAAAGAAAATGCTTTGGCATAATTTAACTGCTGGACTGACTGGGGAAAGGAAGAGCTTTAGAAGCCAAAAGGTTTGCCCTTGTGTTTGACATGAGCAGAGATCAGCACAAATAAACATGGAGAGCCTATCGGATAGCAATTCACTTGGAGAAAAACTTCCATTGACTTCATTGAGGAAAATACAAATTCAGTTAATAACAAAAGCCAATAAAATAAGCTTTTATATCATCTGGCTCGAGCCCAGATACATTACTTTTCTCACTCACAAGATAGATGATAGTCATCCAATTGCTGCTTAACATTATCAACTGACACATTTGATTGGATGCATGTATTACCATACATATTGCTCCACTGGTTATTCTAAGAAGAATTTAAAGAGACCTGAGTATTCTTTTTGCAGTTTTCCCTTTCCTGTAGTGTGTTATATAGTTTGTTGTGTAAATGGTCTGCAAAGGCTAAAATCCAAGTTTCCTCCAGAGGGAGTTTCTCTCCCACAAATAATATAATATCTAGTTCAATCTATTTATTTAAAACCCTTATATGTGGGAGTGAAATGACAAACAGTGAACTTTCACTGCATTGCTAAGCAACTTCATGATTCAACTCTCACCTACCACAGTTGCCATATTCCAGAGTGTTGCAAGACAATAGATGATTGCAATGGACACAAAAAAAGTGCCCTTACCACACTTCCAACAATGTTCCTAGATTGTTGTTCTGAAATTGAGGTTAAAAAGCAAATATATGATTGTACCATATGAAAATAATGTATTCCTGCACAGTATGTAGGGGATACATCAATATTTCATTGGAATTTGCCTTCAACCCTGACTGAAGTCTAGTTATAAATATGTTTATTTTTACTGTCGGGTCACTCATTACTGGATCAGGCAGCTGCATGAGACCACGGATACTGACGGGCTGTCAGGAGAGGGGGAGGAAAAGAGAGGCTCCGTCCTCCGTGTAATATTCTTATATTATAGAGTCGTTATTCATTTGTTTTAAAGCTCAATAAATAACAAAGAAGACCTTTGACCGGCACTTTTCTAATTTTGTCCGGAAGATTTAAACTTTAACGGACATGTTGACCGGCGAAACCCCACCTCTGCTGCTAAATCCAACGCGGAGAATAAACAGAAGAGCAACCATGGCAACCATGCATGCGCGAGAAGTCTTCTTTGCTACTTTTGGTGTATTTTGTGGCAGAAGAACAGCGCCACTTACAGGCCCGGCATATGTACTACAGCGTCTCCAGCGGTTCGAGCTGTCTCGTGTGGACGGACACGTTTCTGGTGCCTATTGCGTGTGGACGGAAGACTTTTTTGATAACGATTTGGGTTAGTTTCCGTTATCGTCCTCGTGTGGCTGCAGCCTTACACACAGCAAAAAGTACAGAGACATGAGATTACATTGTTTGTGTTAGAGTATAACTTCAAAATAGGCTTATCTAGAGATATTGATTCCTTAAAGGTAAGACAAAACAATTGTGATGTTATGAGGTTTACCACCCAATTTTAGAAGATTTAATGTTCACATTTCCTTCGTTTGAATGGAGAATTGCATTTAGGTCACAGAACTCTTTATAGCCAAAACCAGTCCAGCATGGGCAGAGGGGAGAGAAATCCAAAAAATAGAAGGGTTACGGCTGTGCAAAGGATTTGATTCGGGTTCCCTCTCTTGCCGAAAATAGCCTTGATTGCCATGCTGCTTTTTATAACTCCGACTTATGTTGAGCCAATGTTGAAAAAGCCTTTTTGTCAGCAATTTCCTGTGTTTGAGCATTCAAAACCTGAGCGGTCACAACACGAGCGTGACTGCGGGGCTGATCTGCAAAGACATCACTTCCTGTCAGTGACAGCAACATGTCAGCTTCCACTTTCACTGTACACCTTTCAAAGCGAGGTACAACAGCGGGGATGGCACATTTCTTGTGCTCCGTGTCCTACTCTGCCATCATCAGGACGCAGAGCTCAGCCGAGATGAGTAAACACACCCCAGCTTCAGCCACGGAATTCAAAAGTCAAAGGGATAGGAACAAAAACAGATTTAAAAGAGCATGACGGCGAAGTGTTCATTCACATAAATCTCAGAAAAGAAGAGCGGTGTTGGTGTGTATAAAGAGAAGGCTATGGCAGATAAGGCTACCGAAGGGAGCATCATTAAAAATATACAAAAAGACGCCTTTGCAACTGGTGTGCAAACTAGTCAATCAGAGCAAGGATACGAGAAAAGTGAAGAATTGGCGATGCTGGCGGGATTTTAATTGACTGTTTGTTTTTTACTCACTCCCAGAATAGACAATATTTATGAGTTTGATCTTTCTTCGGTGCTGCAGAGTAACAAGAGCGCCTGGTAGAAAGTGTCGTGCGATAAATCCTCCTCTTTTTCTTTATAGCTGTTTGACATTTTGTCCGCTATTCCAAATTCATCTTAGCCTGTTGCCGAGCCTGAATCCTGCTAGAGTTGAAGAGTTGAAGCCACAGCTGTTGCAGCTGCATGGACACATTCCAAATCTGTGGCAGTAACTTATTAGAGCAACCAGTGATGTCAATAAACGTGAGAAAACAGAGGAGCGGACTCATGACTTGCTTCTATTTGCTTAGGTTTGATCTCACAAGCAAGAAACACTGGAAGGCTCAGACGCCGTCTCAGGCACAAGAACCATGCCTCGACTTCCCTCATTTGCATTCATTTAACTGTATAATGAGCAGAAGGAGGCCAAGTGGAGACAGAAAGGGAAAATGTTTAACCAAACCAAACGGCGGGAATCAGATTAAGATATCTGCGGAAAAAGGCTTGCATAATAGAATACCCAGACAGATAAGCTGTGCTATAGAATTATTGATGAGGATTTGCAACGTGGATGCAAATGTTTGCCTAACCTGACCTTGGGTTAATCAAAATTTGAGGGAATCCGCCGCGAGAGATAAGTCGATGTCCTTAGCTCTCAATGTGGGTGATGATTCACACTCTAGCATACCTGAAATACATCCAGTGCCGCCTTGTTATCGAGGAAATGCGCCAATGCTATTTAAATACCAATAAAAGCCTGATTCATGCTGCTGTCTGAGGCAATGGAGAAAAGCCATCCATTTATGCAGGAAACATATTATCTTTGGTCTGATTTGATTGAAAACATAAAGTCTGTGTTTCAGAGAGAGGCATTCACTTGATCTAATATTCTCCTCCATGCAAAGTTATTTTAGCTTGTTCAGAATCTTTGACAAAAGTCTTGAGCCTCCTTCATCAGAAACTTGGTCCTTTGGGCCCTTTTTCACTCCATAATTTCTCTGGAAAGCAAGAATAACACAGAGTGAAGCAAGAACTGGCAAATATACTCCCACACGTCCACCCACTTTCACTCAAGTGCACCTTCAGACACCCACAGACGGTGTGACGGTGCTCAGGCTTCAGGTTGACTCGCACAGACTTTCTGATTTAACTAAAGAACACTTGACATCCTGTTGGCTCACAGTCCAAGCAAAAGTGCTGCAAAGGTTTTTCACACAAACCAAACATGTGAATATCAGCTGGGAGCAGAGATGGCAAAAGTACACACATCCTTTACTCAAGTAGAAGAACAGATACTCGTGTTTAAAAAAACTGGTAAAAGTAGAAGTACTGACTAAACTTCTTTACTCAAGTAAAAGTAAAGAAGTATGGGCTTTGAAATGTACTTAAGTAAAAAGTACCCATAACTAGCAGCTGTTTTAAAGAGTACCTGACCTCCCTTTATATTAATAGAACAATAATGTCATTGTTAGCTAATGAATGTTTCCATGCTGAACAACGGCAACATGACAACGTTTTCATTGGTCCCTCTTCTTTAGAGAAGACCAGGAAATGATGGATACACGGATCGTGTTCAAATCAATAGGCACGCAATGACTCTAAATAATAATGATCACGCCACCAAACACACATTCAAACTAAAGGAACCAGCCTGTTTGGAAAATGTAAGAAGTAGAAAGTACAGGTTTTAAAATTAAAAAAAAACTTTTAAGTAAAAGTAAAAAGTCGTCAGATGAAGAAGTAGTGGAGTAAAGTACTGATACCAGAACAATTGAGTTAAGTACAGTAACAAAGTATTTGTACTCCACTACTTCCCACCTCTGGCTGGGAGACTGTGGGATTGAGGAGGTGTTTTGCCAATAAAATAAATAATGTGACCAAACACAGAATATCACTAGCAGAGGAAGACACAAATGCACCCAGGTAATCCAGAGAAGTAGGTTGCGATAAAGTAACAGCTGTTCCTAGCGCCGTCCAAAAGAAGATGGCAGCCTTAAATGGATAGCGGGGTTAATCTGCAGTATCCCACTCCCCCAAACATAAAATATATTTCCACGGGGCAACTTTACCTCCTCCCCAGCAGCCCCTCAGGAGCCAACACTTCTGGTGCCACTACCTCTGAACAAACCAGGCATCACTTCAGGCAGAACCCACGCTTCAGCTCAGACTTTCTACGTTTGTCCGTCTCACAAAAGTATTTTTTCTTTTCCTGTGTCCCAGAGGAGAGTGAATATGATCTGCTGAAATAGAATGAGGCCACACACTGCGAGAGACCAGATAGAGTGAGACGCACAATGTGCATGTGAAGTGCTCGGAGCATTTTAATTTGATTCGGCTGGGAGAAACAATAATTCAAGAATTGTATTATGATAGAAGGGAATGTGTAAATGAGCCTGAGCTCAACAGAAATGTGTTTTATCACACAGCTCTTGATTTAGTTAACTTGTAAGAAGTATAAACACGTACATACAGTACTTTCCAACTGCTTGGAATTGATTGATTGAAAATGCAGATATCTGATATCTCTCAGGGGCAGAACACTTAGCCAAAATGCTGGTTGTAGACTCACTGAAAACAAGAAACATCTTAAGCTTAGTGTGGTGGCTTTAAAGTCAAGTGTTGTTAGAATGCACAAACAATTTCAAAACATTTTAAGTGGTGTTTATTTGTGAAGATTATCTTTCTGAACTAAATATTCAAGTTGCATTTACCAAAGTTTATTTTCTGCAATAATCCAAAATCTTGTGTCAACATTT
Source organism: Notothenia rossii (assembly GCF_949606895.1). Taxonomy (NCBI): domain Eukaryota; kingdom Metazoa; phylum Chordata; class Actinopteri; order Perciformes; family Nototheniidae; genus Notothenia; species Notothenia rossii. The sequence continues at coordinate 61,880,350 of NC_136905.1, forward strand.
TTGTTTTGGGAGGGCGACGCAACGTCTGTGCTTGTATATCAAACTCCTTCTACTATGCGATTTAATAATATTACAGTTTAAAAATAAATAAATTCATAACCATCGATTGCTATTCTTGATAAAAATGTTGCAACTCAATTTTTTTCCTTTCATTAAATTAGCACTGTGTTTGAGTTTTTAAACACATTTCATTGTGCTGGCATTCTGAACAGACTTGGTTTCCTCTCTTTCCAGCAAATTAAACACTTTGTGGAAACATCTGATAGTCTAGTACCAATTATGTGTTTATAGGCATAATTAAATGAAAAGGAACTTTTTTTGAGAGTGTTCAGTCTTTAACTGGTTTTTAAAATCTGATAACCATGTACTTCACAAACAAAATAAAAGTATGATTTCCAGCAAGGCCAACAGATCGTAATCTTTGGCACCGTGTGCACTTCCCAGTAGATTGGGCCAGTTCATTTGATCACAGAAGAGGAATGATAAACCTTTGGCCAATGCTTTTATTTGATATTACTTTCAAAACTTTTCCTTCTACTCCACCAAAAGTGTATGTTCTCTGTCTTTTGTCTCACGAGAGACACTTTATAAAAAAAGGAATATAATAAAATCCAATTACCTAATAATCTCCTAGACTAGAAATGAGGGAACTCTGTATCAGGTAGAACCACATACAAAATACTTCGGGAAATACAAGAAGTCCTCACTCCTACCTGACTAATTACGGTTCTAAGAATAAATCTTGATAGACACGAAACGTCAAACCCTGTGCCAACAGCTCTGTATATTCTGTGGGCGCAAGAATAAAGACAGAGGCTTTTAAAGTTGAATTAAGAGGCAATTTGTCTGTTTAAACTCCAATGGAGCCCCGGCCTTCAGAGCAGCCTTGAACACTCATACACTGCTGAGTCTAGCCAAAGATCAACAGTGAACTTGTCCCACTCCCGGAGCGCTGAGGCCCTGCATGCTGTTCTCTCTCCGTCAGGTGTGATCACTGGTATCTGCACCACAGCCGGCTGGGAGCATCAGAGCAGGCCACGGAGGGGTGATTGTGGCAGCACAAAAAGAAAAGAGACCCATATTGAGGTTTCTGTGTGCACTGCTTCTCTAAGCCGCTTTGGTCTGCAGCTTTGCACTTTTTCAAAGTGCTGGCTTGCGCCATGGATGCTAAGCTTGCCACTCGGGGCCAGCAGGCAGTAGCATAGTGACAAAGAGAGAGACAGACCGACATTCAAAGAGGTAGGTATAAAGGGAATGACATCAAAAAGATCACATACCTTTATCAGCCAAGGGGCATTGGTATGCCTGTGAAACTCTGAGCTCCACATACATACAGAATATAGACACTCACACACATGCCTGATTTTCTCATCTCCCAGAACCCCCCTGGAAAAATATCCCTAGTGTTCATAACGTAACGTCATCTCCAGCAGTCACAGTGTATATGAGTGAGGGAGAAAAAGGCAGAAACTCTAGCCCTTCTCCCAATGTCCCGTCCGTCCACATCACTCACATTTCCCTGTCTTCACTCTCCTGATGCCGATGAGATCCAAAAGAATAGCAGGCCTATCCTCATTTTGTCAGGGAGCTCTCACCCGCTTTTCTCAAAGGATTAGACATACTGAGTGTCGAGGGCCTTTGCATACAAAACAGCGGGGCATAAGAAGAAAGAGACCTTGGTGTGGACTCCAGGGCAGCAATTGGATACCGAATACAACACAAAGTTCAACACAACACATAGGAGACAGTTCGTTGTGACAGCTGCTCATTAAATGAATCTGGAACAATTAAGATGAACTGAAAAATTGCAACATTTTGGCAGTGTATTTTCATAAATCAAATCGCAGTATTGGAATCACCTAAAACCTGACTTTATATTTGAACTGTATACTTTACAGTTATATTTATAAAAACTGGACTAATATACAATATTTATTATGTAACGCTCAAACAGCTTAGTGTGATCTAGACAGAAACACTAATCTGGTCCAGTTCAAGGAGAGCCTCCACCACAGTGCTGAATCATCCTGAACAGCCTCCAGCGTTACTGATCTACAGCAGATCAATGCTGGGGGAAAAGGGAGAGGCCTGACAATAACACGGGGAAGATATTGAGATCCTGAACACACCGCTTCATTTCCCCTACCATTTTTATAAAGTTACCTGCACAGGATGGTCAAAAATGCATTAAAAAAAGCTTCAAGTTGCCAGGAGTAGTTGCCCAAAGGTGTTGACGGACTACTGCCCAATGGCCTCAGTATTAAAGGATATTTGAGAATAAAGAATGAATAAGCTATGCTCTGCAAAACACCGCGGCTCCCCTACTGTTTACAGGCAGGCCTTTTAAAACCTTTTTTATCCTGAACGTTCAGCCGGAGGGACACAAAGACACATGAAAGCTTGCTGTTGATATCCTTTTTCTCACCTTCTGTAACCTCATAACCTGACACCAAATCACTCTTCCTATCATGTCAATGTGGATGTCAGTCTACCAGATGTCTGTAGGGCTTTCTACTGTAAAGCTGAAACATGCCGAGACGATTACAAGGGCAGACGTATCGTTAGGATCCCCGGTGACACAGATGCGCGCACTCCCGTGGGATGTAAACACAGACTTTGTTGATTGGTGCGGGGATTGTTTTTCTCCAGCTTAATACCTTAAAAAGCAATGATGAAGCAAAATACTTTAGGAGGACTTGACCTCCCTCTGCTGTCACTGCAGTCAATAGCAATCAGTCAGTAATAATATAAAGGCATGCCCTGGGGCTACTGTTGACAACAGACTCACCTTTGAAGCTAACACTGAGCAGAGTATAACAGAGGCAGAATGGTACATGGAAGTTGCATTATAGAAGTTATTACACAGCTCAGTTGAGTTCTCTATTCTGATTGGTCCATTTGGAGATTTCAGCGGTTGTTAATACTCGCTAAGAATAACAGGACCTTTGCTAAAGAGGATAAAGAGACTGTGCAGTCATATCAATCCGCGGAAAGAAGTCCGGTTGTGGTGACTCGACAGATATGTTAGGTTTAGTTATGTTTTTGCTCTAGTTTTGTGTTTTGATCTTGTCACTTCCTGTTTTTATTTTGAAAGTAATCTTTCCTCTCATTCCAGAACCCACATTTCCTGCCTTTGTGTGTTTCCCGCCCGTGAGATTGCTTGGCCCTGCCCTGATAGTTTTCACCTGTGCCCATCCCCCTCACCTATATATAGCTCTGGTGTTTCTTTGTTCCTTTGTCAGTTCGTTATGTTTCATGTCGTGAGAACCTGGGCCTTTTTACTCCTGATACCTACCTTGAGATTTAGACCTTTTGCCAAGTGAGTTTTTGTGTTGCTGTCCAATTTAGTTTTGGCTATTTAACTACTTTCTATTTTTTGAAAGTACGATTTAGTTTTTGTTATTAAAGAACATTCTATTTTTGGACAACTGTCTTCGAGTCCTGCTTTTGGGTCCTGCGTCCTGTGTCTCGGTTCATAACAACATTTGCTGTCTACTGTGGACAACAACATTTAGTTTTCATCCATCAGAAAACACTTAAAACACTTTTTGGATGTTAAATAAACTTTCCCCATTAAAGAAAATAGTTTCCTGTCTGTGTTTTAAAAAAATGTTTTACTTTTATGTATGCAACACAACACCAAGTCAAATTCCTCGTATGTGCTAACCTACAGTACCTGGTAATAACCCTGTATCTGGTTCTGAATAGAAAAACGGCCTAATATGAGGAATGAGGTTAAAAGTCAGAGCGCTGGGCCTCAGAGAAATCAACAGAAGAAGACATATGGAGTACTGTATGGGCTCTGGGTTTAAAGGCTTGTTAATGGAAAAGAAAATGTGAACAGACTTGGAAAAAGCTGTAAAAACCTTTGAGAAGTGCTGTGGTAATTTTAACATTTAACATTGCTGTTGCCGCAGTTCCAGCCGTTGGCATGCCTTGCAACTGACTATTTTCTTCCTAAGCAGAGGCAATACGATGACTTTTTAATCAATAAGTCAAGTCGTTGCTTTATTTAGTATATGGCTGTGTAGTAAGCAGGATTATTTGCAGCTAGGCCATCATTAATGATTACATCCACATAATCCCTTACATATGCCCATGTTCATTAAATGTAGTGTGCATGAACTGACCCTAAGCCCAAAGTCGAGTTTGCATACAATGGGTGATTTCTCAGTCTCTTACAAACAGTAAATATTTTAGGAAGTATTGGCATGGGTTTAGAAGGTTTGCTAAGTGCTCATCCCAAATATTTGAAGTTCGCAGCGGAGACCCCCCACTGCTCACACACTGGGTTTTATTGCCACGGGTAACATTCATTCCAACCAAAACATGATTATCTTTCACATAATTCAAAGTCTTACTGTGTGCTCATGGGGGCTGTGTGACGGAGGAGTTTTGTGCTGTGGGCTTAATGAATTAATGTTGCGTCTGTCAGGTACAGCACACTGTTAATTTGAGTTTGAATGAGTAGGAGTATGCAAAGTGACACAGGAAGAGCTGATGGAGCCATTACAAAATCCAAATGCTCGTTAATTTCCCATGTAAATTACAGTAGTTGGTATATTTTCTGACGGCTAATCTGATTTAGAAAATGAGATAGTAACCTTCACGCCTGCAGAGAAAACAACATATACATCACCTACATATGGCAGTTTTCTTTCTTGGTAGTGTTAGAACACAATTGCCGTGAGTGCTTAAAACAATTATAATAATCACGAATGGAAGGGAAGAGTGACAGTATGGGTATTTGGTCAGCATTTGACTTCAATGCATTTTCAAACAAATGCAGTACGTGGGAGATTTGAGTATGCACAACCACGTCATGTATTACATCACATATATGTCAGACAACTACTAATAACAACGCTATGGCAGGAGGTTGGGCCCACAGTTAAAAGAGGGAGGCAGGAATAGACAACAGAAAGCAGGCTTTAAATTAAGAAAAGCTGATGAAAGACAAACACAGGGGTACCAGGCAAAAGATTTGGAAACAAAAAAATGAACAAGTACAGAGCACAGAGGGAAGAAGGGCAGAAACAGGAACAGGAACACTGGGAATCATGCAGGGACGATATACACCGCACATCAGGACCAGGCACCAACAAAGGTGATGAACCGACAGAGAACACAAGGGAAGACAGGCATATATTCACACAAGACTAATCACAAAGAAGAGAAACAGCTGGAGGAGGCAAGGAAAACACAAGGGCAGCAGGTGAACACAAAGAGATGAGCTAAATCAAGACAGGATCAAATGCATTTAAAAGGAACTTAAAAACAAAGTTTTGAAAATGACACTCACGTTAGAAATGTTTAGCAGCAAACAGTAAGAGTCGGGCATCTAGGCAATGCATTTTAGTAGCTCCATTTGACCGACTGATCTAGCGTGATACTCTAAATATGAGCAAGTACACTTCTCATAGTTTTGGGGGTCATCTGCAAACAACCTTAACTTTCATTTAGGTATTAGGTATGTGTTGTTTAGTCCGTGTCCACATAACGCATTTTTCTGAGCAACAGAGCCTTTTTGCAATAAATTCCAATGAGACCAGAGCACATTGCTTCACATGAGTCGCCTCAAAAAAAGCTCTGCCTTTTTGGTTTGGCTGCTCTGAAGGCTTCAAGTTGGAAATATTTCTACTTTTCAGAAAGATGTCACTGCAGGAGTTGGCGAAGAAGCTTGTTTTTGACTTTGTTTGTCAGACGAAAACTAGTCCAAAAAGTTTATTTGTTGGAGCAGCAGATCAGATAAAGTGTGAGAGAAATAATCTTCTGGTTGGTTGCAATGGTGGAAAAACAACGTGAAAGAAATAAACAGTAGAACAAACAGAAGATGAAATCCAAGGTTTTGTTTGTCCAATCCTCAATGAGCTGTGCAGCTGCTCATCTTGGAGTTGTTTCTTCACCAGGTGCAACTCAACATCTGCAGATGCACACATTCACACCCGAAGCCAATTGAATTACCACGAATAAGTAAGAAGCAATTATGTTTTGGCATTGCTACAAAAGCGTAGCTCGTGGGGTGATTTGAAATCTCGAGAAAGAAAGTGGAGAAGAGTTCCTGGTTCTATTTGGTTGAAATATGTTATTCAAACAGAGACTGTAAAGTAGTTTGTAACATATTCAGGATTTTGTACAATTCTGATGCCCTAATTTCATCATGTTTTTTCAATACAGTATGTATGTACTCAGTACAAAGTACATTCTGCATATACAGTACTGGGACATTTAATGGCTTTCAAAATGCCAAAGTGAATTAGCCCCTTTGTCTAAATGTTCAGCAAATTTTTCGCACATCCATCTGTTTTCCCCACACAATTTCCAATTATCTCTGCTTAATGCGTCATAACAGCTTTCTATTGATTGGTACTCCAACCCCCATGCTTAAATCATCCCATTCAGCTCAGGCTTCAGCATTTTAAATAATAATGCTCCTGTTTAATTTCTCCCTTCAGTTATTAAAAGTCAAAACGGGCAAAAGAGTAGGTGGAATAAAAAAAATGTATACTAATTTTATCCTCATTGGTGTATTGTTTTTAATGCAATGCCAAATGCTGCCTCTGGTGCACCTCATGCATCGCTGTTTTTTGTGAAGATTCTTGGCCTTGTATCTTGTGTGTCAGAGGCTTTAAAGCAGCTAAAGAGATTATAGACCACGCCGCCTTGAGCCTCTAGTAAAAACCTCAGACTGTACGCACACAAAGACACCGCCGTTCTAATGATATCAGAGCTCTGAAGGATATGGTAGATCGGTATCAAAAGGCAAGGGAACAGCAGCTATATGCTTTTCATGTTGTATTAAACATCCTTAATGGAAAAACTAATATGAGCATTAAACAACAAAAAGAGGCCTTTAGAGATTGCTATAGCTAATGTGCTCATATAAAGAATCTAATGGCACTGTGGTCACCATGTACCCTTTATTTCCTTTCATCCATGTCTGATATTACATGTGACATATGGAGGGATGTTTGAGTAATGTAGACTTCATGACTGAAAAGGTAATGGTGATATCAACAGATCAGATGAATGAACAAAATTGTCCAACGTCCCTGTTGCAAATAAATCTAAATTTTCAAGTTCACAATGACACATGGACTGCATGGCAGATGTTTTCCATTGTCAACATGTTGGCTGTTAGACACCTGAGATAAGGTCTATGGTCAACACAAATGAGAGATTGTCACGTTTTGTTCTACGCTTTGTGCAGAAAGTGGTGTTAATATATGGAGATTATCTTGGTGAGCATAAGTATTATAAAAGTGAGGTCTGCTATTGGGGTTATTTTCCCTAATGATCCGATATCCAATGGTAAAGTCCCATTGGTTGTTGTGAAGGGAGCCCTTACGATGCTTATGTCAGGTTCGGCTTACAAGAATATGTCATCATTGCATTAGTCTATTAAGATGGTTGACTAAATCCGTTCCTCCTTACTGCGTCACTGCTGACAGAGGGTTTGCCTTTATTACACAAAGAAGCGCATGGCTTGAGCACGGTACTTCAAAATGAGGACCATCCATCATCACAAAAGGTGAACCAGTGGCTGTACCAACAATAATATTTATGGACATCTTAGAAGCAATCATTAATTTATTGAGCATAAAAGCCTTTTCACGGTGTCCTTGACAAAGTTCGACCAACAGCAGGGGACTTCCTCCTTGACCTTTAGATTCTGCTGGTAGACAGTAAGTGCTCAGGGAGTCTGAGAGCTAGTTTCAGTATCAACACGCCGCTCCCCTGCAAAGTCAAATTCATACCGACCACATGCACCATGCGGAGGTTGTGAAAACTATTGAAGGAGCCAGATTTGTTATAAGCCGTTGCTGTGGGCACAATTTACAAGCCATGCAGGTAGTCTCAAACAAAGCCCCAGTAATGAGCTCATACAGAACAAATGGAAGGAGGTAATGGTGGAGCAGGCCAGACAGCATACATTTAAACAATATCCCATTTAATGGGAGATGAATTGTTATTTTCACGGAGTCTAAAAAGTAACGTTGTTAGTAATTGAATGGCAGTGTAAACACAGGGCTGCACCACTGGTTAGTGTGTTGGAAGTTTTAACCACCACATTCTATGCTAATGCAAAATCAAAGAAGCTTGCAGCAGCCAAAAAAACTAAAAAGCCTAATTGTGTTATTAGTTTTATTAGAGCAGACCCCTAAGCCATGGCAGACTAGGTCTAGGAGACACTTTCTATGTTTTTCAAAACCCATTGATCCTCTGATCATTTCTTATAATGCAGAAGCGATTTCCCACACAGCTAGACCATAATACCACTATCTAGTTCTTCAGGTCTGTATTGTGTCTGTGACAAGGTCTCCAAAGACAGTAGACTGAATAATGTTTAAACACTGCTGCAGCCATTTATTCTCACACCAGCAACACTTTTGCAAAATATGGCATTTATAAAAGGTAATGATGCCACTTTGTTACTCAGTTGGAAAACATTTGAGTTGTTATGGTTTGCAGGGAGAACACGGACTGTTAATTCTGCAGGATGGCTGTTAATAGTAAGTGGCCGACATGGAAAATTAGCAAATTAGATTCAAATCAGCTCCTGGGTTTTTCTAGCAAATGGAACTAGATGCACTGTTGCATTTGATTGGTTATAATGAAATGCACTTGATTGTAATGTAATCCCTGAAAATGTTATTCATTATTTGTTGCACCTTGAACCAACACTGCTGTAAATCCAGGATTTCTTCCCCCATAAAAGATAACACAGATAAAAGAGGTGAAATCTGATTCCTCATGGGTTTAACGCTGGTGATTTCTCCTCTCATTGTGTGTAATTTGGGGCTGAATGCATGACGTGCACACTAGGTATGGTAATAAGGAATGAAATGTTCAATTTAGAGTCAAAGAGTGTCCATTCAAAATGCTCCTATCAACTCCAAATTGCAATCAGACAATCGTCAAAATCAACCTTCATCATCAAACGATTAACACCCGCCATCATCTGAAGCTTCAACAACAAAGTGGCTTTTATATGTTGAAAGAATAAAAAGGCTTTGTCGCTGTGATTGACTCCCTCACACAGTTAATCACTGTGTTGTATTTTCACCTCTCACCTCAGTAGAATGCAAATCACTCAGGACTTCTGAGACTGATTTGTTTACTGGCAATAAGTGAAGGACAACATCTGAGAAATCATAATCATCTTGGTGCTTTGTCAGTAGACAGGGCTCTTTTGACATGTAGGATCTATCAAAAGAACATCAGCTTGTCGGAAATGCTAATCAAAATAGTTTGCAGTTGTTTGATCTGCCACTCATCTGTCAAAATCATGTGTACGATCATTTATTTGTGTATCTGCTTGTTTGACTTTTCACTTTTCATCTAAGCTAAAAGTATAAAAATTAAATAAAAAATATTGTTGACATGTGCTGATGTGTCTTTTAAATCTGTTTTTAATCTTCACTACATCTCCAAAAAGATGCTGAAGATAGCATTAACGCGCCTCTTCTCTTTGTATGTGTCAAATCAAAAGTAAGGCATTAAACACAATTAAAACCGTGAGACCAATCAAAGTGCCAACACTATTGGACATTGATTGACAGATAGCACCTTACCCCGCTCCTACACTGGAACTGATGAAAGCGCGATTGGCTCAGATGACATTCCTCCAACACCTCCACAGAATTAGATATGACAGTCGCATTTCTGTGGAACTGTAAAAATGGGCCAATTTAATCCCACCCTGTTGCCCACAACACCAGTCCCAAACTAAGTGATTGATCCTGAGAACATTTATAAAGCCACATTCAGTTCCCTTGAGAACACGTATCCAGCACTAAACCAAACCTTATGGCTATTTCCCATAAAAATAACATTTTAACTCTCGTTCAGCTTTTTTACTCAGACAAAGCATAGCTATGAGATTATGTGTGAATCAGAAAGGCTATAATTAAGGCTAAGATGGCTGATGGTGAAACCAAGTCACACTCTAAATGACTTTCAGAGGCTTTTGTGCTCATGGAAATGAGGCCGCAGCCAATAGAAACAGAGTAAAAGCTTCCATTGTCCGTTCAGTGCAGGACAGGAAATGAGGTATCAAAACCTTCATGTTAGCATGTTAATTGTCTCTCCCAACACTCAAACACACAAGCTGATTTTCAGAGGATTAGTGGCCTTGTTAGTGATCATATATCCAACCTTTTATTAAATGAGGATTGGATACAGTGGCAGGGTTCCCAGGCTGCGCTGAACAGGACAGGGTTGCCTCGGCGCCAAGCCAGCATAGTCATTTGTCTGGTATGGGGACACAGAGAGGACATGTCCTACCTGTAACATTCAGTTTAATTAAATCACCACCATTGTTGCACTTGTTCTCACACTTTATGGAGCAGATAAGTCAAAATGAGGTTTCTAGTTGCCATGACATTCCCCACCGGTGTACGTGCTGCTCTCTTATCGTGTCTTTGCAATCCGTTTCATTTGCTGCGGGACTGAAAGTTGGATGTTTGTTGGCTTTTATTTTAAATGTGAAGTAGGACGTTTGCAGATCAATCTGGTTTATGAATAGCTCCTTCACAGCTAAATTGAGTAGTGTTTGACTGCGGTCATTTCAACGCCCTGCATCACGGGGAAAAGGGAGGCAAGGCAAGACACGACAAAACCATCTTTCCAAACAGATGACAAACAAGGATTTGACAGGGCGAAGAGAGAGAGGGTGGGTGAAAGGGATCAGGGCGGTGCAGACAATCACACAAGAAGTAAAAACAGACAACACAGAGGGTTTCAAAAATAAAACATGAAACACAAAGACAGAACATGCACCCTCACGTTTTCAAGCAGTCAAGCATCCACCATGCATTTACAGTAAAAACCACATTGCCTTAGTGCCATTGGTGCAAATTAAGTTTACTTTACAAATCTGAAAAATATATTTATTGGTGTCTGCAAACATTTCCCCCCCACTTCTTTAAATCGTTTTTGAGACATATTGCCACTAGCATACAAACATAATTTATAAGGTAATAGTGTCCATTAAATCAAATATTGGAGGCTTCCTAACTTTTTTACACTAAATCAATCAATATATGATTTGTGTCAAACGACATGTAGAGGCAGTGGATTTGTTAATGATTATTACTGTATTAATTGTTTAGAATATGACAATTAATCTGATAGGGGTTGTGGAAACAGGATAATCATTATGAATATCCTAAAATAGACCTTAGTCTGAATGTAGCATCTTAAATCGGATATGTTGATATTAATCAGGCTTTAGGAGCATTTGTTTGACACATAATACGCACCTGGATGTTCATGTAAATTGGGATTTTTACCCCAGTTTGTAGCACAAAGCATCTTACTGGTTTCACTTACATATGTCCAATATATACAAACCATCTAGCTAACCGTTTGTAAAGCAGAGCTAAAGTGACAGGACCTGCCACTGTTTTCCATTTCAGCGTTCCACAAAAAGCCCAATAGTCAAAACAAATTCCCATTTGTACGACTGCCTGGTCCAATGGGAACTTGGTGGTTTAAGAATAATGGGCCTTGGGAACAATAGCATGACAGCAGAAGTGCACGCTAAGAAGAAAAGCAAACCTTTTTCTTTGGGAGTAGAATCACACCTCATTTTAAACATTTTCTTTTTTCTCAATAGGGGGCAAAATCTGAATATCATGAAAACCTATTCATTATGTTGGGTTACACACACACACACACACACACACACACACACACACACACACACACACACACACACACACACACACACACACACACACACACACACACACACACACACACACACACACACACACACACACACACACACACACACACACACACACACACACACACACACACACACACACACACACACACACACACACACACACACACACACACACGTACACTACTTAAATTGCACCTTTCCAAACTTCACTGATTGGCCCTTTTAATTTGGAGCATTCTGCTTTGCAATGACTGAGGGGGATAAACCGAGCTCTATATAATCACAGAAAATAATAACCTGGGGTTTCATGAGTGTATGCGCACGTGCTTCTCATGTTTTGTGTGTTTGCTTCATTTGTAGGCCTTTGTTTGTGCATGTGTGTGTCCAGGCATTACAGAGGGAAGAGAAGTGTTCTCCTCTCCAGAGAGCCTCTGACTGACATCAAAGCCATGCAAACAGAATCGGTGCGGTGTGTTTGATATTGATTTGGCCCCTCGCTGGGAGAAAAAGATGTGTGTGTCTCAGTGTGCGTGTGTCCGTGCAATGTTTGCAATAAGCGGCATCACCACTTCTCTCTTTTTTGCATTGCGTATAGATGAGTGGGTATGAATGCATTTTTCTGCTCAACAGCGAGGCCCAGGCTAACTTAATGATGTTTAAAGGTCATGCAAGTTTAAACAAGCACAGCGTAGACACTCCAGAGATTACACAGAGCCAAGCACAGACTCAGCCTGCTGTTCAGCATGTTGTCCCTCTTATGTTCCATTCTATCATGCAACGTAAACAACAACAAAATCATTTTGATCTCTGCAAAGATTTCAAGCAGATGCAGAAAAATAGAAAACAAGCTGTCTTATTGGCATTCATTGGGCAATGCAGCAAACAAATAAAATGAAAATGAGGGTGCAAATCAACCCCCCAAATTGTCTGATAAAAAAGAAGGGTACAATTTCAAAATGAATAAATGTTCAGCTCAAACAGATTCCGTAGCTTCATATCCGATTACCGCTCCCAGTGATGCAGTCATATTTATATATAAATCTGTTTGTATTGATATCTCTGTGTGGAAACATTTCATCTTTGCTAAAGGAATACAACATGTGTATGAAAGATTGAGGTGCTGACTTTGTTAGCATCACATAGTTATTCAGCAAGAGAGGAAACAATGAGCATGTGATGATTTTATTTCTGACTGCCTGGTAGGTGGGAGTTTCTGAGGTGAGCAGTTTGATGATGTGTGAGTAGGGAAGCATGAAAGCTCCGGAGACCTCAGCAGCTTTAGTTCAGGGAATCTCGTCTATTTTGGACATGTGGATTGATCAATACAGGAAAATAAAAAAACATCTGTGTTCCACAACAGATCATTTTCCGCTGGGTTTGGGATGTGAATTTATAACTTGCCCTTTACAGTGAGTGAAAAGATAGTTTTCCTTTGAAAAGCTGAACTGAGCCAGTCCATCATTTTCATTTTGCTGTAATTGTTACATTTCTGCTGTCGATACCTGCCTGCAGGACACTTCTCGAAAAACCCTCAATAGGAGGGCTTTTGGTATTCAGATCAATTTGACCTTTCGGAAAATTCAAACACCATTTCACCACAGATTAGAGGAAAGGCGGGGTTATTAAACATGTTATCAGCACTTGCACAGGTTGAGCACATCCTGAGCATATCCAGAGAGGTAGGAAATAATTATACTTGATAGGATTTATCTCCAATTTCCTCATTTCCTGCTCTGTTTGACTGGAGAGGAGTGAAAAGAACCCGGCATGACGTCTGATTCTGCGCAACACAGGGTTATTGAGTTGACTAAATGTGGCATTGCAGCATACACGCTTGAAATGAAGCGTACACAGACACCAACATCCGTGCTTGTTCTGTGAAAATGCCAGTAAAGTGGATTTTTCAGTCTGGCATTTATACTCCACGGTGTTCTTCCGGGCACATTAGGAGGACATATGGGTACGTATGGCCGCTCTGAAGCCACAAAGTTAAAAGGATGTGACATGGTATTTGAAACAAATCTGTGCAGCATCCCTGAAGCCAGAGAAACTCAGCCACACGGCCATATGAGTGAGTCATGGTTCCTCTGAGGGGGTGAGCAGGTGGACAGTTAAGTGTCCTTAAAGGAACATGTTTTTTTGGGATTCAACTCACATTAAAGAGACAGTTCACAATAAACAGACTTTTTTTAACTTAAAAAAAACAAAACATATTTCCTCTGTTACCTATGGTGCTATTTATCAATCTGTATTGTTTGGGTTGCTGAGTGTTCAGGAGAAGATAAATGCTTTCTTCTGCACAGTGAAACAGTTATTGTGCAGTTTGGTACTTTCCCAAGGGGTAGAGAAGGCAGGACCCAAATGCAGTGTAAATGGAGAGGAGTCAGGTTTAAAAGCACAGCATGAACACAAATGTAGCTTTATTAAATGTAGGATGGTACCAACAAAAACACAAATAAAAGCTTAAGGAGCCGGCCAGGTAAAACAAAAGGAAAGTATAATTTCCTGTGAATATAGTGCATCAGATTTCCTGTTATTTTTGGGAACTTTGTAGTACTCTGCTGTTTGCATAATCAACATTTCACATATTATATAACGCTTGGCAGACAATAGACACCAACATGAAATGAACTGATTGGATTAACAATTATATTGGACATAATTGCAGGTTATTCTGTTCCATATTCTCTGTGCAGTCTCTTTCGCTTCCGTCCTAAGTCTTCTTCATTTTTTAAATAGGGAAACAGTCCAATCATATTTCATGTGGATTTTACCTCCCACACAAAAACTGCCAGGCTTGGCTATATATCATTTATGGTGCCTTGCCATTTCGCATCAGAGCTGCTACAAATTTCATTTTTTCATCCTAAATTATGCTTACAATCACTCAACATAGTGCAGATTTTGCCAGGAGCACCAGAGCAAAAAACTGTGGACAGAATTTTGTGTATGCTATAAATTACTATTACTCAATAAGTACCACAATACATTTCACTTTTGGCAATAAGTCCCAAGAACTCCATTAATTTCCTTTAGAGTTAAGTGTTGCGCTAACAACAGCTGACGTAATAAATTATCAATATGTAATGCTGTGCTAATCAATATTTCTATATTCACAGTAAATCAAATGATGTGTAATGTGACCCACGCACTGAGTGAGGAGTATCACTTATCTTTGCAGTCACCCACAGCTCTACACAGCATTTAAACACTATTATAGTTTATGTTTAATGACATGGGCCATTTATGAAGTGTTGGAGTAATTGGAAAACTAGTTCCCCACTGGGAAAATACACATGAAAGCCGCCTAAAATCAGAACAACAACTTAGAAACACACCAAAATTGGAAGATTGACTGCCGAACATGAACTGTAAGCAGGCAACTCTTTCAGATGACTTTACCGTCCATTATATTTGCATGAAATGGAGGGTTTTTGAACAACGCCACTCGCCATATGCAGCACAATATATAGTTAACACACAATACACAAACAATTTTACATTTTAAACTCTAAACATACTCAATTGTACTAGGACGGTTGTTCTTCCACTGGCGTGTATTCAATTAAAATACCGAAACATAGCATAATTATTAGTAATAATACCATCAAATGAATACATGGTAATGCTTTTGGTTGCAGAATGTCCCAAGAAGCATTTTTGAGTCTTCAGCTAAAATTTTACAAGATTTCAGTATATCAAAATGTGAACAGATTGCTACTAGCTTTAAAGGTCACCTGTTATGCAAAATCCACGTTTTCATGTCTCTTCCACATCAACATGTGTCCCCTCTGTGGAAAGAGACTCTGAAAGTTTCAGGAACAAAGATTCTCTCACTTTTTGTCCTGATCCATTTATATAAAAACCTGTCTGAAAATAAGCTGATCAGATTTCTTTCACTTAATGACGTCATAACGATTTTTTTTGGCTTGTGTAACCATTAGCCAATCACCAACCAAGGTACCCCCCCCCCACACACACACACACACCTTATCACCTGAATCTCCTCCGAGAGCACCATTGTGTTCTTTTAACCAAATATCTCTGAGGGGCTCCTTATTTTCATCTAAAGTAACAGACAGAGAATCAGCACTTTTGAAACAGGGCTGAAACAGAGGGGATTATGGGATGCTACAATGACATGTTTGGTATTTCGAGGCGTGTGGGAGAGAAACTCCCTCTGGAGGGATCTTTAGGGTTTTATCCTTTGCACATGCACAAAGACATAACACTACAGGAAAGGGAAAACCTCAAAAAGCATAATAGGGCCTTTTAAACATCTAAAGCAATCAATATAGATGGATCCTGGTGTGTAAAGTCTTTATTTGCAAAGTAACTCAAGCCATCTGGTTTGAATAAAAAAACAAAATTGTTCACTTTGATATTAGGAATTAAGTATTACTACATTTAATGACTCACATAAACTAAAACATTTTTTGTAAGTACAGAACTAGGTATTTTGTACAACAAAGAAGATGTTTTTTTACTTAAACCAGTCCTTTTTACTTAAACCATGTCCTTTTAGTTGCTTAAAGCTTTCCACTGATTTTCAAGATGTGATGGAAAAACATTTCAAATTCCTTTTGTCTGCGCCGGCACAGTCTGAAGTAATTTGAGATTTGTTGTTGGATAATGCTGCCTAATTAGCGCTTGTCAGACAGAAACTCTGCTGACTCATTAAGTTGATGGGATGTTATGATGATTTTAAATACAAATGCAGAACATGTACAAGAAGGATTCTGTCTGCAGGAGACTACAAACGCTATGTGATGACAACCTGAATACCTCAAAAGCAGCCTGTCTTCCAATAAAAACTATTTCATAGGGCGCTGGCATTTATATTATTCACAAATTCGATTTTACGACCTGAGCGAAATATTGTCATGGTACATACTTACGTCATGTTATGTGTTGATAACAAGTCTATGAGTTCAGTGCTGGTACAGACATACTTAATTGAACCAAACAATTTCAGGTGAACTTGTTGTTAAATGTTGCCCATTTTACAACATTAACTTTGTTTTTGAAACACTCCTAGGGTAGGAACAAATGACCTGTCGACCTGTTGGTTGGAAGATGAAATCTCCCAGTCAGATTTTTCCACCAATCTAATGTCACAAAAGAGCCGGCCAGCTAACCAATCAGAGCAGACTGGGCTCTGGTTTCAGACAGAGGGTGAAAAGAGGTGCTGCAGCACAGGAAGTATGAGAACAAAAAAGAGCTTTTTGAACATTAAAGCATGGAGACATGTCACAGTAGTATCACAAAATACAAATATATACCTGACAAAGAGCATGATATGGGCCCTTTAAGTAAAAAACATATTATTATTATTATTATTATTAATATATATTTTTACATTGCATTATACTTATATTGAGGTAATACAAAAGTAATAGAAAGTAATAAGGTTACATTTACATGTTAGAACTAAGATTAGGTTACTGATTACTAGGTGACTAGTGATTGTAACAGAATACTTTTTTAGAGTAATCCTCGCAACTTTGACAATATAGTATGAAAGAATGAGTTCAGTATGAATTCTAGGTTGTGAAAACAGTGTATCAGCTACATAATTAAGAAGCAGAGGCTGGTAGGTCTGTTTATCTTTGCTATTTCAGTATGTAGAGCATTCTGACGCAACGTTGTTTACATCCATCTTTCGAGCCTTGAGTCTCACTTCTAGATGTATTGTTGGAAAGTGACATGGGAATAAAACAACTACAGCAGGGAGTTTTATGATCACAGTTGGTGACACATGGGAAATGATTGATGTTGCTTGTAGCCGCTCATAAAAAAAAAAGATCTACTCTATGAGCAATCACTGTGGCAAGATTGCGTGGAAATGTAATGCATGTAAGTGGCTTAATGAAATTATTCTGATAATCGTAATCAGTGTGGGAAATGCGGCTGTTGGGTTGCCTATTGTCTCTCTCTGGAGAGGCTAAAAACATTACATTGTATTTTTTGTATTTTTTTTTTAAAAACGCCCCTCCATCCAACACACACACATACTCATAGAGTGCCTGCTACTTTTTTTCAAGACTTTTAGCTAGGGCCATATATCACTGGATTGCACAGCTGTCCTCTGTCGCACCAGTAAATTGATGCTAATGCAATTAGCTCTGTTGCCTTCATCTCACCGGGAGTGGAGTGTGTGTGTGTGTGTGTGTGTGTGTGTGTGTGTGTATGTTTGTGTGTGTGTGTGTGTGTGTGTGTGTGTGTGTGTGTGTGTGTGTGTGTGTGTGTGTGTGTGTGTGTGTGTGTGTGTGTGTGTGTGTGTGTGTGTGTGTGTGTGTGTGTGTGTGTGTGTGTGTGTGTGTGTGTGTGGGAAAAGATCTAGAGGAAAGGACCTCCGGATCTAATTAGGGAAGAGGCGTTAGTGGGAAATGGGTTCGGAACACAGTCAAACTGCCCATATTTCAGGAGCAGGCCATACATTTTCTCAGACATGAATATTGCAACAGTGAGGTCTATCCTGCCAGTACTAATCAAAGTAGTCTGGGGTCTAAGAGCCGTGTAAATACCATCAGGTGATTATATAGCGTCAATGAGTCACTGATGCAACCTCACAAAGTATTACACGGAGGATTAGCATGTCAGTGTGTATTTTAGCCCTGTTGGAAGCTTTCATGCCCTGCAGCTTTATACCAGCCTCAAAACATTAATCATAATAGGCAAATATACGGAAACTATGGATGATTAGGATTGTCTTGCAGAGGAACAAGTCTATTTACCATGGTGTTGATACAGGATGTGTGAACATGTCAAAAGGCTGAGAGAATGTTTGTTTTTTCAACACAGAAAAAGTAAAAATGACAAGCTAGACGCTGAAACAGTTTAAAGTATTATTGTTATTACTGTTTCACTTCCAAAGCACAAGCTAAAGGTTAGATCTACAATCCAGCTAAATGCCAGATTTTATAGGGAAAAGTGTGCCTGCACCATCCACCATAAAGTAGACTTAACTTCTGATAAATAAAGATGTGAAATGTGATTGCAAGTCCTTTTGCTGTGCCGTTCATTTCTGTCAATGCTGCAGCTTACCACAGCCAATGGTGCATCATGATATGATCTGAGGTTAGCTTAATTCAATTAAATGCGGCATTACGAGCCAGTAATGCTCAACCAGCAAACCACTCATAAATTAAACTGCCTAATTCATCTTCTATTTCCACACGCTACATCTAATTTATTCCAAACATTCTCGACAGTGGCAGCCAGAGCCAGCGAACAGTAAAGACATGGCAGTTTAATCATTCAAAAATATTAGGTGTCCCGGCTACCCATGATGGATTTTTTACACTAAGTAATTACATTTCCGACACAACTTCCTACCAAAACATTTTGTTTGCAAGCTCGTGCTAAAGGTGTCCTTATCACTGTGCCACCTTCTCTCATTTGGCACAAAATCAGCTAAACAAAACAAAGCTAATCCTTTGCAAAACTACCCACCGTATGTTAGAAAACCGCCATTGCCAATCCCAGAAATCTATTTGAAACGCGGGGTTTAGGAAATAACACCCGCCATTTTCACAGACTGCCTCCGTGTCACTGAGAAATTGGGGCATCTGTTGAGGCGATGTCTTTATAGTAACGCTGCGTGTCTGATTAAAACACATGGCACTCCGCCAGGTGTCCTGAGCAAGTTTTTAATCAGTTACGATAAGAAACCTTTTTCCTCTATTCCCCTCCAGTCATTGAGCTAGATCACATCAACAGCGACAAAAGCGAGGCGAGAGCATTTGGGAGGATGCCCCCATCTTCTTTAGATGTTTGGGGAAAAAAGTAAACCCAAGCTGTCTGCTGTGATGAATCAATTATGTCGCTGCTTTGGCAGGTTTCATCACTTTATCACCCTGTCTTCACCTGTTATCAAGTGGCACACTAATCCATACAACAAATGGAGCATCTTATCTACTCCATGCCATTATTATGTAGCAGCGACTAAGTATGATAAGCTCTGGGTTAAACTCTAATAGCAGGGTGTTGGTCAGTAGACATGCAGGGTTGTGAAAAGCAACCGCTTCATTGGTGTTCCGGGTAGAACTGAATCTGTATGCATGTATACAGGTGCATTTATCCGTTTGATAATCTACAAGAACCAAACAGCTTAATAAGTGTGCTGCTCAGAATTATCAAAGGGACGTGATATCGACCAGTTAAATGTGAGCATTCATCGGTGCAGACTGTACTATTTCCTTTTCATCACTGCACTGCATTGGTCGATTCTGCCAATTGAGTTGTTAATGCCCTTCGGTAAGACGGGAACACCTTGTTGCTGTTACTACGCCAGTCACGCATTTACTGTATGTCCAGCATGGAACATATGCAATATACAGTGGTATGAGCAGCAGATTTACCTCTTTAAATGTGTAGATTTTTTAAACTATAAATTATTGGTTTCAGAGGGTTATCAGTTTCAGATGTCAGCTATTAAAATGACGTCTTAAAGCTAACTGTATGATTGTTTTACTGTTACTGGATATTTAAATCCTGGAAATTCAACCTTAAATTAAATATATATATATGTTTTGTTACATGTCAGAATGCAGTTTATATGAACATTATTTTGTACTATCCCCATGGAAACCACTTCTGCAAGTGCAAAAATCAGAAGCTTTGACAGTGTCTACTTTACAGTGGCTTTTGTTTGGATAATTATAGTTGTTAGAGACACATAATAAATATATGCATTAACTAACTGGTGCTCTTATCCAAGATGCTTTACACTTTACCCCTCTTTCACCAGGTCACACACATACTCACACTTGGACGGTAGATGGATAATATGCAAAATGCTTGCCCAACCATCAGAAGCAATTAGATGGTTCAGTATCCCGCCGAAGGACACTCTGACAGGAGGAGCTGGAGATCGAAGTGTCAATCCTGTGATCTGTGGATAACTCTCTTCACCTCCTGACGTTTAGGAAATTGACATGGAGATTAAAGTTTTGGCTCTCTGAGTTTCCACATTACAGGAGAAAGACTCATTTTCACACATTGTTATAAGCCAGAAAGGCTTCACTGTATGTGTAATATGCACTTTATGAGCTTGACTTAAATGCAGAAATAGATCAAGAAGTAACGGGTAACTTTAAAAGCCTTTATTATTATAGAATAATATCACATATGAAGCACTAAGAAATAAGCGTAACTAATTACAAACAATAATCACGTAATGGTAAAGAGCAGTGGCGGGCCGTGACTTTTAAACCTAGATAAGAGGTTTCTCTTTTTCTTCCTGGGTATTGGTGACATGCCCATACCAAAATGGACCCCTGGTCTAAATGGACCAATCCGTGGAGCCCTTACGTTATTTCCGCGGAGCCGTTATACACACACACACACACCCAGCCAGGCTGCGGGTGTGTGTATGCTCGGGCTGGGTTTCGCTGTGTCTCGCTGTCTTGCAGACGGCCACTGGGCTCATAGGGAGGGGGGGGGCAGGAGCTCCAACAAGCCGTTTAGGACAGAAAGTGAATACACATACTATACAGAGATGCTGTATGAGAAACCAATGTGAGTTTTGAACATTGAACAATGTAAATCTATTCTAGTATAACTCAACAATGGAATTATGATCAGTAGAAATGGCCATGACATGGGACCTTTAAGTGTAATTTGGCATGCTTTTATTTTGAAGGCGAGTTTACGCTGTTGACAGGAAGTTGTTGTTGCTATGGAAACAAGAAAAGCTTCACAGCAGGCGGAACTTGTCATAAAGTCAGCGATAATAAAACCCACCCATTTAGAGTGAAGATATGATTGGTCAATTGTACTGTCGTTTGACATTACTCTCTCGTTCAGTTACTATCTGTGAATGTACAGCAGGACCACCAATCAGCTCCTGGCTTCACAGTAATTTGCAGAGACGTCTAAAGGAGCGTCTTTCATTTAACCCTTCACATTCAAACAGAAACTGAATAGGCAGATTCAAAGGATTTATTTCTTTGGAAATGTTATTTTAAATACAATTAAATCAAGTTATTTTGATAAAACTAATGAAAAATATAACAAAAAATGTGAAAAAATTAATATATATTAAAAATAAATATATATTTTTTTAATGTTTTAAAATATTATTATGTAGAATATCTTAGGCCCTCAGAGAGGGAAAGATAAACTCTCACAACTCAGCAAAGACTGCCTGAGCACGCGAAGTGTATCTTATAAACTCACGAGGTGCAGGCAAAGACTTTGATTGGAAGGTCGGTACTCCATTATGTGAATTAATGTATTGACTGTTATAACTCAGTACCAAGAGGATTGAAAAGTATTTAGTCAAACAACGGCTGAATTCAATCTATTATTTGGTTATCCAAATCTAAACAAAAAATACTATTTCATGGTTTGGCCCACTAGTGCAGGTGAGAAGTGTTTGTTACAACTGAGTGTTTCATTGCAAATGATTGTTGTTGAATGAAGTAGTTATATATTGGTAGTGTTATCAATGTAATGGTAGTTGTAGTTAATAGTAAAGTATCGCTACTGGATTGTTATCTTTTGAAAGATAACCAGCTCTACTACCCAGACTTACCTATAATTTAATCTCCGAAAGCTGAGAACGGTTCTAGAGTACAAAGCAAAAACGTTTGTATTTTGTACACGGAGCTAAAGTGAAAGAAGGTGAGAATCAGAAATACATTTTAAAGAAATGTCATGCACTTCTGATTATTGATTCCCGAATGTTCTGTTAATTAAGAAATATATTCAAATGAGCTTTTGGCAGGTGCACAGTGCTCTGCAGCCTGAAACAGTCTCCTCGTGTCACAGGTAAGTAGATGCATTGGGAGGATTACCAGACAGACACCCTGGGGGAGAGGTACGGTGTTCGCAGGGGCCTGCCAATAGCTGTAAATACTCCTGCCCTGCCAAAACGTCACAGTTGTCTCCTGCTCCACCGACAAATGGCTCCAACAAATGAGGGCCTCATGCAACATTTATCCCCCACTTCCCCCCCACCCCCCGTTTTGACCCTGAATCTTACAGCCCGGAAGCTTTAACAGTTTCTCACAAATCATACATTTTTCTCCATAGGTGGTTTAGTTCGCCTTGTACATTTGTGAAATTTCACCCTAGAGAGCCCACAGAGCCACAGAGCCACACACAGAGCAACATGACTCTCTAATTGCCCTGCAACCAATTAAATAGTATATTTTCCTTTCTGCAGACTCCAATATTTTGCTCATGCACTATGTTTAGCTTTATACATAGTCTCTTGGACTTCATCAGTAAGATAAGCGTTTGACCCATTAGCTATGCACATGACAATAAACCTAACAGATTCTTTCACACAAACAATCACTGGAAAACAGCATGCACTTTTAAAAAGTAATTGGCTGTGGTTGGTTGTACCATCTGTCCATAACTGGCAAACTTCAACTAATCAGATCAATGGACCACATGGGTTTGGAAACGTTTGCTGAAGCCAGTGGGCAGAACAGATCACAATATTTTCCATTGAGAAAGGCTTTAGTACCATTCCCTCTCCATGCTCTCCATTCAATAAATAAATAATTTGGGTGGGAGCTCTTTACAGTACAGGCAAAGATTGGTAGAGAAGATGAGAACATGTATTGGAACCTGACAAGATGTGTTAGTGTGACCTTGTGATTTAACGAGGATCCAACTGCCATGAAAGATTATAGTTGTCATGAATGAAGTATGGAACTTGAAATTTGGAAAATAGTTCAAATGAAAGCTTTAGAAAAAAAAAGCCAGTAACGGCATCTTAATGTTGACCTTGTAGTTTTAATAAAAAGGATACCTTCCCTCCAAGTCATTAAAAACAAAAATGTTCTTATTTTTTACACCTTGTCTTTTACAATATACAGTATGTACAACAAATATAATCTGTATAATGTCTCAATCTTTGATGATTTCATAATTGATTATGCTTTTACAATGATGGGTTTTGTGATGCAGTAGTTCCAGTGAAAAGAACCAGTAACATTGTTTTTTAAATGCATATCCTTTGAAAATCCGCCAAAGTACCCCCTTGACATCAACATCAACACATTCAAGAAAAATCCATTATGGTTATGGTAAACTGTGGCTCTAAATGATATTTGGCATGTTTACCCTGGACACAGTCACCCTATAAACCCTTTCTTTGTCTTTCATTAATGTATCTCTCTCAAAAAGCAATAAAATGACAGAAGAGGCGCTGACTGTCCATTCTCTTTAATGCTATTTCCCCTGGTTTCCACTCCCTTGTATTGCTGTCTTCAGGAGCAGATGATTTCAGTCGATTTCAAACTAAGTGCACACAGTGTGTTTTATTGGCGTCTAGGGTGTGTGGTGATTGTGGCGCTAAATGGCTGTTAAACCAGCCATTGTACCGTTGCCTTCTAGAGATAACAAGATAGACAGGCGCTCAGAGAAGACCCCAAACATCAGCAGCCAATGCTTATCTGACTCCTAATTAGGAAAGCACATGCATTCAGAGTTTTCTAGGGGCTCTATTCAGAGGGGGGGATCAGTTGTCAGTACTGCACTCTGGCAACAAAGGAACAACTGAACACATATCAATAAACCCTACTTAATTTGATCAATCCAGATGCCATGATATGTCTCCTTACTCGGATGCTCTGCCAGTAATGGGGGAGGAAAGATTTCTAATGCGTGACACAGCAAATGGGCCATTCTTCTTTTGTTCCTATCATTGTTTATCACCAGCTTCCAGCTTGAGATGGGAGGGGAAGCATCATTTGAAATGCATGATGATGTAAGGTTTCTGGAATATGGGTCACTATGTGTTGGTAGAGCTGTGTGGAAATACAGAATATTCCTAAAGGAACAGGATTAGGATGTATTTTTAGCAATTAGTGTAGAATTAGCCCTTAAATAGCCAAGGAGGAGCTTAGTGCCAAATAATCCTAACCTATAATGATGCGTTTCTTAAATAAATATGACCTAGTTGTCTGATCTTCCCAAAATACGCTTGAAATGTAGTTATTAAAGCAATATAAAGGATTAGCCAAAACTCAGCAGACCTTCTTTGCACTGTGCTGATTGATCTTCTCCAGAAATGCCTCCAGACCAACCCATCTGTTTATCTCCACCCCTGTGCTTGGTTACTGGGGAACAGGGAGTGATGGCGCAGTTTGCCCTCCATGTGCATTGCTGTGAGCTTAAGGAAACATTCCCAGTGGGGCATGCTATCCCAGCACACCCCTCTTCCCTGGGAGAAGCATTCTAGGTGTGTTTGGTCAGGGTCATCTGGAAAGTCAGGGCAAATCGTAACTGTTTCTTTTTAAGAGCCATCTGGCAGATGCACAACATTCGGCGGCAGACTTCAGAAATATTTCATGCTACATGGACAAGCAGCAGCTTCACTTGACATGGGCTTAGAATAGATTAAAAAAGAAAATCCGGAGGCCCAAATATATGTAACATTTTACACAGTTGGTAATGGTCATGTGAAATTCAAATCTCAAGGTAGCCCAAGGTAAAATTTGAATAACTCTGACAGACGTTTGTAATGATGGCCATCATGAAATATCTATTACTTCCCTCATGTTCCGAGGTGGGGTTTTCAAAGTTAATGAAGCCCAGTGGGAATATGTCAGTTGGTCCAATTTGCATCATATGTGGATCGGCAGTGCACTAATTGCAATTTAAGACATGGATTGAATGAGATAGCACCAGCACATCTTCTTCATTTTGAGTGGTGTTGGCACATGTGTGGCCCTCTGCCTTCACTGTTCTGATTTATAATATAATGCCATGTTATTCTTCCTTTATCAGACCTTCAATCTGTGGGAATTGTTCTGTGTCTGTGCCTTCCACGACAGGACACCTCAAGATAGTACAACGGAAATGTTTTCTTGTACTTATTTCCTGTCCTACTACTCATGTTCCCTGCTCTGTCATTACCCTCCTTTCCTTGTTGAAAAGAGACATGAAAAGTGTTGCATCCAAGCAGTTACCCAATAATTTCCTCCCAGTAATGAAACACCCTTTGGAGAAAAAATACAAACTTACATTCATATTGTGGGGGATTACTTACAAACACATTCTCCTTAAACACCATTCTGTGTGTGGCCAGCTGTGTGAAGAGCATGAATAATTGACTGATTCTGATGTTGAGTGGCCTCTGCTTGATTAGGTAAAATATCTCTGTGACTAATAAAACAATCAGATACCTGGTCATGCACAGTCTAACCAGTAGGGCTGGGTATACTTGGTCCCGACTGTAAAAACGAAGTACTTCCAAGTAGTACTAGAACTAGTCATTCAAACAATACCATACTTTGATCTAGAAAAAAAGACAATTGTACTTATTTCCTGACCTTCTCACCTAAAAAGATACCGGAGAAGTGCTGTGGAAACACCATTCGAGCTTTCCATACCAAGACAAACGATTGCTTTAGTCATGATGACTGACATATCTCACCTGGGCCTCGTGAAATATAATGGTCCAGTTGTTAATTGAAGTCGAAAGACATCACATATAGTATGTGACATGCAAAGGCAAGTTATCAAGGGAGAATGAAGGAGCCATTATCTTCAAAGTCAACCTCTTTCACTCTGATGGTCAAGGAGATAAGGTACCATCATAAGGTGCAATCAGAGGAGGGAGGAGGAAAGCAATACTTCTGGTCAATGGATTACCGACAAGAAAGCAGCTAAAGGATGTTAGATGTACGGTCAAAATTGACTTAATCCAAGGCTTAATCCCTGACAGTGATAACCCTAGTGTCAAGGAAGCGTGCGAAGGCCACAAGGACATTATTCTTGCCCATTTCCACCTTAAAAGCACTATTTGTGGTGACCAGGCAGGTAAAGGATGATACATTCCATGGCCGAGAGTTAATGTGGCAGGTTGCCACTGAAATATTGATAGGCCAGACAGCTGCCCATCTACAAAGGCAAGGACCAAGGTTCAATTCCAAACAGCAGTTCCTCTGATGCACAAGTGATGCTAAGCCATGCAGAGCCAACATTCCTGCACAACCATGTAGAACCTCTGGTCAGCTTTTGACTGAGAGACGTTAGGGCTGTGCAATTAATCGTATTTTAATCTCGAAATAAAATGATTATTTTGCTGCATTCCCTTTCGCAATGATGCTCTCAATTTGTCTTGCGTTATACATCCTGCCCGCACGTGCACTTTCGCCCCTCCCTAAAAGCTTGGCCAGGTTGTGTTGTGACTTGCAGTCTGTTTAATAAATC
This sequence comes from Notothenia rossii, assembly GCF_949606895.1. NCBI lineage: Eukaryota > Metazoa > Chordata > Actinopteri > Perciformes > Nototheniidae > Notothenia > Notothenia rossii. Next base: position 61,907,225 of record NC_136905.1, read on the forward strand.
CATATAAACACGTTACAAGGGAAGCTTTAGTTGCAGTGTCTTTATTCTCCGGTCCTCCATGTTCCGGTGTCCGGTCTCTAGCGTAAAGTCAGTTTTTACTAACTCATCAAGCTGGAGCCGCTTAGCTACTTCCGGTTTCCGGGTAAGGGGTTTCCAAAATAAAAGTACTGCGTGTAGCAGTATAATTAAACATTACAGGTTGTGAGTGATATTAGTTATCATATTTATATATGTTTAGTAGCTTGTGCCTCCAGACCAACCCATCCAAAAATATTTGTTGATCTTTATTGGTATTTATTATTTAGATATTATTTATTTAAATGTAGATATAAATGTATTATTTATAATTGTATTGGTTTTTCAGTTGAATTATAGGCTACTTAAAGTTCAGGGTAATCAATTGTTAAAAACATATTGTTCAAATTATTATTTTTTATTTTTTCAAAGTTCAATAAATTCATGTTTTCGAAGTCAATGAATAATCTTATTTGATAATCTTGATACCAATATTGACCAAAGATAATCGTGATTAGGATTTTTGCCATAATCTAGCAGCCCTATAGGTCTCTGGTTAATGAGTGGTAGTGGTGCATGCAAAATATTCAACACCTGAAAGCAAAATGTGAAAAAGTGTTACATAAGTGGCTGCTTTTAAGATGACAGATCCACAGCCAAGGATTCCCTGAGGAGATTTATTTTAGAATATGAAATGACTCAAAAGAAATAGGTGAAATTCACACCCACAAAAGCAGAGATCCAAATTAAATTCCCAGCTGTACTATTTGGTGAAGGGTGGTTGGCGGATTGCATACAGGCAACATTCTCACCAACACATTATAAAAAAGATCCTTTCAAGTGCCTCAGTTGAAAAACAGAAGTTTTATTATTACCAAGTCCCATGGAAGATATTTTCAGGTTGGTTTGTGCATGTGCCCGTTGGCAGGCTTATGGAAAAAATATTTTCGCAAATGTCATTAAACTTGCTGGAAGGGTGTTGCACTGTGACAGGAAAGAAAATTAGACAAATTATGTTTGACCATTGTTTAAATTGTGAAATGACACATTGGTGTTGCTTTCAGAATATATCTTTAAAAGAAAATTGTAATAACGTTCTGACCAAGAAAATACAGCGTTTTTTCTTCGTAGCGTCAGTGCAGTTTCCACATTATTAATTATCTCTTGAACACACCGAAGTCTGAAAACTATACTTTCCAAAAGGCAAGAATGCAGCATTGACCTTGGCTCAATTCAAATGAAATATTTGATCAATTGTTGGCACTCGTCATATGCTGTACAGATTTGAGATATTATAGCCTTCTCTAACAACTGTCATTTGAAATGGCAATCTTCATCTGCTGCTGATAAACATGTGAAATGATTGATGAGGTACAGTAACATGTTCTTCCATTAGGATTGACTGCTCTTATGGATTTTACAGCCATGGAGGGTGTGTTTTGGTGTGCTTTCTAGTTATTGTTGAGTTGTAAAGCCATGCTTGAGGCACAAACAAGGCACCCCAGGTGTTTTTAGAGGCCCTCTCCTCACTCTGTCTATCGAGGCTTTTGAACATAATGGGTTTGTGTTGGTTGATGTGCAGTAATGGCAGCTCTTACCTGAAGACAATTTGTCTGCGTAGGGGACATCGTCTTTACGATCATATTTTCAAAGAGTGCCACATGTTATTCTCCGCTTCTTAAATCTTTCCGCCAATACTCTTCAGGTCGTAAAGAGGTGCGCCTCACCACTCCCATGTCATAAAAGCATGGTGGCTTTACTTTTATGTACTGCAAGGTGACAATTATTGGGTAAGAGCAAAGGAAGGTGATGATAACACATGGCAGATTGCAGACACTCTTTGAGACTCTGAAGTATCATGTGGAAAAGCCTACACAACACATTTGTAATACAGAATAACGTCACTAGATTTGATGTGCTGTCAGATTAATGCTTGTTTACGTTGTTTAAGGCTTGAATAAAATACTGAACCATAAAGCTTTCATGTTTAGGATTTTCTGTGTTGACACTATTCTAATGCCAAAAAAAACGAATATTGCACATAATGGCCAACTGATCAGCTTGATGCTTTCATTTAGTCCAATATGGGAATTCTCAAGCATCATTTCCATGAAACATCCCCCTCCATAAAATGTTTAAAAGCCCAGTTATGCATCAAAAGCCGCTGGGAGGCTAACGTAATGTGCTAACATAAGCAAAGGCTGGAGGATGAACTGATGGATGCTGGGATAATTTATTTCATAATGAGTGCCATATTTGCACAAATCCTCAATGGGATGGCCCTGATTCCCCTCCGAGTGGCCAATAGAACTGGCCAGAAGAGTTATTTCACACTGTGGCTGCATTAAAACCAATCATTGCCTCAATGGGAGACCCTTACAGGTGTCAGGTTTACCTTATTTATCCTCATGACACTTTCCAAATTGACTTCTTACATTCGGACACATTGCTGTATCTGAAATGTTATATATTATGTTTAAAGTTTTTTACAGAGGGAATGTGTATATCTCTTTGCATGAATACAATAAATCTCTAACACATTTCCGGCATGTATTTAGGAATAAAATATGGAAAAACCTTTTGAACAAACCTTTGATAAACACTTAGATGTGTACTATGTCCTTATTGGTGCAGGCTAGACGCCAGGTTTGGCTGGCTCAGTCACCACTAACGGAGACATGTAGGAGAGTCCTCCGTAGCGTGCCAGTCGAGCCATGGGAGCTGTTTGGGGCAGCTGCCCTGGAGACACTGGAGCGTGCTGCCCAAGCTAGGCAGACCTTGGGTCCGCCATCAGGGATGAGATGCCACTCTACGAGGGGCATCTCGACATCCTGGGCTGCCCTGAGAGGGGTGCCCCTGGAGACCATCTGCGCCGCGGCGTCGTGGGCATCTTCTGGCACATTCTCCAGGTTCTACCGGGTCAATGTTGCCACTCCCCATCCTTTGGGCGTGGTCCTGTTTCCGAGCTCCACTGCTTCCAGCTACGTAAGTAAGTGCTTGGATGCTTCAAGTCATCCAGTGCCAAAGCACCACCTCTGGTGGTCAGTAGGGACAAAATAGAATGATAGTTACGTCTGTAACTAGAACGTCGGTTCTATGAGTCCCGGCTGACCGCTAGAGTATCCTGTCACTCAAAATTCTTGTGTGCTCGCGAGAAGATTCTGGGAACAGATCACTAGCAGATATAGCCGGTGTCACGTGGGTCACAGGTGGCTTTGTTGCTATTGGTACTCGAGCTGTGCATGCGGGCGATGGACATATCCGGTGCAACCTCTGGCGGTCATCCGGGACTCATACTGTAGTTACAGACTTAACTATCGTTCTATTGCCTATTTAACATAGACACCAAACGGAACCTTTTCCTACAATTAATATATGGTAAAGTGTTCAAAAAGCAAATATAGATTAATGAATATAGCTTAACTTAATAAATCCATTTATAATGGATATAAAGCATAATAAGTAAATACAGAACAGTCTTTCTTTTGCTTTAACCTAAAAATGTTAATTTCTGCCTTTAGCTTTCCAGACTACACAAAGAATGTGAGCATGTTGCATGAATTTGAAAACCACAGTATGTAATCAACTGAATTGGTAAAAGTGTTCCACGTTCAGAGTGGAAAACCACTAAATATGCTAATAGATTGTTCTGTTCTAACAAGCTACGGTTTAAATCAATTGACTTATTAGAAATAAACAGAGTCCCCTGATATGCACATTGTCTGACCATAAACACTCTTTAAATGATGCTCTCTTTAAAAGATGTTCTCTTTAAAATTATGCACACATAATGATGCATTATGTAAATATCTGCTTTTGCATATACTTGCACATATAGAACTTTCTCTTCTTTCTGTTTAACCACAAAAGAGTGTGTGCACATGTCCCAGAGTGTGTGTGAATCCAAGCACGTCCCGCCTCTGCCTGAGATCAATTACACCTGTGCGCTGGCCAGCAGAAGACATTTGAATTATGCCGGTTGACGTCGGCGCAGTGAGGCTGTCTGCTGCTGGCTGACAAAGCCTCAGAGACACGTCCTGTCTTTGAGGAGACTCTCTTACACCATGATACAGACATTAGGCTCTGAGGCGCCAGGGAAGGAGGCCGGGGCTGCGGTCGTGTTCAGGAGGTGGGAAACATCTCGTTGAAGCAAGACGGCTTAAAGATAATCTTTTTGTGCATTCTGACTGACGTAAATCAAGATGAAATACAGCTAACATCATAGCAATTAAACATTAGTATTGACTGTGCGCTCTGATCAGAATAATAGTCCTCCTTAACAACTCATTAGCACAAAGTCCCTATTTTGCAATTGTAAATACCAAGATTGGTAATTTCACATCAAAGTCATGTACTTTGTCTCGCCATTAATAAGTGGTTGCACTAGGGCGGATTATAGAGATGTTTCCTCTTGCTGTGGTCGTTTTGTGTTCCTTAGTAGTTGATTTGCATCTCTATTTTGTCTCCTTTGAACATTTTAAGTCACTTTGAAGTATTGATTATCTTCAATGTTTTTTTGTGTCTAGAAGTCATTTCAATAAAATGTTTGTAGTTTTGTTTCTCTGTAGTCATTTTGAGTCTCTTTGTAGTTGTTCATTTTAGTCTTTTTGCGTCTCTTTGCAGTTGTTTGGTTTCTTTGTAGTAATCATTTGACTCTTTGTAGTTTTCTGTGTCTTTGCAGTCATTGTGAGGCTTCCTTTATTTGTTTTTTGTTTCTGTGGTCATTTTGAATCCTTTCCTGGATGATAAATGGCTCTTTTTATGTGAAGGCCATGGGAGTGCCTGAGCTGATGTGATAAGGTCCCTTTCAGTAACTCATCCACGGTGTCACGAAAATCCAATCTATTTCACCAACAATTAAATCAAAAATGTGATTCAAAACAGGAAAAAGTACTGACATTCTGTGGAGCTTTGCTACTCCTCAGGTCAAAGTGGTCTTAAAGGGTAAGTTATCCGTGGGAATCATGGTTCAAGGATCTTTTGGTTTGAAACATGCTTCCCCATTTGAAGCAATATTTACATATTCACAGCTGCCCTATTTGGATGGAAGATCTCCCTTGAGTAGGGCAAAACTGGCAAAATAACTGTTGCCTTATTATCATGGCTGGATAAAAGGTGTACCTTAAAGGCTGCCAAGAATGTCTGGCAAGCCTCATGTATACAAAGATATAAAAGTGTACACATAAAGACAACGGATGCATAAGTGGTCGGAAAGTTTTAATTCCACACGTCTGTGGAGAATTGCACTTATCGTGCCTTTTGTTTACGAGGGCCAGAGGGAAAAAAACTAGCTTAACTTATACACCACCTTGTTATCTGTCACACACACTCACACAGTGAATGCACACAGCCCAACTCCACAAAAGCAATCTGGGTCATCTTTCATCATCCCGTTCTACTGCTCGGGCAGAGGGATGAGATCGGATTTAAGTGGACACAAAGTGTGCGCAAAAAGTCTGTGTGCAGAAACTAAAATCCAACTAGCGGGAGCAGCTGATTACTGTACATAGCAATGTCATTAGAAAACAATCTTGCCATGTTGAGCATGAGAAAAGACACACTGCTGGCTCCGAGATGTTGCCGTTAATATGCAAGCCGTGGCAAGACTTTCCTAAACACTGGTGCTGGTTTTGAAACTTTAATCAACATGCAATAAGTAAAATCCAAATACCGTGAGGTTACCATTAATAGTTTACATGCCAAATCACTGTGGTATATTTTTTGAAATATTATGCAAGAAATCTTGTGAGGTTAGATCTTTGAAACTGAAAAGGTTTGCTGGATGATATTATATTTGTAATTCCCTATTATCAGAGCTGCTTGGCTATTGAGATAGATTTGATCAGATACGCTCTACTGACTGGCTTCTGCCTTATGTTCCACAAGCTGGGTATGAATGCTTTTAATTTTAGTACACCTGAGTGCTGGAACAAAATGGAGCACCACCTCAAAATGAAGTCACTATACCCTTAGGACATTGTGATCTTACATCTGCCTTCTCCTACATGTAATTGTTTTACATAAACATGTTTTATTTTGCATGTTAATCTATTTGTCAAGTTATCAATTGCAATCCAAGGGCTCCTTTTTCATACGGTATTTTATCTGAACATACCAAATATAAAAATGTATTTCCCTTATTGGTAAAATGAAATTTTATTTGTGTACCTACTGTATGTTAAAATGGTATTGCCTCTTCTCAGTTTGTATACCTTCTTTGTAGAACAACATTACACAATGCATTTATTTTTATTCTAAGTGCATCACTATACATGTACAACGTGTCACTCAGACTTGTTTACACCATCTAAAAATAGACATGTGGGATTTGAGGTCTCTAATCTAAACAGTGTGTATGTAGGTGTGTGTATGACCTTGTATCTCATTACCTGTAGCACTTAGTTAACATCAATTAATTAAGAACTGAATTATGATCTACTGCAGAGTATAGAGAGAAGACAAACATGTGCTTTAATCTAAGCAGTAAGAACATAATTATACATAATGTCAAAGTAAATTGAAGATTTAACGTACAATTTCACAGTGTGAATATGTTATTTTAGGAGTTATAGAAATCTGTTGGCATCTGTGTTTCTGATTTTAGAATTAGAAAGATTCTCATTTTAATCCTCATCACCAGGGTAGAACATTGGAGAATGTATGTAAGCTAAATTAGAATATCACACATTATTTTTGTTATTACAGTAATCAGGCATAAGGACAAAGAATAGCTACATACGCCACCAAAGCATCTTCAAGCTAAGCGCAGAATAAACTGTATGTTTTTAAGGCTCAAGAAGAAGAAGAAGAAGAATACTTATTTTCTATAACCAATCAATTGACAGAGGACCTTGTTTTTTAAAGCTATTCTAAAAAAAGGAAGCTAAAATACTCACTCGAGCAAAATTGGTGAGTTGTATTTAATCACATGCCAGTTATCATCATGTTTCACTCACTTTTGTGTCCTACACGTTTCATTTCATTTTAAATTGTGACTGCTATTCCTTATTATATGCCATTGCAGATTTTTATCATGCACTATTTAGCACCAGTGTTTCACTTGACATGTTGTATAAATCAGATGTTATTTTGGATTGTTGCACCTGCAGTTTTCGGTGCAGGTGATCCAGCCTCTTTGATGTTCAGTTGAGTTATTTCATGTTTAAAAAAACTTCACGTTCATTAACAGCCATTTTGTTAAAGCTAATGTTGCAAATTGTTATTCAACCTAATCTGACCCACCTTTAAGGAATTTTTTTTGTCATAACCCTAATTCTTTTCACACAAGTTCTTTACATGATTTAATCCGTACTCTTTGTTGCTGATTAAACTGAGCATTACAAAATGTACAATCAAGAGTCAGGCACTTTGAAGCTCCTGGGTTTAGCTTCTCTCCAAAAAAGCCGCCTGGCCTTCACATTTTGTGGTTTTCAATTGAATAAAGGCTATTACATGAACGCCGCTCTCTCCTGGGTGCTCACAGACCCAGGCAGAGTCCGGGGGGAAATTACATATTGGTTTTTCTGGGCTATGGTGGCGCATTGATTCAATATTCACAGACACATTGAGGCGGGCAACGAGCTATATCAAAGCGCGGACACATTCTTGCCTGGTGTCCCCAGACACTGTGGCTCCAGCATGTTTTTCTAAAGTTCCTTCAAAAGCAGAGAGACTTTAAAATGATATGGGGGGACCAAGCCACCTTGAGTTTGTATTTGCTTATGTTTAATTTTGTGATGAAATGTGTTTGACTTCTGCTTTCAAGCCAAAGCAATTATAAAACTTGAACTATGTCGGTTTGAGAAGTGGAGTGTCACACAGTCTTTTGGAAATATTTTCTTTGGCTCTGCATTGAATGAAAACAAAACTAAATAGTGAACAAATCTTAGTTTGCAAAGGTTGTAGTGGTATAAAGAACATAAACTACCACCCAATTATCTTCCAACAACTCCCTCAAGGTTTTTGTTCGCCATCCACCACACATTTAAAGGATACTAGCTAGGACATTAATATCAATTTTGATCTCATTTATATATAAAAAAATGTTTAAATGATAAAAAAGAAAAAGATACACATTTTTTGTTGTTGCATATTGACTCCTTAGAGCAGGGGTGGGGAACCTCCGGCCTCCGGGCCGTATACGGTCCGCGAGACCATTTGGTACGGCCCTCGAGGTAATTTATAAACACACGCAAAAATGAAAAAAATTGAAGAAATATAGACTGCAAAAAAAGAAAAAAAGCGAGTACCTGTTTTTCCTGGCCAAGATTAGGGTCCTTGAACACAATACGAGCCTAACGTGTCTGACAGGGGTGCAGTTTTGACATAGAGCACCAGAAAGCCAGAACGCCGCTCCGGCACTTGAGAAATTGCAGTACCCATAAGGAGCCGTACACATGCCGCAGTTTTTGCGTGGCTGCGTCTTTAGCTGAAAGCCCAGTGGGCGATCTGTTCATCTGTCATACTGATCATACAGTCAATAACTTTGTTGTTATTAGCATCTGGTTAGCTAGCTATGCTAACGAATATAAGAAGCTTTTTCTCCAACCAGTGAGGTAAAGGCACATCTTTATCATCATCTTTATTCATTTTATCTTTATTTATCTGTTGTTATTTTTGTTTTACTTGCTTGTCAGCGCTTTGAGCACCAGGAAAAGCGCTTTATAAATGTAATGTATTGTTATTATTATTATTATTATTGATATGATCATTATAGTTATAAAAAAATAAGACAATAAAGTAAACAGGTATAAAATACTATATGACAGTAAAAAAAAGTTGTTATTCATAAAGAAGAATAAAGTTTAAAAGGGGAGTGATTTGTAAAATATCCATAAAGAAAAATAAAATCTGCTTACAGTTCTGTTTCATATGGATGTTGAGAGATGTATCCATAGATCTCTCAATGTTGCTCTCAAAGTGCACCAGATTGATGCTTTTAACTTCAACATTTAAAAACAAATCATCCCGGGGAGCATGCCCCCCGGACCCCCCTAGAGGGTGTGAGGTACCCCCCTACTTAAATCACGTCCATATGGATAGGAAACTAAATACATTTGCACATATCTTGTGTCCATATCTTTCTATTTTGGTGGTCATGCCACACCGTGCACGTGCATGCATGTGCGAGTCATTGTACGATATCTGGATTAAGAGGTTGCTTTTTCAATGCACAGCATGAAAGAAAGGCCAAATGAATGGGCTGTGATTTTAGTTTTTTTAAGCAGAGGTCAATAATTTGTACGGCCCTCGGAGGATGTTGAAAAAATTTAAATGGCCCTCGAGAGGAAAAAGGTTCCCCACCCCTGCCTTAGAGCCACATAAAAGTATAATTTAAATTGTATCTGTGAAATTAGAGAAAAGTATTGTAGATCTTTCATCTATCTTTTCCTTGGTGTTTTCTGAGAAAAAGAACACTGTGTAAATCTCTGGCCCATACACTGGGAAGGTAGGCCTACCATTGTAGTTTTTTAAAGTTTCATTACTGGTCTTACATTTGCTTCTTCTTGGATTGGAAATAGTGTTTTTTCCTGCATATCTTTTTTTTGTTTACAGTTGTTATGCTACGCTAAGCTAACCGTGTGTTGGCAGTAGTCCAGCCCAACATGAGGCCCCATGCAAAGGCTCAGTTGAGGCACCCTCTGCAAGGCCCCACGCAGTCTGCATGATCGGCCTGTAGGGAGGGACGGCCCTGCAGTAGCTTCTTATATTGCCATGATAACGGTTAAATTACACAAAGGGAAAATATTTTCAAAAAGTTGTATAAATGAATAGAGGATATTGCAAAGAAGTTCAATTCATTTCTGAGATCTATCAAACAGCAGGCAGCCTCACCTGCTGCTCAGGATCCTCCAAACACTTTCTTGCTGAAATGATTTCCCCTCACAAACTCAATGGATGTCTCAAAAAGACCAAAAACAGATATGCAGGAAAAAAACCTATCTCCATTCCAAGAAGGAGCAAATGTCAGAACAGTAATGAAACTTAAAAGAACTACAGTGGTACCTTCCCAGTGTATGGGCCAGAGATACATACAGTATAGAACTAAACTAAAGTGTTATTTTTCTCAGAAAACACCAAGGAAAAGATAGATGAAAGATCTACAATATTTTCTTTTGTTTTGAAGTTTAACTTTGAGAACGCATGAATAACTCAAGAGTGTTGATTCCGCTAAGGACCACATATCTATTTTCTTTCTCTTTTTCTCTCACCCTTCAATCTCAAACCTGTTTCACCTTTCATCTTTTTGTTCTACAGCACCTGTTGACTATCTGTCTTCAGCTCCCTTCTCTCACTGTGCTTCAAATGAGATCACAGCTGGAGCTGGGGAGGGGCGACATGACAGGATTTACCTAGGTAGAGTGCGTACTTTGATGCGGCATCAAACCGAAGTGAGTCGAACTCAGGTTTAATTGTTTGGAAAATACATATTGGCAAGCCATACATGTTTACATCTGACGTGAGTTTAAATCTGAGTTGAGTATTTGATATTTTCAAGATCTTGTCGGCTTCAAAAGGATTTCCTTAAATTAGGTTTTTTCTGTCAATTAAATGTATGGAGAAATATTAACTTATCTTGAATGCCTTTAAAATAATAAATAAATCAGGGCCTCGTAAACTACAGCAAAATTACAATGGGGCTAAAATATATATTAGTAATCTCATATTAAAATCTACCCATCGGCTTACCAACACATGGCCTATATATGCACAGCAGACGCCCCTCTAGCTCAACATTGCTATGTCAATCAAACATGTACATTTTTTAAGCCCAAAAGTACAACAAAAAGTAAACATGTGCATGAATATACATTTATTTAAGCTAATTTCAGATAATTTTGGGGATATATAGCTGGATAACTGACCTAACATACACCAACCCTTTACTTATTACTGTAAAACTATGTTTAGCCTTTATTATTAATCTGTAATAGACACAAGTGACCATAAATTCACCATACTGGCCAAGTACTTTCCTTAACTTTACTAACATTAGCCAACTTTAGCCACTGCCAGATACTTAGGCTTTACCAACCCATCCTGGTGAATATAATGTGTGTGTAAGTGTTTTTGGCTTATTAATTCAATCTATATGTATTTCCTCCAGGTTTTACAGTACACACCTCAAACCATTATGCTCCGTAAACTGTTTGTCTTAGCTGAAGTTCATGAATACCCTGTGGCCTTTGCGTTAACATGCATATCATGAAATTTATCCTAATACATGTTAATAAGAAATGATTTCAATTACCGCTGAAAATGGCCCATTTGTACTGAAATGATGACCAGTTTTAGTGGCAAAAAGACCTAATTGCAGATGAAACGGTGGCAGTTTATGCAGTCATTCCTCCCAGGGCGATAAGTAACCCTGCCAGATGGAAGACAATGCATGAAGATGTAATTAATCACTGTGTTCCCGCTGGGTCAAAAGAAGGGGAAAAAAGAACCGGATTTGCAGTTTTACTACTCAGTGTTGAAAAAGGGTTGAGTAAGACATTGGACCAGGGCTGTAACTCATTTAAATGGGGCTGTGATGTGTTTGATTCTTCCTTCAGTGCGCATCGATTTCTCATCATTTCGCCTTGGATGTGCTTTGACCGCTGTTAAAGATGTTTAGCTTTGTGACTCAGGTCTTTGGCCTCGTTAGCCGGATTCGGACCCGTGCCGGTTTCCTCCAACGTGGCTTCATTCCCACATCCTTGATGGAACAAGTGGGTCTCTATGATTTGAACTCTGCTCCTGTGCTGGCATGGCAATGAGATCAGAGCGAGAGAGAGTGAGACTGAGAGCCAGAGCCAGAGGACACGCTTAACGGTCCCCTCGAGCGAGTTTATGACCTTTTAGCGATAAGAGGCTTGTCTTTGTGCCCAAATTTATGAGTGGAGAGAAAAAGTGCTTTCTAATGTTACCTGGCTTCTGTTTTTTTTATCCGCTACATGTCCGCAATAAAGACGCCATATGCACTGGAAAGGGTTTGAATGTTAATTAACACAAGTATCGTTTGACTTATTCGAACTATGATCAGCCAACCTTGGGTTTATAATTAAACCTATGAGATTACTGTGAGGGCTTAATGCAAAGATTATTCACAACATTCCTGATCTAAAATCAAGCTACAACGACGCTCACTTGATAATAGCGCCAACTGGGGTCAAGTTTTAAACAGGAACATATGGAATTGCTTTAAATAACTCATCTTAATGATACAGGAGGTTAATGCTGTGTGTGTCATATATTTTCCCTCCCAATGTATCTTCGCTGTCCTACAGATTAAGAGTCATTCAAGGGAAAAATGACATCTCTTTCTCTCCAGTTGACTTCCCCATTTCCTTCCATCCAATCATATTTCCTGCCCATCACCTTCCCACACATTAGTTATTCACAACGTCCCCCTCGTTCTCCTCGAGACGTCCCCTGTGGATCACGACCCTCAGTCCATTCTTCATGGAGACTTATTGACTCTTTTGATGGTCTTGTGCTGCTCTTCAAAACATTTCCCCCTTTTTTATTCAAATGAGAGATCCTGCAGAGAGGGCCAGCATGCGGATCAATGCACAAATCTCAACAATATCTCCCCAGCTGCAGATGTGTCAAACACTGTGTCGCGGTGAGATTAGTTTGTGCTCAGAAGCCCGGTGTCTTTCCTCTTTCCCGCCTGCCAAGGCTGCGGGATGCATGGTGAAAATCGATCATTACACTCGGATCGGAGGCAGGAACCTCAACGCCCCGCCTTTGGCTTGCAAGTTGCTGGCATCCAAAGGGATGGACCAGATGGTAGGTACCTAGGGCAGCGAGCTTCGAAACTGAACAGGCATTGCATACACTTTACAATGAGCAGCAAAATCGTTCAGAGCGTTAAAACCCGCCAACTGCTCCATATTAATGCTGAATAAATTATGTTGTTTGTCACTGGTTGGCAATGTTTGCAATTATACTAATGATGATACATTTCTGTGGATTCTCTGGGCATTTGCTTTAGACTTAAACTGTTATGCAACTAGATACTTATTCACAGGGCTTTTTCTTTGGTAACCATAATGGATTTTTCAGATGCGATTATACCGTGCCACTTTTTGTTTTGCTTTGACCTGTATTTATTCAGTTCCACCCACAACTGTCCTTCCTTTGTACAGAAAGAATGGAAATTCAATATATATTTCAAAGCTATTTTCCTCTTACTGGGCTTGACCAATGACATCCTTGGTGAGTTGCAAGAGACCAGAACCTCTCTGTGCTGATGTGTCTTTCTTTAAAATAGAAGCACATATCGTCACAAAGCCAATACAATCTATCTCTAATGGTTTTCTTCCCCTTTGATGGCCCTGATGTTTAATCAGAGTAAGAGCTAGGTCTCACTTCTGCTGGCTTGTTTTTTGTTGTTGTTTTTTCTACTGCCCTTAAAGCCAGCTGGCATTCAGTGGCGAGCCTGATTGAGCCCTGCTCAATACGAAGGCAGCTACTGGGTTGGAGATAAATGACTCACAGCCACACTGGTCAGCGCCTACACTCACTGACCCAAACACACAGACACAACTGCTTCATCAAAAGGATCATTTTGCTCAGTCTAGTTTTTCATTATATAATTAACAGGGTTGTCACCAATGGGCCCATTTATATTTTTCCACAGAATCATCCATCTTAGCTGTCAAGGTCATCATGACCCAATTACTGTGGACGTATTTGAAGGGATTTAAGACAAATTTGGACAAATGCGCAAATCACATTACAATAATGTAAAAGAGTTAAAAACTTGAAATTGGGTTGGCCTGCCATCCCACATATTAATTCGACACTTGTAAGAACATTTGTCATTGTCATGATTGGCCCATAAGCTTGCCACAAGTGATGCCAATGAGCTATCAAAAATGTACTTCGTTATGATCTGAAACAACAGCAGATGTAAGATAAATCACTGAAGAAAAATTGCTTGTGCTGCTATAACAGATCCAGAAGGATGCAGATCAATTTTGCGAGAGCATGCCAGGAAAGATTAGGTAAGAAGACACAGAAATTAGCGTGGCAACATTCTTTTATTCAGTAATAGCCGAATACAATCTGGTGCAGTGTATGAAAAATGCTGCTCAGCCCTGCCATTACCGTTTTGACAGCCATCAGACCTAAAAGAGGAATGCACTGAGAGCTTTTTAATAACAGATACGAACCAACTACATTTGCAGAAACCACACATTTGAGGAGATTAAGTGATTTAATATCAGTGAGATTAAAACAAATGTGATTATTTTTCTCCCAAAATGTTAACTGATTCTTTTAGGTATGGGACAAAAGCCATTGGCTTAGCTTTGCTGGTGGCACATTATACACAGTGACTTCAGGTGGAATTGAATTTTTTATACTTTTGAGAGCAGGCTAGTTTTGACTCTACATGCTAAGCTAGGATAATAGCTGGCTCTAATGGATGTACTTGAGTGTGGAGATTTCTCAAGTAATTATCAAAAAGAAAGCAAATATGTTAAAAAAAAAAAAAACTCCTGTAGTGCCATTGCCTGAACTTTTTTTGAACAATTAAGACCAGTAAATTATAGATGCCATTATTTTAGGTGCAAGGTCATTCATGTTTCCCTTGGTGAGGGCCAAACACCATAGACATGAAAAACAATGATTTAAAGTCCTGAAAATAATTAACTTAACTCAAGGGTTAAGAACAAGGAGCCAATTTGATTAAAACTATTGTAATGAATAATTGAACAAAAGACCTGTTTTTCAGCAGCTCACATCAGACTCCAAATCCCACCACTGATTATGTGTGCAGCATTTCACCCGATGGTGCTCTATAAGACTTCAGAATTTCAACAAAAAACACTTGAGTCTGAAAACTGTGATGGCAATAAAGAGGCAAAAAAAAAAAACACCACAATTCGCTGGGGCGTTACAGGAGCATCTATGTCTCTGTCACTTTTATGAAGGCATAAGGCCAAACTTAGGGAGCACAGTAGCCATGCCTTTGTTAGCCCCTTGGAAATCCCTGCACTGTTTCCATCACAAGTTGTCAGCAGAGTTTATCGTACCATCTCTCTAAAAAGATACTTGAGTTAGCATGAGTCATACTACAATATATCCAACTGTACACATTAAAATAGGTCAGACCAACTTGAGGGATCCTCCAACTTGAAGGCATCTCTGAAAATAAAACCATGCCCAAAGTTTAGAGCACTTAAAACTAACACTTACACACCTTTTAAAGAATTTTAAAATATGTTTTTCCCATCATCGTTTCAATTCTTCTAATTTGCAAATATGTTTGCTTCTCCAGAGTCATTAATGAGCACTACATATTGCAGAGCTAAATGAGGTTGGCTCCTCATCAGTGAATAACGTGTCTGGGGCATAAGGGAAAGGAGCTAGACTGTGCTCCAAGATACGTCTAGTCAAGAACCTGTCAAACTCTACTGGCTGAGGAAAAACACTATCCCTCTTCCCATGTGTCATTACCTCTAGCTGGCCTCCCCATCGTGTCGGCCCGTTGCCCTGACCACACGAACGCAGCTGTGGGACCATGTCAAAGCCGTCACACTACATAGAGCCACACCATCAGTTCCACGGCTGAGTCACCAGAGTTAGTCCATTACGTGACTTGTCATTGCAGTGTGAAGATCGACAAAGTCACTCGGTTCATTTCACGGCACCCCCTGAAGTAGTTCAGCACAGAGAAGAATAAAAGTTAAGAGAACTAGCCTTACGCCTTTGTACAAAGCCAAATCCCTCGTGTCCCTCATTTAATTCCTCTGTGAAACATCAGAGCCTGATCCATGTAACATAACCGTCACAAGATCTGCAATTCAGAATGATAAAGGAGAAAGAAAGCTAAATGTGTCCAAGTCCTCGTAGTAACCTTTGCATAATCTCTCCTTAAAGGTCCCATGACATGCTACACCCTGTAGCGAGTAAAACATTTTTTATTTTTCCACTTTCTCCAAATGGACCAATCCGCGGAGCTCCGCACACACACTCACTCACTCACACTCACTCAGCCTTATCTTTTCTCAGCCGCAGAGCTTCGCACACGCGCGCACACACACACACACACACACGCACACGCACACGCACACAAACCACCCACCCACACACACACACACACACACACACACACACACACACACACACACACACACACACACACACACACACACACACACACACACACACACACACACACACACACACACACACACACACACACACACACACACACACACACACACTCACAGCCTGGCTGTGAGCTCAGGCTGAGTTCCGTGGTATCTCGCTGTCTCGCAGACCCCACGCAGCAACCAGGAAACGACACCAGTAATCCAGCTCCCACTGTCCGCTCCTCGAGCCTCAAAGGGCGGAGCAGCGAGCCCCGCAGCGTCCCGCCAACACGGCACCCAGACCCCATGCAGCATTCTCATCTGTTTGTCATTGCTGGTGTCATTTTCTGGTTGCTACTGTAACAAACGCCATTGTAACACATAATCACTGATGTCCAGCTGTAACGATTGTTGACAAATCAGAACAGAGTGGGCGAGCTGACCAATCAGAGCAAAGTGGGCTCATAGGGGTGGGGGGGTGGGCCAGGAGCTCCAACAAGGCATGTAGTGAATACACATACTATACAGAGATGCTGTATGAGAAAACCAATGTGATTTTGGAACATTGAACAATGTAAATGTATTCTAGTAGACAACAATGGAATGGAATTATGATTATGATCAGTAGAAATGGCCATGTCATGGGACCTTTAAGCCTTGTTTTGTAACACAGCTAACCGCATCCACCATCTTTCCTCTATAATGAAATGCCTGTAAGGTGACAGATAAAGCCCCTCTCATGCTTGTCAGTCAGCAGCTTTGGTCCATGGAAACGTGAAGCGTGAATCCACAGTACATGACAGTTAAGTCAGGTGTTTTCTTATAACGGCAGGCGAGAACCTAAGATTGAATCATATGTTTCTCGAAGTGCTTGTGTCACCGCGGTGAAATTACATATTGGCCCATTCACCAACCCTGACACCGACTCACCACAAGTATCTGATACGGTTCATGATGCATTTGACATAAACATCCTGACAGTCTGCTTTAGAGGACTGTAAAAGGAAATGAGATTATGTAACCCTAAATGATGTAACCTTAACCGTGACCCTTGGTATTTGCTTGTACTGGAATAACTGTCTACATGTAGAAACAAAATCCTACCTGAGCATCTGGCTAATCACAGTTAGTTTGTGTCTACTAAAGAGATGAACACAGCCAACAGAAGGGGCATTTTGGACATAATTGGACTGACAAACCGCTGCTAGTTTTGCTCAGGGTTTACTGATGAGCCTCCCAGCAGAGCTCTCTGGCTGTAAAGCTTCAGCAGCGTCCTCCAAAGTGATATCTTGTATTATTGTAAAACCCATATCTTTAATGTATTTACAGATCAGCAAAACCTTCATATTTATGATAAGTAAAAAAATATGAATCGCAATCAACAGCAGCATTGCCCGGTGTGAACCATTCCCCTCGCCTTGCCCTGCTGCCAGAAACACTGCTTCATTTTGACCCGATTTTCTTTTTCTACTTAGCGCCACAAGAACAAGCAACAAGGTCAGGCTTTGTTGTAGCACAGAAAATGTTGAAGCAAGAGAAAGTGTGTGTTGGATTTGAGGGTGCTGAGGCAAGGGTCATGGCTTGGTTTCATGGAATCTGTGCAAGCATGGCAAGGTCAACATGATGTCGTCCAGCTGGCACTAAACACAACATCAGAGGTGCTGATTTTTTATATTTCTTTGCCCAACCCCCCCCAATGTTGCACTGCTGATGTGGCTGCTAGCGCCTGGCCCCAGCCCCCTGTTGAAGCCCGATCAGACGGAGGAGGAGGAGGAGGAGGAGGAGGAGGAGGAGGAGGAGGAGGAGGAGGAGGAGGAGGAGGGGGAGGGTCTGTGTTGCCTGAAAGCACCCCAGTGCTCCCTAGTGGACATGCGCACATGAGTACACACACACACACACAACACAAAAGCGTGTACATAACATGCACACTTGGATACACATTGACATTAGCACACACACAAGGGGTTCTTTCTCGCATCCATGTTTACATTTGCACACACACACATACACTGTATGCAAGCAGCTTGCGCAGATGCACAAAAACAATTTAAATGCTGATGTCTGAAGACAAGAGGAATGGGAAATGTGCCAAAGCTTTCAACTCTGCACAATTCAAGGGAAATACTCTGCAACAGTGTGTCCAATGAGGTTTTCGGCTGACATGTTTGAAGTCCCAGCATTTCTGATAATAACACACTTTCTAATGATGGATGGACACACTGAATCTGTCAATACTGAATACACGATGAGGTTAGTAGGAGGTGGACCTTTGCAGAACAGGAGGAAATGAGGCTGCAGTGTTTCTTAGCAGGAAGGTCGGGGTCCCCTTAGGTAACAAAAGCCCCCTGACAAGTGATACAAAGTACAGTAGAGAGCAAACAAAAAAACCTCTCAAAGGTCATTTAATGTCCAAGGTAAGAGAAGGCAAGGAAAGTTTGTTGTTACAGCAACTTTCAACAACAGGCATGAGCTATACTTAGGACATAAATGCATTAGGAAAAGAATCAAGGGAGGTCAACAATACAATCTCAGAAGGTACGCATACAATACAATAGGATTTAAAATCACATTGCAGCTATACTGCTACATTGCATTGCAGGGCCAGACATAAATAAGTGGTGGCAAATCCAATCATTGGTTGGTACACAGTGCTTGTAGGGAACCATAGTGACCTGGAGTTATATCTAAGATTGGATGTTTGAAATGTGCCTATATTTGTTCATAAGTAATGTGATTGCAACCCATTTTGAATGTTATAAACCTGTCACATATACTTGTGGCGGTGCTTTAGCACTGGATATGTCCATCGCGCACATGCGCAGCTCGAGTACCAATAACAACAAAATCACCTGTGACCCACGTGACACCGGCTATATCTGCCGGTGTCGTCAGAGGATCTGTTCATCTTCTCGCTGTGCGAGAGTACCGTGGCTACATTCTTGTAGCCTACAGCGTATAATTTGAACGTTTGATCTGAGGGATTTCTCTGCATGCAGCTGTCTGCGTGCAGCTTCGCAACTGATTCAGTCAGAGCCGCGGGTCGTTAACTTGTCTTCCAGGAGCTGTGGCTGGCTGCGCAGAGCCTCGACGGACAGGTTTGTGTCAACTTGTTGTTGGTGATGGCTGTGTCCCCGCACCCTCTCCCAGCTAAATTGTCCTGATTGCTATCTTGTTTATTGTTTGGCTTAGACTTTCTGGTGACGACAGTGTTCCCGCTTCCTCTCCCATAAAGTTGCCCTGACGACCCCTACACACAGCGGCGTGCGTTGCCGCTTCTGCCCATTCAGTTTGAATGGGGTGACGTCACGATTCGCCGAACTGCATTGTGGGAGCAAAGCGTAGCTTCTCTCGCGGTGCTCGCTGCAAAAGTAGAGCAATGTTCTACTTTTGACGCCTCGACGGAGGCGTCAGCCAATCGAATCATATGCCAGTACAAGCTCTAGCCAATCAAACCGCGTGCTTGTGTGTCTGGGCCGGGAGATTCATGTGATTGGTTGTTGGTCGAGTTTCAGCCCCCCCCGCCAGCAAGCGACAACGTACGCCGCCGTGTGTAGGGGCCGTTATGGAGCTTACACACGGCGGCGTGCGTTGACGCTTGGCGGTGGGCGTGTCTGAAGCTTGGGAAGTTAACGCGAGCAACAAAAAACGAAAACCTACCAGTTTCACCCAATGTCTCTGCCACCTCCCTCCATGCCTGGCTCCACCGTTTACTTGCCAACCCTCCCGATTTTCGCGGGAGACTCCCGATTTTATTGCCCTCTCCCGGTTTCCTCCCGGGGTCATATTTCTCCCGCATTTCTCCCGATTTCTGACAAAATCTGATTTACACACGACTGTTTCCACTCTGACTTTAATACAGCTACACCATTGTTTGGTTTCCATGGTAACACGTCTCGCTAGTAGCGCCGTAACTCAAAGTCTGAGAGGGTGAGGCAGATATTCACAGAAAACAGAACAAGAATCGACAACTACTCTACTCTCTGCTCACTCCTTTCCTGTAAAACACAGGTCCAGCCCACACATATGCTCCATCAAGGACGGTGCTACAGGCCGCAAGGCAGTGCACTTACAACTACAATCTAACAGCTCCGGCGATCCACTAGCACGTGTGTGTCCCCCCCCCCCCCCCCCCAATTTTACATTTTGAAATGCTCCCGATTTCTGAGGTCTAAAGGTTGGCAAGTATGCTCCACCGGTTTGTATCCCGGTAGGTGAACAGGGAATGATCATATAACACCGGGTGATTCCCTACCGCTACGATGATTTTGTCCTCCATTTTTTGGCACATGAGGAAATGAACTGCGGTATGTCTCTCCCAGAATACACGCGGTTTGATTGGCTAGCGCTTGTACTGGCAGATTTGCATAAACGGGATTTGATTGGCTGACGCTTCTGTCGAAGCTTCAAAAGTAGAACATTGCTCTACTTTTGAAGCGAGCAATGCTTTGCTCCCACAATGCAGTTCGGCAAAGCGTGACGTGACCCCATTCAAAGTGAATGGGCAGAAGCGTTGAAGCTTCAACGCACGTCGCCGTGTGTAAGCTGCGTTGTTGTGCTCTTTTGTACTTTCTGCTTGTGGCGTTGTCCCCGAGCTATCAATAGCATTTTAAGTTTCCAGCTTTAGCTGTGTTTCTCGTTTTAGTTAGTTATCAGTAGCGTGGCTCAGCCTAACTATATTGTTGTTATTTATTGCTTCTAGTACTAGACTCCTAGCACTAGGATGGGTTAGATGTAGAGAACAATCTTCACTGTGTGTGCTGTGTGCCATTAAAGAGGTTTTCATCCATCCCAATATTATATTATTGCTAGTGTGCAGCCGTTTGGCTGACACTTTTAAGCACCGGCCACGGTTACTACTGTTCTATTCTTTAGAAGCTAATTGTCTGGTCTTAACATTTGTGTTATTTAACTTGGACTTGCTTGATTGTTAGCAGCAGCCGCTTGGCTAACACCTTGCATGTTCTGTTAAGCTTCTTTATTTAACTCAGCTGGTGAAGGCAGTGCTCTCGCTCCCGCTCCCGGTAGAGTATTGCTTTGATTGTTAGCAGCAGCTGCCTGGCTAACATCTTGCATGTTCTGTTGAGCTTCATTGTTTAACTCGGCTGGTGAAGGCAGTGCTCACATGGGTCACAGGTGACTTATTGGTACTCGAGCTGTGCAAACGCGCGATGGACATATCCAGTGCTAAAGCACCGCCTCTGGCGGTCATCCGGGACTCATAGAACCATAGTTACAGACGTAACTATCGTTATAGCTCCTATTTTAGCTTTTCACGGGCCAAACTGCATTTACTACATTGTGAAGTTTTTTCTGGTAGAAAAGCCCTGGTGAGGAGCTGAGGAAATCCCACACACAGTGTTTCTATGACAACGATATGTCAACAACGTATTACCGATGTTGTATGACAAACTGGCATTGATGTATCACCTGTTGATGCTACTGTACATTTTATTAAATTGTCTTTCACTATAAGCACCAACGCAGAAGATTCCTGCTATCACACTTTGTATAAATTAGGTCAGACAGACATATAGCATGGGAGGAAGACGATATAACTCTCACTCTCATCTGCACTAACATCCGGTGTCCACCCGTCCCATATACTTAAAAAATAATCTATGTTCGGCCTTTGTTATGATTTTCATCAGATACTCAATCATTTAATCAATTTTTCAAGCAATTTCAGTAACTTCACTCGCTTCAACTAGAAGCACTCCAATGCCATGCCCTGGGTTTTCTTTGGAATCAATGAAGAAAAGAACGCTGCAACTCAGAAAAAGCACTATGTGGAGGATGGTGACATCTTCTTGTATAGCTTCTTTTTTTTAAAACGTCCCTTTCGACCTACGTCTCTAAAGCTGATAACGGCCATTCAATCGGTTGATAACATTCAAAAATGGTGGTTGTTCTTTTTTTATGCTTTTTAATCAAGTTTTCAGGGCCTGTGGGAAGTTGCATGGGAGTAAAGAAGTTGAGTGTTTGCAGGATAACCGCAAAAAAATATATTTTTCTAAAGATCCTGTAGGTAGACTATAAAAGTAGAAGGAGAAGCGTTTCAATTTCATCCAATGTTTTATAATAGAATCAAATTATGTTATGTACATTTAATTGTTTTTGTAGGTATATGCAAGAAGCATTTAGACATACTTTTAATTGTTAAGCTTTCTAAATTTGCATTCATTGCATGACGCAAGGGGTTAGAAGTTCAAGGGATAAATACAAAGTAAGGTTTGACAGCCTGTCAACAGCAGCATATCATTATTGTTTGTGGTGAAGCAGTACAAGGACTGCCTTGCAATTTTCAGAGAAAAAACATAAATTCAAAGGCTCTCTTTATACAGGTTTTTATGCACCTGGAAACGTTTTTGTCTATCCACCTGCATTCAGCTTTTCAAAACTCTTATTTTGTTCATGTTGACCAGGGAAGCAATTCTCCTTGGTGCTTCTTTTGTCTTACAAAGGACTACCTGTACTTTAGTGTGGAAAATGACATTGAACTACAATTCCAAGATCTTATCCAAGACCCAAGACGAGGCAGATGCCTGAATGAATAATTGACTCATGTTATTGGTGATGTACCATTTTCTAAAGATTTTAGTGCTCGGAGATAGCCGTCTCAAAGAAAACAAGGATATGAGGAAATTAGCATCATTTGTCACCACATCTCTTCAGATGAGGAAGATGTTATCATCCCCTTGAAGAAGTCCAGTATTGTGCATGTGCTCCATCACGTGATATATGTCATTCATTAGTCCTTTAATAATGCTGCCTTTGGGGTTATCACCACAAATATGTCAATCACTGAATTGGTACAAAGTCAATGCTATGATAGAAAGCAATATAATTAAAGTCATTAGTAAATCCTAAACAATACTGAATCCATTTATAAAATGTAAGTTGTTATAATTGAGTGTGTGTAGCTTTCTCTCCTCTATTACAATCAGGCCACTTGTGCATTAAAAAAGTAATTTATTGCTGTAATTATTTCTAATTTCCATACTATGGTCTTGAACTTTTCCAATATTGCTGCTTACACAGTTCAAACTTGGGGATGAAATCCACAGTCCTCGTTGTTTGCAAGTTCAGCCATATCTAATATGAGTCTCCTGCCATCTGATGTAAACAAACTGACTAAAAGTTGGTCTTTCTAGTTTCCTATTTATGTTTCCCCTGATGGTGTTTGCTCCCTGAGCCACGGTGGGGAAATCAATCCGTTTATATGCATAGCTGGTACAAAACACCAGCAATAAATATACACAAATCTACCAGAACAAAGATACCAACTTCATTTAATTAACACACTACTGAAGCCTCAAATTAGCTTTGGCTGAAGTAAATGTATTACTACTGCATAAACGACACATAAATGTACCAGTAGCACACCTGTGAGAGTGTGAGACCGTTTATGTCGAAGTGTTTTAAATAGTAAGGTTTTAGTGAAAATGCGTGTGTTCGGAAATAATGATACCACTGAAAAAATGAGACTTTTCTTTGTTTTGGATTCGACGGTTAACGTTGAAGCATGTGAGAAATACTGAGAATTTAAGCTAGCAAGGCGTGAGTAGTTGATATGGAAATGATAATTTGGTGGCTGAAGTATTCCTTTAAACTTACTAATTCATTCACCAACCAAATACCAAACTATGTAGTGCTTTCTATCCTGGGTCAGCAACTATCAGAACTGTTGAAAGTGTACAAGTATTTGATATCCATGAAGTCATGGGCCTTTTGACAAAGAGATTTGAAGAACTACTATGCTTTTGGGGTTTTCTCTTCTCTGTAGCATAGGTTTTTGTGCAGGTAAGTGGTTTTCCATTGCTAAAGCGATTGGCCAATCACAACAGAGCCAGCCAGCAAACCAATCAGGGTAGACTGGGCATGGCTTCAGACAGAGGGTGGAAATAGGTGATGCAGAACAGGCAGTATGAGAAAAAGAAAGACTATTTTTGAATACTAAGGTGTGTAAATGTGTCACGGTAGAAGCACTAAAAGTAAATACAATTATGAACCTGAACATTTGCATAATGTCCTCTTTAAAAGGTGCAAGGTTATCCAGACTGATATCATGAACATCTGTTTTAGTTTTGCCTCAGATGATTGTATAGGTTGACCTGTATGAGTGACTGTTGCTTAACAAATCCACGCTGACTCGTTAACCCAAAGTCGAGCTATAAATTATTGAATCTCACTTCATGAAACTTTTTTTCCTCAGTGCACTCTTCTGTGCTCCAGCTGAGAAGATAAGCCGTCTCGAGGTGCTGGCGAGTCCCAAAACAGTGGCGTCAACATTCTGGTTTCACTTCCAGTGTTCTTGGCAGCTGAACAAGATGCACTTCCATCCCTTGAGCCTGTCAGGGCCGCTGAGCATGCCGGGGCTTGCGCTCCGATAAGCCACAAACAGTGTCTCTCATGGCACTGCTGCTCTGTCTCTTCATCTGTGTCTGTGCAAAGCTCACACACACACACACACACACACACACACACGCACACACACACACACACACACACACACACACACACAAATCCAGCTACGCCACAGGAATGGTGTGGGTGATAGGCTAGTGAATCGACATGCCAGCCTCCACTAGGTGAATGGACGGGTGACGATGTGAAGGTTTCAGGGGATAAGTGGGTTCAGTGAAAAGCTCATCCTCGCCCTTTCGTGGCGAATCATATCCCATTAAGGGTTTTTGTCCTGTGATGAGGATGCTGCTGGTGCTCCTCAACAATCCCATTACAGATCATAAACGGAGCAGGGGATGTGGCCTGAGAGCACTCAGGCTGCTCCTCTAAGGCTGCCAGCCTTTGTGTGTATGGCGACTTTGCCACATCTGTTAATGTCTTTTTAACTATGTAATGTTGGGAAGTGTTTCTTCAGAGCCTCTGTGTTCCTGTCTGATGGCTCCTGGTCAAAGGTTATTGGCACAGGGACTAGTTTCATTTCACTCACATGTGGATTTGGCTTAAGATGTGTGGAAACCAAGACAAGCTTGACACCAGAGAAAGGCTTGGTGGTGGTGCTTCGCTAAGCCATCATCAAAGTGCTGCCTTTTTGTATTCTTTTTAAATGTTTCATACGTTTTTGTGACGCCATCGTATATAAAAAGCATAGGAAATTAAAGAACAATCAATTCAATGTGTTTTTCTTATGTTTATGTCCAGTAAAATGCCCAACCTTGACTATATTGATTTGTATCTGTGCATACGTTAATTTACTAGCGAGGTTCTTTTTCACCATTCCTCTACTGCATAGTGTAAGTTCTCAAAATGTTAAATTGGAAAGGTATTTAACACATTTCAAATAAGCAGAACATAGTCTCTTTACCGGCAGCAGAAGTGATCGAGAGATAGCTAGAGTTAGATAGAGAGTAGCATATTTAGCATATAGTGAACGTTTTACAGCAAGCATGTCAGCTCTTGGGATATAAATCAGACCCTCGAGCTTCCTTCCATTTCAATAACAAACTATACAGATGCAGTATTTTTCAAGGGAGACAAAGTGTGTGTGCTTTAAGATCCCTTTCAGAGTTTTTTCATATAGATAACCCACATTAAACTAAATATTAATCATGAGAGTATTTTACATACTGTTAAACGTGCACGGAAGAAGACTTTAAATGAGTCTTCCTCCAATATCTCTGGGGAAATACAACTCTCTCCTAAAGTATGAGGATGTATATTTTGTAATAACGTGCTCGTTAGGGCTGCACTAATCAATATTTTTTATATTATGCTTCATTAAATTGTGATAGAGGTCACTGAGAGACATGAACCCAAAGCGAATTACCACACAACTCTGCGGTTCCTAATTAGTTCTACAGAGTATTTTAGTTTCGGATCACTGTTTTGGTTTTCTGGCACACAAACTCTGCTCTCATTAACCTTGTTGATTTCAGGTAGTCTAGTACAAAACAGGAAATGAGCAACTAGTTGAGGGAGCAGTTGGCAACCAAGAGCCATATTTTTTCTAAGAATCATTTAGAAAACGTAGGTTCAAAAGTATAGCCAATGCAAAAGTGCAAAAGACCGCAGTTCCTCAAATGGCCAATTGATGCTGCCCAGTAGTGATTCAATCCAAACAATATTACATTGCCCAACTTTAAGGCAAACATAGCTTGGTGTTCTGACCTACTACATGAATTTAAGACGCCTAACCCAAAAGACTGTTACAACATATTTTCAAATGTAATCAAACCATGAGAGTCTGGAGGACTGGACAAAAAGGAAAAAAAGATGGAGGAAGTCTGGTCCCCCTAAATTTAAATGCAACTACTAAACTAAACTAAATAAAGAAGTTGGAAAACTGGACCACCAGATCCTACGTACTAAAAAGAAATGACAAAAGGAAATAAGTGGTAAATAAAAAGAGTGAATGTACCTTTACATTTTTCTTTGTAGTAGATAAACATATAAAATAAATATAATTGAAAGTCAAATTACGACTTACACTCAGTGAAGCAGACAACCTATTTTCCCTGCGTATAATATTCTCAATTGTATTTCTCTGTTTTGTTTCCTGTGTAAAGAGTACACAGCTACACAGGCAGTGCATATCTTTTGGCTATTTCTAAGCTGCTTGAAATGTGACTGAGAAGTAAAGCAACGTTAAGCTTTGAGCAAACAAACATTAGTTTATTATGCATGAGTGGGCAACTTCTGTTTAATGCAATCCAATGCAAAAGCCCTTTTTACATTTACCATTGGTTAATTTTTTTTAATTTCATCAATTTAGTACATTTGTCTTTCAAGTTTGTGTGCATGTGTTTTGGCAAATTTGTATTTTTTTATTTGCCCTTTTAAACTGCAGTTTGTTTCTCCTAATGCAAGTGTTCTATCTCACACAGGCTCCGCCCTCTACTGGACTCTATGGGTACTACTCTTCATCAATGACACAAGAGCGTTCTCACACTGAATTTGCATAAACGTAGCCGGCCAATCAGGGCGAGCCTACCCGAATGCGAGCGCAGGCCTCACAGTATAATAAGGCAGCCACACCTCCGACTGTCATCCCTTCAGCGAGCGGGACAACACCTGACCAGAGAAACAAAGAAAAAAAGTAAAAGAAGTATCTTACCTCCAGCAAGCAAATGAAGTCGCCACTGCAGGAAACCCGTGCCTGTTCCCTCATGCCCCGGCTTAATAGCGGGGGCCGATCCCCACCAGCTCTGCTTCGAGTGCCTGGGACCAGACCACACTGAAGACGGCGTCCCCGTCTTGCACTGCCTGCCGAGCATTCCCGCGGCTCGGACGCCAGCACCGGTGGGACCACTTCAGGTGCTTCTATGTCTCACTGCACGACGATGAGACCGACGACCGGGCTGAGCTCGAGGTGGTGGACGTGGGAGAACAGGATATGGCCGAGGCGACACCACCGACCATCCCAGCCGTGCGGGTTATGGCTCCATTTGCTGAAGAGCAGGAAGATGACTTCGCTTCATCGGTGTCTGGCACTTCTGGGTCCGGAGTCCGCCGAAGTCCACCACACATGTTTGCCCACCAGGACTTCCCCCTGGAGATGGCCATGACGGCGAAACGTGTCGGACTACCGCTTCCCCCACCACGTCTGCCGAAGCCGGGAAGCCGCCTCCGTCAGGGGTTTGACATTGCGGCCCGCCCGGCGCAACCGGCTTTCGGTGTCATGGCAACAGCCACTGAAAACGAGAGCTCCGTTGGCAGGTATTCTGAGGGTGCAGGGCCGCACGGAGACCTCATATCCCGGCGTGCCCCCCCTTGATGAGAGCCTGGCAGCAGATCTGCTCCAAAACACAGGCAGCAGGCTGGGCGGAGAACAAGAAACCTCTGCCCCGCTAGGCCTGTCACGATAATCGATAAATTGACTTATCGTACGATAAATAAAAATGGACTCGATAACTTTTCTGAGCTCGATAAATTGCCGTTTACATAAAGATTTGACCAGTATTTTAGCCTGGAGCGCTGTGGCTGCCAGGCGCGCTGTGAGGGGCGGGGCTGACACACAGCCAGGTCAGGACACTCCGCGTGCACGTGCAGCAGCGTAGCAGCCAAATTAATAATATAGCGACAAGCGGGAGACAACGTGTGACTAACTACACATCTCGATTCTCCGGTGTGGCAGTATTTTGGATTCAAACCAAATCAACGAGGCGAACCTACGGACTTGAATGAGCCGGGCGGTGTGTCGCATTGGTTTAAAAAAGGTAGCGACAAAAGCAGGCAATACCACGCATTTTAAACCACCTAAAACACAACCACCCCATTCCGTTTTCCCAGCTGGGAGCAAACACGGCAGCTGGAGATGGAGAACCCCCGCCCGACAATGCAAACATGTTGGTGTTCCTTGCTCGAAAACTTAGAAAAACAGATTTGGATATGGCCTGTTGAGGCATCTGGGTCTTTGACAGTGGACTGTACACTTGACTGTTGTTTTAAGGAGGTTTTTTTTGCTTGTGAGATAATGTGTGCTCATATTTATTTATTTATTTATTTATTTATTTATTTATATATATATATATATATATATATAGAGAGAGAGAGAGAGAGCTCTGTTTTCCAGCCTGACTCTATCTAATTTATTGTTTTGGTTGTGTGTGATTTAATTAATTTATTATAATTTAATTAATTTGTTTTATTTATTATATATAATTTATATATTTTAATATTATTTCACATTTCATTTGCAATGTTGAATGTTCAATAAAAAGTTATGTTTGAAAGGATGTACTTGAATTATTATTATATATTATCATTATGTCTAAAATGGTCTTAAAACGGTGCCGACAATATTATCGTTTATCGCAATAATTTCCAGAAAAATGTATCGTCCAACACAATTAATTATCGTGACAGGCCTAGCCCCGGCTGCCGGATTTTGCTCGATGCAGCCCCCATCGAGAGCGAAGTGTACGCCCCCATCAAGAGCGAGGTGTACGCCCCCATCAAGAGAGAGAGGGCAGGCTACGTGCCACTCTGTCAGAGAACAGACAGAGTTCCCTGCTTCAGGCAGTTTGCGGACTGTGACGGGGGGCAACGGTGACAGTCCTGACCATCATGCAGACCCTGGGTCTCACGGCGGCTGCTCTCCACCCCGCAATGGGAACTGCCATTGGTGCTCAAGGCTTTGGTTACAGAAACGTTTGAGCCTCTGGAGCTCTCCTCCCTGAAGGTGCTATCATTGAAAAGCATGCTCCATCGGTGCACCCGAGTTGCCTTTTGATTCGTGGTGACCGTAGCGGGGCGACACTCAGATCGAATCCCTCCTTTATTCCCAAGAACCTAAGGAGTTCATTCAGGTCGAGGGTTATACAGCTAGATGGATTTAGTCTTCCACCCCATACAGGTGACAGGGAGGCAAAATTGCACCTCCTCTGCCCAGTTTGTGCATTGGCATGTTATGTAGGGCGCACAGCTTCTATTAGATGCACTGAACAGCTGTTTGTATGCTTTGGGGATGGTGTGGCTGGTAAAGCTCTGTCCAAGAAACGCCTGGCAGGATGGCTTAGCGAGTGCATCTCACATGCCTATGGGCAGGCGGGGAGAGCCTTCCCCATGGGGGTCCGTACACACTCTACACGTGGCGTTTGCCCCTGTCGGCCAACGTCAATTTGAGATGGGAAAATCTATCTTTCAAAAGTTTGACCACCTTCATAAACTTTGGACTAAAAAGCACACATTTGTATTATTGAACAACAGATGACAGCTACGTTTATGCAAATTCAGTTTGAGAACGCTCGCGTGTCATTGATGAAGAGTAGTACCCATAGAGTCAAGTAGAGGGCTCCGCCTGTGTTTATAGAACTAGGGTTACAATACGTAACCACGGTTTTGGGCCGCTGTAGCGCGTTTGCCCCTGTCGGCCAACGTAGATTTGAGATGGGAAAATCTATGTTTCAAAAGTTTGACCACCTTCACAAACTTTGGACTAAAAAGCACACATTTGTATTTCGTAAACAACAGATGACACAGCTTGTTAGCAAAGATATATATAGAGTAAATTGGAACTCTTGGCATTTCAATTGGCAAACATACAAAAACAGTTCCCCACATAGTGTACAAGGTGTGCTTAAAGTATGACGACCTTATACGCACATTATTTATTCCTCTCATTATGGAAGTGGAGCATCTAAGGGTGCATCTTCTTCATATTCACCCCATGTACAGTATGCATTCCTCTTCACACCTTGCTCTGAGCAAACTCCAGTGCCGAAGCCTCTTGTAAGCATTGCCATTAATCAAACAGGCAGCTTGCGGGTTGTTTTGTAAGAACAAAAAAAAGTGGCATAAATAACTAAAGCATCATGGGAGAGAAGAAGAGACAGTGCTGAATAAGAAGTGAAAAAGGGGGGAAATCACAGGCAATGTCACCTTGACTCCTGCTAATTTACAAAACAGCGACTCAAGCACTAACTTCCATGAGGGTGATTAATATCGTAAAAGGCTTTAGCTGTTGTTTACATTGTCAAGATGTTTGTCCATAGCCCCCTAGCTTCACATTTATGTATTTTATTAAAAGTATGGCCAGCTACAGAATGCTAACAGTATGTATTTTCTGGCAACAGTTGCAACCTCTGAGCTCTTTAAATGGAGCCAACTGGTTTGCTGGCCAGGGCAAATTTAAGTTGCTCAGGAAGCCAGATAAAAGAGTTATTTTTTCTTTTTATTATGAAGAATTGGAGGTCTGATTACCCTGACAGCAGACATGTTCAATATGAATTCATCTTTGGCAGATTCAGGGGCCATCATCATTAAAAGGCATTCATTTTCAACCAACACACTAGACTTGCTGACAGTGAGAATGTATGTTTTCTGAGCTTGGGGGCCATTACAACCGGAAATGTTATCTTTAATGCTTCATGAAGGCCCACATGGCAGTAGCAAGGAAGGGATTTGGCTTCAGAACCATAAGGGTCGCCAGTCCAAGTCACGATTAGACCGAAATGCAGGGAGCTGGGAGGTGACAGTTTGCATCCTGGGCACTGCTGAGGTGTCCTTGAGCAAGGCACCAAACCCCCAACTGCTCCATGGCTTGAAACTCTTCTACACCTCTCCACAAATGCACGTTTATACAGTAGGTCCTGTTTGTGCATGTGTTTTGGGACTATGTTTGTAAAGTAATGTAAATAACAGCAGAGTGAACATTTTAGTTTCCCTTTATAATTACTACAGAATGTCTTGATCTAAATCTCAAGCATGTGTAGGAAAATATTAATTATCCAATGGCAATCACTGTAACGTCCGAGGTGTTAAGGCTTCAAAGATACTTCTGTGTAACAAGAACTCAGGAACTTTAGTACTTATTGGAGCGTCCCAGACAGCGCCTCCGTTTATTATTGTAGAGTCCACATTCTCTTTCACAACTTCAGGACAGACTGCACATGCTCAAAACACATGACCTCTCAACCAAATGCTGAACATTTTAGTTTCCCTTTATAATTACTACAGAATGTCTTGATCTAAATCTCAAGCATTTGTAGGACAATATCAATTATCCAATATCAATCACTATTGCAAATCTGGCTTCTAAAAATGAATTGAGTATGATTTACAGTGATATTAATGTTTGGAATACACGTTTTGCTCATAGAAAACCTGAATGTTGCAGCAGCAGTAAGAACAGAAGAATAAACTAAGCAGAAAGAAAAAGTAGAAATTGAAAATGCACTGATTTCAGGTGAAGAAAAACTTTGTTAAGTCTAATTTTCTAATTCATACTTGAAAGTGATAGCAGTTCCATGTTGATTTAATCTTTTTTTAAAGCTTTGCAGCAACTTTATTTGTAGTTTCATTATAGGAGATGCAATGTGAACAAGAAGCAATCATATTTCAATTTTTACCTAGCAGGTTTGTTGCACAACATGGCTTTATTTACTCAAATGTCAAGTGCAATATGTTGTCCCTAAAATCGTTGAATAGAAATGATAACGTATCTTGATCTCAATATTTAAACAAAAACAGAGTGATTATAATTTGTGGCCATAACAGTGCAGTAATGATATCACTGCAGCTCAATCAAGCAGCACTGATTGTTGAGCACTGCTTCAAGGTGTTTATGCTGCAGATGCTGGGAAAGTCTCATTATTCACATTTGTACGAAAGGCATAAATCAACAAATCTAGCCACTCCAAATGAAAGATATGACACACACACAACTAAAACTACTTATCAGAGACAGATACAGGAGGGCAGAGCAGTCTCCTTCCAAAAATGTTGGTTACAACTCATCTGTCATGAAGGCTTGTTAGAAGCTAACAGTGTGACACATGTACTTGATCATGCTCGCTGTGAGATGCGGTATTGATCAGCTGGGCAGGGTCCATTGGGGTGTCGCACACGCCACCGAGTCCTCCAGTGAATTGATCATTGAAAAGCATAAATAATAAAGTGGCATGTCGTTCTGACTTCCTATTGACTTCCTCATTAGCAGCTGATTGATACAAGCTTTAAATGTCAAGAGTCTCATTGATTAGCAGCAGGCCACACACTCATTTGCAGCGTCATGTCACTTTTCTGGTGGCTCTGCAGCCTTACACTAAATGAAAGGTCAACAGGTGCACCGTTTCATTGAGCTGCCTTTACACACTCTGGGATGTTTACTCCTCTGGCTTACTGCATTTCAGAATGAAACCACTCCAACTTCACTTCACAAAATGTCTGAACTCAACCCTCTTGGTCCAAGAATATCTAAATCCAAAACGTATAACACTGGAAGAAAAGGCTGAAAAGGGTAAGTGTACCAACATGCAAAGAGATTATAGTCTGGTCTGAATTTAATTCCACTTAAACATTGTATTATTTGATTAGTCAGTGGAAGAGGCAACCATTTAAAAATGTATCATGTGTGCCATTCAAGCTTGTCTTGGCCTGTCTAGAATAAGACATACAATACAGACATAGTGACCTCAATCATTTCAAGGATAAAGCCCACCATAGGGTCTTCAAATGTGCTGTTTTGTCTGTCCAAATATATTCAGTTTACAATCGTATATAACCAAGACAAGCCTCAAATATTCGCATTTCTAAGCTGGAACAAGGTAATATGCAGGCGACACATCTTAGAAAAAAAATAAAGATGACATATAATGCTAATGAAACTCCCTCTGGATGGAACTTTGTGATTTAACCTTTGCAGACCATTTACATGCACACAAATATATATCACATATAGGAAAGGGAAAACCCCAAAAGCTTAATAAGGCCTCTTTAACAACTCATAATTATTTATAAATGATAGTAATTGACATATCAGTCAGCTTTAGTATTATTATTAGGTGTTAAAACTATTTCATCATGTTTACAGTTAATCAAAATTAAAAAGCAATCAAAATCATTTAACATGACTGGCAATCACTTTAAAGGCAATGATGAATAATGATGAAATCACTTGTAAGTCCGTCCTTGTGTTCTTGTTTACAATTTCATATAATATACTCCGCAAACGAGGTCATGTCTGTCTGTTTGTTTGTTTGTTTGTCTGTGCAATTTCAGTAAAAATATTCTATCTGATTTTCATGTAATTTGGTGTAAGAGTGTGTTGCATTGGCCATGGAAGAACGCCATACATTTTAGAGCAGATCCATGTTTACTTTGACTAACAATGCGAGATTGGGCATTTGTGCTTAATAATTGGGAAAATTAGTTCCTGACTCGGAAATGCCATGTGTTAATGCTCTGAGCAACATCAAAACATAAATTTCCTTTTTCCTTTTGTTTCCATTTGACTTAAAGCTCATGAACGTGAATGCACCATTGGCTTTGGCGGAAGCTCGTGATCTCAAAGTGCAATTCTAGTTACATAGTTTGAAAATTGAATAACTAAATACAAAGAAGATACAAGTTAACTTTTCTGTAATAATTTGGTGTAAGCAAAACTCATTCTTTCACACCCTGTAACGACTCTTCCGGCTGATATGCCAGCTACTTTGTCTGGAGAAGTGGGAAAATGCATTTCGGAAAAGGAAAAGTGAATTAATCTATCAAGGAGAAACCTCTTCGAAAAAAATATGCCACAAGCAACATAGGGGTAAACAAAATACCAAGCGTGTAATCCAACTTTGTACATTTACTGTTGGCTTTCTTCATGATTCAGAAGAAATGGCGATGTTTGCCTAACGGCTGTTACATCCACGCATTGGGATTCTGTTTTAAGCCTCTCAAAGGAAATGCTAGACTGGGGACGCTCAATCGAAAAATCATGAAGTGTGTGTTTGGATTCGAGGCAGAGCTGAGGGGAAAACATGGGGAGACGATGCTGAGTTGCTCCTCTCGAGCCTGGTGGAAGAAGTCTTTACTGCTGGGCTTCTATAAAATCCTGTTAGGCGTGTTTAAGAGGACACTCGTTGCTAATGGTGCACACAAACGTCTTAAAGACCAGGCATGTGCAAGTTAATGAAGCGGGGGTCCCCACTTGCTTCCCCTGCTGAGATCATTTCATGATTCTCCTGCAACCTATTTATGGGAGCGCTTGGTGAACATAACAGAGGTTAATAAAGTAGAGGTCAACTCTTTATCACGCCTGCCCAGCAACTGTTTTCCCCTCTCCTGCACTATAACTCATAGACGCATTTCTCATTAACGATCTTCCCCATAGGGCGAGTAAATATAAATGTACTGCACAGAGTTTAATTCCTTGATTCCCGTGGGCACGTTTGCTTGATCGTCAAATTATACCGGGTGCCATGGCTGGTATTTATTTCATGCTAATAGTCTGCATCTTACCGGAGGCTGGAAAAACAAGTGTAGCACGCATATTACACTGAAAAATGCCAAACGCTGGCCAATCAGGGGTGTAAAAAGCTGATAGAGCGAGACAATGCACATTGGAGCCTTGAGTTGAGTCATTTTATACGGAGGAGGGAGCGTGTAGCACTGGCAGAAGGGAGTATTAGAGGAAAGGGTGTGTGTGTGCATCAACAGTGTGTAAACACATTTGTGCCTTGTAGGAAATCATAATGCAATAACCGCTTTGGTAATAACTGCGGCTGTGCAAACATGCAGTGTGAATACACTGTGGAGGCAGTGGAGTCCACCTGTAGTTTGTGGACTTGTGTCTGTCTCTGCTACTTATGAAAACTGTCACTGTCTTCCTTTGTTAACATCATGTTGAGACAACACCTTCACAAGATCCCCGTTGTTTAGCAATGGAAGAAGCCTGGAACAGACTGTGTAAGGCTGGGTTTTAGCCTTGCAGAAATCCTCTATACTACTGAAGTAGTGGCTGATCACTTGCTGGTCCTGACAGCCTCAAGTGGCAAATGTCCGGTACCTTTGTGCAAAAAACATATTTTTCTCAGACAGCTTTTTCTGTGAAAGGAACAATCCTGGAACTTGCTACCTGACCACTTGTAATCTTCTTTAACAATTTCAAGAATGCTACCAAGCCTGTACAATTCAGCAGCAAACTGGTTCCCATGTCTAGTTTTCCAAGTAGCTTTTCAATATGTCCTTCATTGTATATTTGATATGCTTTTTTGTATGACACTGTATTCTGGTTCACACTGGTTTTCTAATCTCCACATTTCCATGTGCCATATGTGTCCCTATAAACAATAAATAAATTAATATAAAGCTTTCAAACTAATGACAGCAGTGCCACCTTAGAGGAAATACGTTTCACCATTGTTTGAAATGTGCTTGCTTATATTTTTTCGGCCTTTACTGTGGTACTTATCTAGAATGTTACAATCTACAAATATATTAGTGATACATACAACAGCATTAAAGAGGGACTTATACTAGACTTTTTTACAACTGCTTTGTCACATTTATGAATCACTATTAATAAACGTACACAAATATTATGCACAGATTAATGGCACACTGGTTCAGAAGAAAGCAAAGCTAGTTTTATCGCATCAGAATATACAAAGTGGGCTTCCTCCATTGGGTGTCTCTTGCTGTACAAATAAAACTGGTATTTGTGTCTCCTCCTCAGCAGTTCTCCTGGTGGTTTAAGCACTACCCTCCATCATAGCAGCTTTTTAAATGAATGGCTGCCTTTATATTTCCTTGCTGAAGCTTCCTCCAGGAAGTCTCTCCGTGCTCCTCTGAGCAGCAGACGTCCTTCATGATTAAAGACTGGCTCAGTTTCGGAGCGATGTGAGGATGAAGGATGGAGGGGAGTTCAAATGGGAGAAATGATCATGTGTGTTAAGAGTGATGGGGAAAGCAGTCCTTTTCAGTGTACTGAATCACTCCAATCTGTTTATTTAAAAAGATTTGTTTAAAAGATTTATTGCCCAGTGCTCCATCTGCGTATAGTCAGACTCACTGAAGTGGAACACGGATTAACCTTCAGCTGGATAAAGACACCATTTATATACTAAAAGCCCTATTAAGTACAACTCTTGTGTCTTTTCAACATCTAATTGTTTAATACAATATTTGGTACAATGCCCCATGAATCTTAAATGGAGGAAACAAATCCACTTTTAATTGTCACACGTTCACACAGCAGCATAGACACAGTCCGTACCATCAGGGAATTGAACCTGCATCCCTGCGGTTTCAAAAACAAATCCCTCAAACTGAGCTTCTACCACTTAAGACATGAGAGTAAGTATTATGCTTTAATACATTAAGCTTAAATGAAATCTTGTTATCCTATCTCTTTCTTTCTGTTTCAAAATAGATCATTTAAAGGGCTGTTTTTAAAATTGTCTTCAGTTTCACAGATATGCAGCAACAAGCATTTCGTTTTGAACGTCAGAATAAGTATTTCCCTCAGGAACACGTAGACAGGAAGGCATCATGTGTCTGTGCACACATTCAAATCCCTGCTAATGATGTAACACAGCTTTGCTTTTGTTACGGGCATATTATGTCCATGTAGACTGAGAGCACTCTGTGGTTTAGAAAAAAAGTTAAAACCCAGCTGAGGCTCCTACTGGCAAAACACCCCCCGCTGGCCTCCCACCTGAAAACACTACCAGCTGTGTGAGATGGAATGCCTGCTGGGTGCTGCGGAGCACATATTGTGTCCTGTAGAGTAAAAGTAGTACTACAACTAGGCAACAGAACGTGGGTGGGAAGTTTTTGTTCCTGTTTTTGGTAGGTTTGGGCACAAAAAGCAACTTGGTTATTTTTTTGTTGCAAAAAACACAGCATGTGAAGTTTGAGTTTGGAGCTAACAAACAATGGTTTTCAGAAGAAGACTTGCTGAGCACGAATGCATTTTTCACACTCTCACAGTGAGACACATTTGCAGCTACCATCCAGAAACTGGCCACTTTGCAGCTCAGGTATATAGACCATGTTTGTGCATTTAATATGAACCCTTATAGTCACCTGAATATCATATTCATTCAAAATGCATTCAAAATCCTAATGCATGTGTTTCTACAACAGCTGGGCATTAAATAGATTTATATTGTTATTGATAAAAGAGACAAAAACTCCTACACAAATGTGGACATTATTATATTTCACGTGACTTTTCCTTATGGTGGCCGACAGTTGCAAAAGCGCCACAATGGCCTATAACATGTAGATAGTCAAACATCTCTGTCGTCGAAAAGTGACCTCAAATGCACGGTTTATTGGCTTACTTTAACAATGAGATCACATGATCCTCCTAATATTATTACAGATTAGCTGTAAGCTATCTAGATAACCTAGCTAACCTAGTCCTTTAAAATATATTGACAAAACACTGATGAAATAGGCTAACTGTGCCAACAGTGATAGGGACCACATGAACAAGCTCAGGTCCCAGCCGTGTGCATCATTTTTTAATGTCCCCTGGTTTCTGTTGTGATATCAGCTTCTTGCAGCGTTTTTTATTTGCAGTGCATTGTATTTGTAGCTTTTTCCATTCAGGGCTTTAAGTAAACGATGCTCATCGTGGGTGAATTTGTTTCTTCATTTGCATGTGTCTTGGCACGTGTGGTTTTTATATTTACTTAATTATTAAAGCTGCAAAGTATTTCTCCGAGTTGAAACGTGTTTGTCGGCCACAGCATTACCTGGTTTTAAAGGTCCCATGTCATGCTTTTCCGGTTGTTACCCGTCCCCTCGTGTGTTATTAAGGTTTTTATGCATGTAAACGATCTGCAGAGTCACAAACCCTCAAAGTACACCCTGTAGCAAGTAAAACTCTAACACAGAAAATACCTGTCTGCTGCCCCAGAATGCCTCGTTGGAAATTTCTCTTTTTCTTCCTGGGTACAGTGACGTGCCCATACCCAAATGGACCCATTGGTCCAAAAAGACCAATCCCTGGAGCCGTTACGTTAAGTCACACACACACACACACACTCAATCTTTTCTCAGCTGCAGCTCCGCCGATTTCTCCTCCCTGAGACGACGGGACGCGGCGAGGCTGTCGGTGTGTGAGCATACACACAAACTCCCAGCCAGGCTGCGGGTGTGTGTGTGTTCGAGATTCTGTATGAGAAACCAATGTGAGTTTGGAACATTGAACAATGTAAATCTAGTAGACTTCAACAATGGAATTATGATCAGTAGAAATGGCCATGTCATGGGACCTTTAAAGGCTGCCATACAGTAAAGTGATGTCATTTTTGTATAACTTACTTCTATTTGTCTTACCGTAATCATTATACTGACATTACTGATGATTATTTAACAAAAATGTATTTTGCGAATACAATCTTACAATATCATTGGGATATCAAGGTATTCCGTTTTTGTTTTTTCTCCATATTGCCCAGCCCTAGTTTCATCGTGGCCACGTGTGTGCAGGGGGGGTTTATTCCATACTATATCAGCTCTGCTTTTGTGTGCTTGGTTCTGTTGCATTTTTTCTGGGCCGGCCTCCCTCATCAAAGTGATTAAGCAATTACACTGATTATACCATGCCCAGAAGAACAAGGGAAGGACCCTAGAGTATTGAGTGCTAAAGCTTTCTTTGAGATAACGGCTTAATTTGTGCCTGCCTGATCAAAATCAAGCCCGTTCTTTGCCCGTTCTTTACATCTTCAACCTTCCTTCAGGGGTGGGTGGCTCATGGGGAATTGAGAAGGTAAAGGAAAGATGAAGGTGGGAACCCTGCTGTGATCCTTTATAACTTCATTTTTATGGCATATAGACCTTATGCAATGCACAGGCATGTTATTATCAGGCGTTGAGGAGGCCTCTCTTCTCCCCTCCTATAATAATTCACATTTCAGAACTGATGATACAGATAGGAGCTTCTAAGATGCTGCATATGCATATCAAAGAGTTTGGGAAAAAATAGATCAACATGCAGTGCGTCTCTCTGCTGCTGTGTGCATCCATAATGAAAGAGGAGTCTGAAAAGTCCCATGGATAACAGCCTATACGCATGGTTTCACACACACACACACACACACACACACACACACACACACACACACACACACACACACACACACACACACACACACACACACACACACACACACACACACACACACACACACACACATACACATACATTTCCCATCAGCCAAAAAAGCCAGTCATAATACACACATATTTTGGATACAACATCAAAATGTAACCACAGCGGAACTCAAATCACATCCAAGAGCAATGAGGTTGAAGCCCGAGTGTGTGCACAACATTGGAAGAAGTGAGAGAGAGAAAAAGAGGGAGGGGGTGAATAAAAAGAGGAACTCACCCCTGGAGGATATGTGAAGGTAGAGGCGGGGGTCTGAAGCGCGTATGGCCGCGGTGTATCGATCCTCCATAACGGGCACCTGCGCCTTTTTCTCGGGTATGAGCCTGACCCTGAGGCGGCCCCCCTCTACGCCGAGCCACCACTCCAGAATAGTTGTGAGGTCCATTTCAAGGTAAAGCACCGGGGCCTCCTCGTGCACAGACAGCCCCCCGCATCCGGTCCTCACTATATCCTCTCCGATTTCCACCACCACTTGGTTTGATTTCCTGCTGGCTTTCGTCAAGCCCAATTTCAGAACTTTGGACAGCGGCCGCTGGTAGTAGAAGGGGAGCTGTCCATCAGCGGACGTGTTCCTCAGTGCTGAGTCAGACTTGGGATCCACAAAAGTGGCAATGGTTTTCTGCAAAGGAATGCAGAGCATCGTCAAGTTTGCGCGCACCATGTAACAACCGCTAAAAGTCTGGCAGTCGCCATTCAGGGGTCTCTTTATGAACTCCGCCAGGTAATAGCGCAACAGAGAAGGGACTGCAAAATCCACAGCTAGGGTTTTCCTCTTGATCCTGGAGTTTATGGTTTGGCTAAAGTCCCTTTTGCTCCCTGTTTCCCCGCTGCTGCTGCCACCACCACCGCTGCTGATGTTGCTGAAGCCCGAGGTGGAGAGCTCCATCCCCGCTGTGGTCCT
This sequence comes from Notothenia rossii, assembly GCF_949606895.1. Taxonomy (NCBI): domain Eukaryota; kingdom Metazoa; phylum Chordata; class Actinopteri; order Perciformes; family Nototheniidae; genus Notothenia; species Notothenia rossii. Next base: position 61,947,585 of record NC_136905.1, read on the forward strand.
TGGCGAGGCACACTGCAGCCCAGCAAAAAATGTCGCAGAAGAAACAAGCAAAAACAATATCCTGGTGTCCATGGTGAAATAATTGTAGTATTTTCTTCGCAGGAGCAACCTAATAATCCCACCGTCCGCCGCTTCCCCTCCGCTCGTGTCACATAAACGCAGCGCAAGATCTGAAAGTGCGAATCGATGATCCTGCGGGTCCTCCTCGCCGGTGCGCACCAAGCCGAAGGGAAATGGCTATTTACATTTGTTTACCACTGACTGTTGCAGTCCTCCCTTCATCAAGCGGAGAAAGTGCCATTTCCCTCCCAAGCTCTGTTTCCCCCACACTCACACTGGCGCGCAGCTTCTAAGACAATGCCTTTTATCTCCTGTGCGAGCAGTGCGCGTCGCTCTCCGGGACGCTGATTGATATGCCGGTCGGGTCCGCTCCGGTGGCTTTCAAAGACTCCCTGTCTCTTGGCACAGTTGTGGCGGCGGTACAAGTGGTCTCTCTGTCAGCAGCGGGATGCAGTGTCGCGCTTTCCCCTCACAACTACACCATGCATGCACAATGAGTTTGGAGGAGCCGAGCATCAATTAAAGTTTAAAAATACAACCGTACCGTGCAGTGTTGGTTAATTGGAAAGCCTGCCAGATTTCTCTCAGGTTAATTGTCTGATGAAGATTTCGGCGCTCGTTTGGTGCAAACTGGCAGCTCTGTCGTGCCAGCACATGCGGTAAAGTCAGTCATTTGACGTCAATATAAGCCGTTTTCCCCCAACACGACTCCCTTGCGAAAAAGAAAGCCTCCGCCGTTCGCGTCTGGAGCGCTCTCAGCGCAGCTGTAATGGTGCCCGTCTCTTTATTGAAATTATAAGATGCCAGGAGGCAGAGCATCCAGTGTCTCTGGAGATTTCTCCATGAATCACCGAGCCTTTGGTGCGTCCGGAAATTGGATTGGATCAGTCGCACTCTCGCCGGCTTGTGTGCCAATCAAAGAGTTTCAGAGGGAGGCCGTTGGGTTGGAGAAGCACATTTGGCTTTGTTGCTTCTGATATGCAGAGTCCTTAAACCACCAAGGAGCTCCATTGCACCACACACAACCTGTTTAGTTGTAAACCAAGGGGTCATTTTATGGGGCAGGAGCGGGGAGGAATGTCAGAAAATGCTGTATACCTAAACATACATTACACCTCCTTCTCTCTCTCTTTCACTCAATCTCCCCCCTTCTCTATTTTTCTCTCTCTCCAAAAAGTTGATCGGATAACACACCCGCTAGATGGCGTCAGCACATTTATGGTAATTCACACACCTCAGTTTCACTGACGAATCCATTAATGCTTAATTACTTTGGATGTGTTACACAGTCTCATCAGAGGCTTATCTATAGAGGGGGATAGTGTGGAAATGCTATATGAGCTGAGGCATCACCGGATTTACTGTTTTTGGCAGCAAAGGTAGAAATTGGCTCATTCCATTTTCAGTGACAGTTTAATGTAATCTATTTTGACTGATATATTGGTTTGGAAATGCAGGGCCATGAGATATGTTACGTTGTGCGGGATTCAGTGATATAATATAAATATGTCTTTGTGTACACGTTTTTTTTGTACTTTGTAAAGAAAATGGTGTATGTCTAATGTGTGTTACAGTAACATTAATTAATTCAAGACTCAGTTTTTTGAAATTAAAAGCTATAGATTGTCCGATTTCAGAAAACAAATGAAATTAATGAGAGAATGGTTAAGTAAATAAATAGACAATAAATAAGGACTAACAGTTTGCTACTTTTGCAAAAACCTGCTTCTTATCTGTGACACAAAGAAAAACTATAAATACTACAAATGGCAAAGGCAAAATTATGGTGTTGCCTATGGTTTTATTATTTTAAATAACATATACTTGCTACATTTGGTGAATGTATAGAATATATGCCCAAATGTACATTAAAAGAGCCGAAGGGCAATCAAGCAACAGCCAACACATTTCCATTTGAAGCTGCAAATTCAGAAATTATTACAATATAGCCTAATAAACATCTTCACTAACGTGACACCAGATGCACACCATTGAGGAAAAAGCAGTGCATAAGCGCTGCAATTTGAAATGCAGCAAGAAGCGCACTACCAGTGTTTTGTTTTGGTCAGCTAGTGTAGGTTAGCTAGCTCTAATAGCAAATCAGCAATTATATCGGAAAGGAATTATGTGATCACATCGTTCAAATAAGACGGTAAAACTTACTATTTAGGTCACGTTTCAACAACAGTGAACTTTGGCAAACTTCACAATCCCCAAATGTCAACAAGCGCTCGTGTGCCAGCTGTGTGCATCACTTTTAAGAGTCCCTTGGAAACACTTTCTGTTGTTCAGTGCGCTTCTTGCAGAGTTTGGGATTTTCAGCGTTTTCCAATGTATTTTTTGTAAATGCTGCGCAGTTGTGGTAAATGTTTCGTCCTTTGCGTGTGTTTGGCACATTTGTGATTTCACATTTGTATCGTTTTTTACTTGCAGCACGTTTTCTCCAAAATATTTTGGGCTGTTTAACCCATTTGCACTTGTTTGCACGATTCAACAAATTTGTCAATAACCAGATATTCACAGCTGTATGTGAGACCAAGCTAAACCCTGCTGATTGGAGACTTGTTTGGAGAGTTTAAAAACATTAACACAGGAAAGAATACCTCTTCAGTTAATGGCTATCACTGAACATGCTGACGACCCAGTTCTTCCTCCATTTATACCGGAAAAACAACTGATGCTGCTGTTGTCAATGTGTCATTGCTCTGCACAATAGTGTACATAGACATTATCATTGAATTACATAATCCCATATTTTATTATTATGGCCATTTTTAAAGTTTACAGCGTCAGCAGTCTGCTGAGTTCACTTGTTTAAGCCACAAGGAGATGATTTTGATGAATTATTAACATCAAGACAAGAACTCAATTGTTGTAGCACTCAATACCATAGATATATATAAACACTAGATGACTCACCCGCGCTGCTGGCCAATGGAGACCGAAGTTGCCACATGGCGGCCATCTTGCCACAGGCAGCTCGCTCACTCATAACATTATGTCTATGGTGCACTATTGAAATAACCATAGATTGCTCAATTTTCAAACGGTTTGGTTTGTTATAAACATCAAAGATGTAGTTATGATACTGCATACTACCTAATTATAATCATTAACTTGTTTTTTTCAACATGTCTTGTTGTCTCCTGTATCATAGCCATGCTAATAACGTTTATAATAAACCAAACCGTTTGTAAATCAGTCAAGATGTCAGCGAGTTAAGAGTATTTCTGTGCAGATCACTCACTTTACAACAGCTTTAGCAGTAGCTGTTGACTGTGGTAAGATGGCCGCCGGTGAGCTACGCTGGCGACTCCCCCTTCAGCCATCTAGTGTTTATATATATCTATGCTCAATACGACCCCATTATTTCTCACTAATCAAGAAAACCATTATTTTATGTTTTGTTACAAATGTAAAACCTATAACTACTTTATTTTTCCTCGATTGAGAAACAACCTGCTCTCTTTTCTAGGGGTTAATTGAGATGCACTGGAAGAATGGGAGTTATTATACTATATATCATTGATTGATGACTGCCTTGTGTCTACATAATTACTTCCTAATAATGGAACTGCCTTTGCCGGGGCCATTCTTTGTCTCCATTCTTCTTTAACTTGCTTCCTTAATTTGCTCCTTTATCGCCATGATTGGACAAGGTAGTATTGGTTTATTTGTGATGGGGTTGGATATACACACTGGTGTGTTTCTGTTCAAAGGTGAGGAAATGTTTAAAATTCATCACTCCCTGATACACCCACGTCCAGGGAGCACGATCTTCAGTCAGTTTGCATCTTCTAACATGTGTTTAATGAAAAGATTACTGGACGGGCCAAAAGGGCACAGGCACAGAGTGTGCCCAAAATGACCTTTACCTATGAAATGTCAAAGAGACACGTACCAACAGGAAGAGATTCAAAATGACCACAAAGAAACTCAAAGCCACTAGAGACACAGCATGACTGCAAAAAAACGTGAAACAAACACAAAGAGGCAGAAATGACTAGGAGACTCAAAGGAGACACAAAAAGAGCAAGAATTACTATGTGAAAGAAGTGACATGCCTTTACATGTCTGTGCCCAGGAGCCAGTTGTCACATATTCCTCCCATGCAAGAGTTGCATCTTGGCCTGAAAAGTAAATCTAGTGCAGAAGTGCCTTAAACAAGCATTCTTTAAGCAGGGGGCGACTCCACTGGTTGCAATAATATAATCAGATTGTATAGAGGTCTATGAGATAATGATCCTATGTCTTACTTTATGAGTTCATGTTGTCAATCCTTAGTTTTTAGCCTTCTTCAACACAGCACGGTGTTCATTTTTACAAAGGATGGTTCTATTTAGATTATAATAGACAATAAAGCAGGGTATGTTTTAGGATGGCCAATCTTGTGATTGACAGGTCACTAACATGGTTTTGTCCTGTTTGAGTGTCTATATGTTGGTTGTGACTTGTAACACCTTCACAGTGTTCAGTCAGTTCATTAAAATTGATTGCGAAAAATGTTGTTGGCTAAAAGTATTGCATTCAGTTGTATTCAGCCACACCCTTTCATGGGATTTCTGGCTCAAGAAAACAAAAATGGTGACTGCTTGAAAATCAAGATGGCCTTAGCCAGAATGCTGAACTCAAGGATTCAAAACCCTAGTCCACACTTGTTATATACAGGGAATGATTGGAACAGCAGGAGAATAGAACATCTGACCCAGAAGTACGACACTTTTTTCTCTTTATTCATTGTGCATCGCACCCAACATCTGAACACCTTATTCTGGACAAGTTGTTTTATTCACAGTCAGAGAAGGTGAGGAATCATAAAAAGGTGTGGGACGGACTGAATAAGGCCTGTAGGAGGGAGAGCGTTGACACAGACACTCTGAAATCCATTCAATATCTAATCTGCAATGATGTACCCACAAGTGGCGAGCTGTCCGGACATTCTCACACCGACAGCTGCCTCTGCATAATATTGTACATCAATTCAAAAGATTCTGCTAGGTAATTGCTTCAGTTGAGATGAGCCTGTACATGAAGAGCATTTCCAGCTAGAGAGTTGCTAAATCTAGGTTTGATAATGTGGCTGCAGTGGCAAAAGAACTGTGGAAATGGTATATAACCACTCACTGAATCAAGACAATATCTGGAGTTATGATTAATAGATTGTGCACATCAATAATGTTAGCCAAATAGATTTTTAACTAGCAAAACCCAAAGTAAAGCATTACAGCTTTCCATTTTCCACACTAAATTGATTTGGATGAACAGATATGTGTGTGCATAATAGTGACCGGGATGAATTTATTGTGCAGCACTGCGGGCTGAAGAGAAAGAGACGGCTGAAGCATGTATGGGCTAGGATGAAACGGCACTTTGTTAACTGCTATCGCCGTATTCATGGTAATAGGCATGCACTTTGAAAGCCATTTACCAGACCGCGAAGGCAAACTTAATTACTTTCTGATTGATCACTCATTTCCACTTTTTCAGTCCCTATGCAGTAAAATGAAACAAAGACTGGATATCCATTACCCACAAGGCCACTGTCTTCAAGCACACTTAACAAGCTATCGTTTCCATTTCATCTGAACCACGTTTGGTATCCAGCTCACAGGTCAGTGCATGTGGAAAGGTCGGTGGGGGAGTGGTGGCGTGATAAATTACAGACAGATAAGTTCCTACAAAGACCCTCCCCCCGGAGAACCACTTTTCATGGCGCGTGGTAAACCTCATAAATCAGCAGCTGAGTCCCCATAACGGGCGACCCTTTCAGCCAGCATCATCGTAGTTCATGGCCTCGTCCGTCCACCTACGCTTCTCATCATTGTTGGCGCTCTGCAGAGCCAAAGATGGATGTTTTATCACACATGCACAACCAACAAATCCCAAAGCGTTTCTCCACAGTTGTCAATCTGCTTATTTCCTATCCTTTCTCACAACTTCACAAGCCATTTTTATCTTTTGTCTGTTTTTGCTTTTCGTTCATGCACAACACGTGTCTGCAGGGATTGAGGAAGGAGCTGCCGAGTCTCTCGCACTCGAGCCATGCATTTTACAACGCCAGGGCGACAGTCCCCGCTTCCTTTAGAATTCCCACCTCTTGACATTTTCTCTCTTAGTTCCATAAATCAAACCCCCAGACCTGCCGAGTTGAAGAAAAGAAACTAAGGCTTCTGAAGAAAATAGAAGAAAAAGAGGCTTTTCTCACAGAGAGTGTTCAAGATTTGTAGAGTTTGCTGTTGACAGCTGTAATAAGAGTTGGGGGCGGTCATCTCTTAACGGTGCGCGCTCACAGGTGCAGGGGGTAAACTTTTGATAAGTGGCAATTCTCTGGGTAGGTGACGTGAAAAATAGCGGCCTTTTAGCTCCAGTCCACTGAGCCTTCTGCATGGCCAGCACTCACATTACTCATTGTGCTGCAAGGCCTGGGCAGACTTTGGCCAGGTAATTAGCATGTCACTAGCAATGCTGATTTACGGAAGTGCTTCCCAAAAACATAACTCTTAGTCTGATTTAGTCTAGCAGAAACAACAAATGCTTTGGGTCAAAAGCATTTCCTGCCCTAGACTCAGATAAAAGTGAGATGCTGGTCATTGACCATACTTGACTTACAATTTAATAATGTAACTCGAACTAAAGTCACCCAAAATAAGACGTTTAGGAATCTTGGTGTTAGTTTCCATTCAACTTTGATGATCGCCTTTTTCACCCACCCAAAATAGCTAAAATGTGTATTTATATGTGGCTGATGAAGTTTTATAAATTCATCCAATATCATTAAAACGGTTTTTTGTGCTTGTTTTGTTGTGTGGTCCCTCACATGCTAGCATGACAAGTATTTAAATGACTAGGAACACTGCAGCAAGAGTCTAAAAAACAAATGAGAAGGATTTATCATGAATTCTGTAACCACAACATTCAAATGTGTCCCCTCTTCCAAGGCTCAATGAGGCTCAATGGCATTGGTATGCCAACAGCATATTGTAAAGAAGTAATGACATTGGTTACTGAGAATAACATCCTTTTTTTGTTGTAGCATGGAATATAACTGATCATGCTCTTTATGGTGTGTCTCATCAGTTCAAGTCTTGATCTCCAATCCCTGTACGCTTGAATACCATTTCAAATCTTTATAGCAACAGCAATTTACTGTAGGTCATAGTTAATGCAGAAGGTTTGTCTAGAGCGTGGGGGTTGGTGCGTTTAATTGCAATGATCACCTGCTCAAACATATATTGTAGCTTATAGTCCAGCAGCAAGTCCTCAAAAAAGGCTTTAGTTTTCGAGATACCCCTACCAGAGGTAGAAAAAATGACAACAATGATTTTCTTATCTTTAGGGTCTCCCATTAATGAAATTGATTGTTGTCAAATTTTATTTTGGGGGAAAAAATGTTTTTTGGGTTGTTCTTTAGAACTACCCCAATCCCTGAAAAAGAGCCAAATTAGACCAGGCCGAATGTGGGAAAGGTGACAAAAAAGCCCATAACTTGAGAATGACGACTCTTTTCCTCTTCAGATTTGCTGAGGTATGAACCAGGTGTCTGTCCTATATCACTAAATAGTCACACAATTATTTAACTAAAAGAATACTGAATTATACTCGAGTAAACTTAGCTTTAGTTTAGACGGAAATTGTACTTTTTGGTGATAGGAACATAGGACTCAATCACTTTTCTCTCATTTATCAGAAAAACAGAAATCCCTAAAACATATCCCATTACTGAATTGTCTAGGGTGCTATTGAACACTAACCAGTAGTTGTATGGAAATATCTGGTACAGTTCTATTGTAAATGAGATTTCTTTAGAAATAGGCCTACCTCTTCTCTGATACAGTCAAATTCCGAATGGGGGAGAAGTGGCATAATCGCCTATAAGTTAAGAATGCTCACTCTGATGGTCATTATATTTGGAGAGGGAAATACCAGGTGGCTGAACCACAGCAAGCCTCTAAAACATAGGTGTAAATAGTACAGGTTTTATTGAAACTGGAACCTTAATTCAAAGTACAGTATACAATTCATCAAATCATTCAGTGAGAGGTCAAGTATATAGATACTAGAATATAATGTTAAATGTCAGGTTCCTCGGAAACGTTAGGGGATACATGTTGACATTCTGCACAGCAGGTGCAGAACCCCGTACAGGGAAGGCCAACAGAGAGGCACTGGCACTTTCCACTCTCTACACACTTTGCATCTTTGCAATACAAGTGAGTACTGTCTCTCACTTCTGTAGGTGCTGGGGTTTTTGTAAATAGCACTGGTTGAATGACCCCATCTCTGACAATCCACCCCTTGCCAACAGGACTCCATAACAAGGGTTTGGGTTCGGCCTGTGACACCATATCACTGTCTGAAACATTGCTCTTTACATGTTGTTGAAATGCATCCTCTGTTGGTGGCAGATTTTCTGAGGCTGGATCTGTTGTTGATGCAATTATGAACCTCAGTTCATCCAAGTTTGTGCACATCAGTCCAATTTCCTTTTTTCCATATAGCAGAAGCGCCAATTCTCTTGCGACTGGCAAAGACTCTTCCAAGCTGGCAGAGAGTCCAAAATGGGCCAGATCTTTGAGCTCGCTAAGATGGGTCTTGAGTTTGGTGAATGCTGTTGTCTTTCCTATTCTGTACAAACTACTAGTTGTGCCACAGCCAGTGAGTGCACGACATGCTGGTAGACAGTTAGACATGTAGTTGCTGCCCAGCTTCAGGACCATCTCCAACTAAAAGGCCTCTTTTACCTCATTCACACCAACGGTGTTTCAGGGCCGGTTCGTAGCTGGAGCTTGAAAAGCACTGGATTTTCCTGTTCACACCGCAGCGGAGCAGGATCCGGTTCGTTTCAAGTACCAAAAAATTGTCCGGATGGAGCAAAAGCACCGCATACGTCACGCTTACGTCGAGGCGGGGGCAGGGGCAGATCAACTCCTGAACAACAACAAAAAAAGCCGGCGTTTTATCCAGTTTGTACACAACGATGGAGAAACTTAAAAAGCAGCAGTGGTCCACTGAAGAGACCAGCTACCTACTGGGAATCTGGTCTTCCGAAGAGGTACAGAGGAAGCCGGAGCACAATCGGCCATTGTTGTTGTTGTCGGTGTCAGCTGTGAGGGGTTTCCGCGCGCTTTGGCTTTATGAAGCAGGCACGCAAACGGTTACGTCATGACGCAAACGATGACGCAATGACGGAGCATCAGTCGGACTCTGGGCAGTGTGAAAAGAGCTGGAGCTAAACCGAAGAACCTGTTCTGAACCTGAAAAGCTCTAGCACGGAGCTTGAACCGGAGTTGCGTTGGTGTGAATGAGGTATTTGAGAAATTCCGGTCCGGTTTCCGTTCTGCCCACAACTACTTGTTGTGCCACAGTCAGTGAGTGCACGACATGCTGGTAGACAGTTAGACATCTCTTTTCCAATTTTCTCACATATGATGTTGATGGGGACATATCTCTCTCTCATTCCATGCCCTGCATGCATGTACACTAGAGATGAACCAAACATGTATTTGCTTGCATAATATATGAGCAGTACTTCCACACCTGTGTCATCACACCTCACAATGATGCGGGAATATGACTCTGCAAGATGTATGGCATGGAGCACCATCCTTGTGTCTGTCTCCTCCTGATGTCAAACTGCTGACTCCTGCTGTGCAGATGCTCTTCACCTCCTTCCCTTTCGTCAAATCCTGAGTGTAGTCTCTGTGGGGCAGCAGTGACAATTTAGTTGCTCACAAACATGCAGAGTGCAGTCTTGTTTCCACTACTCCTCAAGTACTTCCTGTAGTTTGGGATATTTGTTTTGCTTTAGGTTATAACACTTGTGTTATTCTTCAGAGATGGGTCCTCATTACAGATCTGCACTTTTGCCTAAACATTTGTTTTTAGGCCTTTCTTAAAGGCTTCAGTGGTATGTGGAGTCCTCAGGTTGGTCTGGGGAGTCTTCAGGTGGTCTGGCGAGTCCTCAGGTGGTCTGTGGAGTCCTCAGGTGGTCTGGGGAGTCTTCAGGTGGTCTGGGGAGTCCTCAGGTGGTCTGGGAGGGAATCCCACAGGTGAGGAGCAGCTGCACAGAAAGCCCGATCCCCCATTGTGCGGAGTTTGGTCCTGGGGGGGGGCGAAGCAGATGGTTTGTTGTGGAGCGGAGGTTGCGTGTGGAGGTTTGTGATGTGAGAAGTTCCTTCAGGTATGAAGGAGCATTCCCGTGGATGCACTGATGGGTGAGCAGTGAGATCTTGTATTCAATCCTGAATGAGACAGGAAGCCAGTGGAGGGAATGAAGGACGGGTGTGATGTGGTTGTACTTTCTCACCCTCATCAGGATCCTAGCAGCACTGTTCTGTACGTATTGGAGCTTCTGAAGGCTCCCGCTAGGAGTCCCGATGAGGAGAGCGTTACAATAGTCAAGCCTTGAGGTAACGAAGGCATGGACCAGTTGTTCAGCATCCGACTGGAGTTTTGCAATGTTTCTGAGGTGGTAGTAGGAGGTTTGGCACAGGTGTTTGATGTGGGTGTCAAAGGTCAGATGACGGTCAAATCGTACACCCAGGTTGGTAACTGCTGTGGAGAGGGGTATGTTTTGGCCAGAAAAGGTGATGTGGTTCATGGGGGATGGCTGGACCTGGTTTGGTGTGCCAACTAAAATAGCTTCTGTTTTGGAGCTATTTAGCTGCAGGAAGTGTTGCTGCATCCAAGCCTTTATCTCCTCAAGGTAGGTGTTAAAGGATGTTGATGGTAACGGTGATGATGATGGTGACAGTGAGGATGCATGTGGGATAGGGTCTGTCTTTATATATAGCTGCGTGTCATCAGCGTAGCAATTGAATGATATTCCATGCTGGCTGATGACACGGCCAAGGGGCAGAGTGTATAGGGTGAACAGAGTGGGCCCGTGGACCGACCCTTGAGGGACACCAATGGTGACAGGGTGTGTCTGGGACCTTGCACCTCCTAAGGAGACCTACTCTGTTCTTCCAGACAGGTAGGACTGGAGCCAGCTCAGGGTGGAGTCAGAGAGTCTGATGGTGTGTTTGAGGCTCTGAAGGACAGGTGATGTCTAACTGCATGTCATGCACTCACTGGCTGTGGCACAACAAGTAGTTTGTACAGAATAGGAAAGACAACAGCATTCACCAAACTCAAGACCCATCTCAGCGAGCTCAAAGATCTGGCCCATTTTGGACTCTCTGCCAGCTTGGAAGAGTCTTTGCCAGTCGCAAGAGAATTGGCGCTTCTGCTATATGGAAAAAAGGAAATTGGACTGATGTGCACAAACTTGAATGAACTGAGGTTCATAATTGCATCAACAACAGATGCAGCCTCAGAAAATCTGCCGCCAACAGAGGATGCATTTCAACAACATGTAAAGAGCAATGTTTCAGACAGCGATATGGTGTCACAGTCCGAGCCCAAACCCTTGTTATGGAGTCCTGTTGGCAAGGAGATGGGGCCATTCAACCAGTGCTATTTACAAACCCCCAGTACCTACAGAAGTGAGAGACATTCGTCACGTGTATTGCAAAGATGCAAAGTGTGGAGAGAGTGGAAAGTGCCAGTGCCTCTCTGTTGGCCTTCCCTGTACGGAGCTCTGCACCTGCTGTGCAGAATGTCAACATGTATCCCCTAACGTTTCCGAGGAACCTGACATTTAACATTATATTCTAGTATCTATATACTTGACCTCTCACTGAATGATTTGATGAATTGTATACTGTACTTTGAATTAAGGTTCCAGTTTCAATAAAACCTGTACTATTTACACCTATGTTTTAGAGGCTTGCAATTTAGAACTAATACACTTTATTTGATTGGGTTACTCTTATTCTGACTATTTGGTGATTTAATGTGGTTCAGCCACCTGGTATTTCCCTCTCCAAATATAATGACCATCAGAGTGAGCATTCTTAACTTATAGGCTATTATGCCACTTATCCCCCATTCGGAATGTGACTGTATTAGAGAAGAGGTAGGCCTATGTCTGAAGAAATCTAATTTACAATAGAACTGTACCAGATATTTCCATACAACTACTGGTTAGTGTTCAATAGCACCCTAAACAATTCAGTAATGGTATATGTTTTAGGGATTTCTGTTTTTCTGATAAATGAGAGAAAAGTGATTGAGTCCTATGTTCCTATCACCAAAAGTACCATTTCCGTCTAAACTAAAGCTAAGTTTACAGGACTATAATTCAGTATTTTCTGAGTTAAATAATTCTCTGACTATTTAGTGATGTAGGACAGCCACCTGGTTCATACCTCAGCAAATCTGAAGAGGAAAAGAGTTGTCATTATCAAGTTATGGGCTTTTTTGTCACCTTTCCCACATTCGGCCTGGTCTAATTTGGCTCTTTTTCAGGGATTGGGGTAGTTCTAAAGAACAACCCAAAAAACATTTTTTCCCCCAAAATAAAATTTGACAACAATCAATTTCATTAATGGGAGACCCTAAAGATAAGAAAAATCATTGTTGTCATTTGCTCTACCTCAGGTAGGGGTATCTCAAAATCTGAGGGCCCTTCCTGCTGGAGTATTATGGCTGACGCCCTGAGTGTCCAATGTCCTGAACACCGAAGAATTAAGATAAAAAATAGAACAGGGTCTCTAAATATAATGACAGTAACAAACACCTACTGTATGGATCATAGAGTAAGTGATATTAAAGAGGGATTATTTCTTGTAATGGAGTTTGTTTTGGAGTGTAAACATTGTTTTTTTCTCATTCTGCCTAAAACTGAAACTAGAAAAATTAAGCATTTATCACCAGTTAAAGCCTTCCTTCATTGGCTCCCAATTCATGTCCGATTAGTGGTGCTCTTCTTCAAATGAAAAGGGTGTGTGAAATGAGTTTTACATGATAAAATTGACTTGGCAACTAATAGTAATAAATGAATGAATGACTAGAGTCTACCTGGCCTTTAATGCCCCGCAGTGTGAACAGTTTGACCAGCCAAATGCCAGATTATAACTTCCACAATTCCGTACATAAGAGGACATTTGATTCAGACAGCTGTGATAAGTGGCTGCAGTTAGTTAGACTAATGGCACACATTTGTCTTTATAAAGGTTGCGTTTGTATGCAAGCTTCTACTGTACTCAGCAAGGTCTGAAAAACTGCAATGAATTTTTAGAATTGTACAAAGTTGTAAATCGATAAAAAGGTTGCAGGAGTATTTCTGGTGCAGGGTGGGCGAGGTTGTGTTTTCGTCTTGACACTTGTGACCTAACTGCTTTAAGACTTTTCTGAAATGACTCAGCTTTCTGAAAGGTTTCTTTACAGTGTGCTCTTGTTTGTCAAGCTTCATTTTCTAACCCAACAGAAGACCGACTGCATCTGTGACTGCCTCTCATATGGTGATGTTTACCTGCCGGCAAAAACAGCTTTAGAAATGTAAATCAAACATTTTGAATCTAGAATTCCATAAATGGAAATAGGCGTTTAATATGTCAATGCAAAGTAGAGGGAGTACTACTTCACTGGAGGATTTATTTCAAGTCTGAGAGAATAACTTGATTGACATCGCTTGAATAATAATAAATAATTTATAAAAATGTTTATGATTGGAAATCCTCCATAAGTCGAATAAGGCTGAGGAAGGTCAATAATAGCGTCTACAATAAAAAACAAATCAGAAATAGTTGTAGACGAGTAACATAAGTGTTGAACATTTAGGCATGAAAAACAAACATAATACAAAAACAGGCTTTACGGTTCTATCTGCAGTAATCGTCTTTAAATATCTGTATATTTGATCTAAGATCTCTGCATTATTCAGTTGTTCAGGCACAGCTAACAGTATATTTCTTGCAACAGCTAAGTGAAGGCATTCATCAACGCCTCTGTAACTCCAAAACACATTTTTTATTGATACAATTTGTAACATCATCACCTCGGAGTAAGGGGGCCCCCCAAGGATGTGTGCTCAGCCCACTGCTCTTCACCTTGCTGACCTACGACTGCACACCAACCACTTCCTCAAGCTTGTTGCTGACACAACCGTAGTGGGTCTCATCAGCAACAACGACGAGACCCACTACAGAAAGGAGGTGGCCAGCTGGCCACGTGGTGCAAAGCCAACAATCTCTTCCTAAGTGTGGGGTTGTGGAGGAGATTGTTGTCGACTTCAGGAGAACCCACACCCAACAAAACCACTTAAATCGCCAAGAAAGCCCAACAGTGTCTCTACTTCATCCGCAAACTGATGAGAGCAGGGGCCCCCACACCCAACATGCTCTCTTTCTACCGAGGCGCCATCGAGAGCATCCTCAGCAGATGCATCACCTTGTGGTTCAGAAACTGCACAGCATTGAACCGCAAGACCCTGCAGCACATCGTAAACACTGCTGAGAGGATCATTGGTGCCTCACTCCCATCCCTCCTGGTCATACCCGCCTCACCCACAGAGCACTCAGCATTGTGGGTGATCCTACCCATCCCTCCACCTGCCTCTATACCCTGCTGCCTTCAGGGAGGAGGTTCCACAGCCACCGGTCGAGCTCCACCAGGCTCAACAACAGCTTTTTCCACCAGGCTGTCAGGATGCTGAACTCTCACCCCTCCCTCCCACCTCTCCCCCCTGCCCCCATTGGACCTGGATTTTAACACATAAATTAAATAAAAACAAGTGTAGTCAAACCAGAATAGTCTTGTAAATGAGTTTAAACCTGGGAATACTCTAACATTCTATAATGTAATCATGTTGGCTATGTATGAGATTATTATTTTTTAAAAGCTGCCTGCTTACCCTAACTTGACCTACAGAAAGTTTGAATATCTGAGCCTCTGCTGCATTAATTATAACCTTTTCTTTTTATTAATTACTTGCAAACCTTCCAGCTTTCGTAAGAGCAATAATTGCTGCAGCATCATGCTCACGGAAATGCTTTTAATCAAATGCATTACGCTTCTGGAGAAATAACGTTTCATTTAGACATCTGAAATATGTAATCATAAGTTTGGTCAAAGTTGCTACACTTTGGCAGCAACACAATTCCATCAATCTCCATCATTGCCAATTACAAAGATTGTTCCCTAAATTGATTAGGAATTATATGTTTTTAGCTTTTCCTCATTTCAGCTTCATTTCCCATTTCTTTACACAAACCATTCTCTCCCTTAAGGCTCGGAGGGAGACTAAGAAGCCGCAGAGCATTTGTGTTTTCCTTATCACTTTATCCTGTGAGATGGGCACCTCATAATGAATTCATTGCCTCCGTTCGTTCCACTACTTTCGAGCTTTATCGAAAATGTTTAAAAATTGACAAGCTGACCAGTTTCATAGAAATCCATCTTACCCTGGAAATGAATTTCTACAACCACAGGCTTCCAAACTAATGAAAAATATGTAGGTTAAAATGGGAAGCAGTCTGGCCACTCCGAGGTTCTTACAAAAGTTAACTCAAACATGCATGCGCGCACACACACACACACACACACACACACACACACACACACACACACACACACACTCACAATACCTTGAGTACTTATCATCAGACATGGGATTAGATCTCTACGGTTTTATGTGCTTAAAGCCTCCAAATACAGCTTTCTTCATTTCAAAGCTTATCTCTACATATATAAAAAAAAGATACTTGTTCAAAGGCTTGCTGATACTGTACATTTCTATATCAAAAAGTACAGTCCTGCCTTTGTAGCCCGGAATGCGTTTAACTCAAGGATCATTCATCACCTGTCTGGTAACACACTGCCGATCTGAGGCAGGGAATGTCTTGAGCCAGCCTGATATATGCCAGCCCTCACAAGACAAGTGTTTCCTTTACTTACCACCATCCTGCATGAATGAATACGCAGGACAAATAGTTATCATAATGATTCATTATATCAGTAACAGAGTCCGTCAAAGCATCAGTCATCCGGGCCAATGGAGGTAGCTCTAGTCGTTTCTGACTGATCATTCAATCCCGGTTATGGATCGGATGGATGGGCTAAAACGTCACTGCAAGAACTCTCCTCAATTAGTTAACCATCGACCTGCCGGAGCCTAATGGGCCATTGGCGGTCGGCTTCAGCGGAACATCTGATAAATTCCCGCTCTGGAATCTGAGACGGCGCAATTGGGGGGTTCGATGGCGAGCACCAATTCAATCTCCTTCATGGATCAGGCCTCTCATGAAAAGGATGGGAGAAGAGATGGTGCCATAAGGGCCCATGGGGCGATTTTTCACCTGCCCCCTGTCGATATGATCCTCCACTGGGCTGCAGCACGTCAGGGTTGAAAATGATAAATTGGCTGCATGGAGCATGATAAGGTGTACGCATTTGGCTCAAATCACAAGGGGGGAGGTTAGAGGTGAATCCAAAGTGAATCATTTGGTGTCGTGGCAGGGATGGAAGGGTCAGTTTAATGAATGGCTAGAGTAAGGAGGAGGTGGTGAAAAATCTGCACTTTTGCTAAATGTTTAGAAAAAGCAAACCTTATATCAATGACTGAATATCAGAACAGGGGTGGCATTTAGGGTGGAGAGTGGGGGGAAGCAAGCCAAAAATAGCCTGCAGCAAAGCTTCTCGGCTGCGTAGCTTCAATGCACAGTCTTCTTTCTCTTCTTAGGAGAAGCATCAGTTTGTGTCCCCTCCCTCCCCATCTATCCGACTCACCCCTGTTTCCTGGTAACAGACGTGTGTGTGTTTGTGTGCGTGTGTTGCGCCCCGTTCGCCCAAAGGAATATTAATCACAGCGTTGGTTTAGTATTCATATCTGAGAGTTTTCATTACTCCATCCTCCCCAAAATAACAACTGCAGAGGCTCAGATGCAGGAATGTATGGCCAATAAGACACACATTCCAAATGCAGTTACAGTTGCTCTCATACAGAGAAAGGGACAGGCAGGCCGGTGTGGGAGTAACAGCATGTGTTGACCAACGAGAGCTGGCAGAAAAATAAATTGCCCTCATTTCAGTATCTTGTTTCCTCCAAATTGCTACTAGTAAAAGCAGACGCGGCCTCCAAATCAACTAGGCATGTGGCGCAATTTTTCCATTCCTTTTAAGTTTTCTTATAGCCATCTTGGCTCCGATACGATTATCTCTGCTTTATTGCTTGCCTCACTGTAGCGGTGTTCTGAGAGTGTGTGGTCACAGCTTTGTACTGTAAAGTTAGTATTAGGCTCACTGTTCAATCTCTGACCTACAATATTGCTTTTTCTCTCATATTTTTGGAAATCTTCTGAGCAAATAACCAAAGATATATGTGTCCAGATTTGACAACACAAAAGCAATGCTATATCTTGACATTGTCCGCTATTCAAGGGGCACTGTTAAGCTCATTTTCAGGTTGATAATTGTATTTTGTGCCTCTACTGTGACATGTTAACATGCTTTACTGTAATGTACAAAAAGGTCTTTATTTTCTCATAATGCCTCTTTTCACCCTCTGTCTGAAACCAGAGCCCAGTCTGCTGTGATTGGTTAGGTGGCCGGCTCTGTTGTGATTGGCATATCACATACAAAGTGCTGGAGCGCTAGTCAATAGAAGCACGAGAAAAAAAACAAAGGATTCCAATGGAGGCGTTTCAGGCAGGGGGGAGTGTGTGGTAGAGAAACTCCCTCTGGATGGAACTTCAGGATTTTAGCCTCAGCAGACCATTTACATGCACAAAAACCTATAACACACTACAGGGAAGGGAAAACCCCAAAAGCATAATAAGAACTCATTAACATCTATTTCATCCAAAAATTCCTTCTCAGACACTGAACCATTGCTGTAAAACAAGTCATATTTTCCCAAACAGTTCTCCTTTTAGTATTAGCATAGAGAATAGCAGGCACAGTTGCAGGAATTATAACTGAAAGCCAT
This sequence comes from Notothenia rossii, assembly GCF_949606895.1. Lineage (NCBI taxonomy): Eukaryota > Metazoa > Chordata > Actinopteri > Perciformes > Nototheniidae > Notothenia > Notothenia rossii. Next base: position 61,965,454 of record NC_136905.1, read on the forward strand.
TACATTGTCTTCTGCCTGAAGCCTAGACGAGAGATTGTTCTGACAGGAAGAACCTTTTCCTTAGATTTGCCTCAAGCTGACCACCTGGCTGGCATTTAGCAATACTTGTCAATCCTCTTCCTGGCAGACCACCACACACACAACAATACAGACTATAACTCTATTGTTGTGCATAACAATCATGTGCAATATATACTATGTTAGCACACTAGCTGCTACTTCTTTTTTGTTCTGCTTTAACAACAATCTTGTTAAATAAAACCATGCAAAAAATAATTTAACTATTTACTATTGTAGCTGGCTGCTCCTATATTACTTTTTATATGTTCCACTGAATTTTTATATTTCTGCTTATCTCTTTTCTACCTTAAATGTTATTCAATAGTGTTTTATACATAAGTCTTCCCTTGCATTTCTGTGGGAATGCATCGCAAATCCCGTACATCCTACAGGTTCTGATGCAGTGCCTTCGAAAGGAATAAGACCTCTTGTTTGTCATGTGAATGATAACTGTTATCCGTCAAGATGGAAGTTGTTATCAGGCTACAAAAATATCTTAGTAACAAGGTCTTGGTTGATGGAAGTGTCAAAAAAGCAGTGACTATGACATTTCTTAGAGCATCGGTATAGGTCAAGGTTGTCCTATAGAAGACCATCCATCCATTTTCCATTATATACAGTATCCTGTGTAGGTACATGGAGGGTGATGCACTGGGGTCGCCATCTTTTCACAGGTTCACCACTTAAAAAGAACACCATTCACCAGTCAGTCACACCTCAGTGCTTACCAATGTATAACCATTCTGCACACATGATATCAACTTTGGTCATTGTATCAAGAGTATTTGTCATACTGTTCCTTTAGTGAAAAAGAAACACTGTGTACATTGACTGTAGGTTGTTGTGTGTTAGAGTTTTAGCTTGCATTATCTAATAGAATAAAAAACTGTATTCATCTAAGTACATGTATTTCCTTCACACCTGAAAGGAAGTTGTCAGAATTCAGCATGTGTCCTTGGGGGCAGCATAATCCCTGTAGTATTGAGCCTGAAACCCACTATCATCAATATTGTCATACTTTGAGAAAACTATAAATGAACGGCTGCATTAAAGCACTGCTTTCATATTCATGCATCAATAATAATTATCCCGTAATGTAATAATAATATAGCACTGATAGCCTTTATGAAGTAGAACAATTATCAACTGAGTGAAAGTACTGCTCTCATATTCAGACATCAATAATAATGAAGCCGACACTGATAGAGGACATAGTTCATATTAATACATTTGTTTGATACTTGGTGCATTTTGCTGCTAATAATTGAAGTACATTTGAATTCGGAACCTGTAGTTTATTCGGAGTATTGTACTGTGGTATTGCAACTTTTACTGAAAGATGCCCTGAGTTTTCATGTTAAACAAAAAGAACAAACAAATGTTTACATTTAGAGCATGTTAACAGCATGTAATTCCACATAATGCCAACTCTTAGTGACACACCCTGCATTAATTACTACATATAAACATTATATTAACAAGGCAGGTCCATCTTTGGATTTGACTTGGAGATAATTGTGGGTCACGGGTCGGTTCCGGTACTCCGGTACGTTGTAGCTGTGGGTGGATGGGGGTTTACTGGTCCCGTGCAGAGTTCCTTTAAGTGAATGATTTATAAAATATCTTATACCTTAAAAAAAAAGCTTTATAACCAGTGTGGGGCATATCATTCAGATCCTTTAACTAAATAAAGGTATTAATTCCGTGATATTAACTTAAAATACTCCATAACAAATAAAAGTCCTGAATTGTTGTATTTATTTTACTAGAAGTATTATAAACTAATAGGGTACTTTGAGAGTCAAAAGTATGCAGACTATTATTTTTTTGTTTTTATCACTCACAAATACATTGCAACACTTTTTGTTGTTGTGGTGTGTCAATGTTGTGCTAATTTTAGTGACATTTAAAAATACTGTGTTTATAGTTCAGCATCATATCACATATCATGTGTTTTTATATGTAAAAATTAACTAGTAATTATGAGTGTTAAAAAATGTGGAGTAAACACTACAACATTTGCAGTGAAGAGCATAAAATGAAAATACTCAAGTAAATGTGCGTGTGAATAGTACTTATATACGATACTTGAGTACATTTACTCAGTTTCATCCCACTACTGTATAACCAAATGAACGGATAACAAGTATGTACTGTTCATTGAAAAAAATGTAAGAAATACACCAGATGTTGGATTATAGCAAATTAAAAACATTGTCTGTATGTCCACAGTGAGCAGCATACAAAAAACAGGAACATAAGAAGCAGTCACTCTGACAGCACTACATCTTCCCTGCTATCCGAGGAGCGGATTGTAGCCACAGTTGGAATTAGTTTTGCTGTTATTCCATCTTTTGGCAGTGGAGGGGGAGGGAGGAAACGCAACGCAGGTCTAAGGCCACATTCAAGGGCATTGCGCTTATATGGCGTATACATCCACCCTGGACACAAGGCTCTTATCCCACCCTCACACCCACACATCCGGAGAAAAATTGCCTCATAAAACTGCCACAACAGCAGCACAACTGCAGCATAAATACCACTGCAGGAATGTCTACAACAGCACCGAAACGTGTAGCTCTGGTCTATTTGTGAGGCAGTTTGTTAATCATCTCTCTTATCCTCGTCTGCTCTTCCAATACCTTTTTTTCCCCGCTTTCTGTCCTCACACCACCTCATCCGGTAGAACTAATGAAGCTATCCAGTCAGGAGGGGAAATGGTTAAAGTTTCCAGTGCTCCTTGTTAGCTACTGTGAAGCATCAGGAGGGGGAGTACATGGGGGAACAGCTTCCTTTCTCTTTAACTGTCCCCCGCTGCCTCCTCTCCTTTGTGCACTTGGAAGTGGCCAAGAGAAGTAAATCAAGAGGGGGCCGGTGTGAGATTTAAATGAGCCGATTAATCCCTGTGCTAATAATCACTCTATTAGGAATGGTGGAGCAATGATTAAAGCTCCTGGAGGGAAGCGTGTTGCACTATGCTAGGTTTCACTTTTAATTGAACACCCTTATACCCAATGCACATTAAAGAAGTCATAATCTTATCTGAAAATTGGCAGAGAATAAGTTGGCCCTTTCTTTTTTTTAACACAGTGAGTAAGGATATTCGGTTCCTTGTCTTTTTGGTTGCGGGACAACTTTTTCACCCTGGAGGGAGTTGATTCATGTTTGTTGGCGGTAATGTACCTCTCAATGATATTCATTTGCCTGAGGGTTTGTTTCATAATCCTGTTTACTTGTGTTCCCCTCTCAGCACCCCATCCTTCTCCAGCTAATGTGACTCATGGATTTATTTGTTCCATGTTTCTCTCAGTGTGCCTCTCTCTGTACGGCTGTCCCACCACTGTCATACTCACTTTGTCTGCTGTAGCATGCAAAATCAGCTCATTCAGAGAGTCAGGTTTTATTTCCTTTAATACTCCCTAAAGACCAAGTCACGGAGGGGTGAGAGCACCCCATAATAATGCATTTATTCCTGCTCCCTGCCCATTAACTCCGCTGTTCAGTCGTGGTTTGCTTTGGTCTGACACAACAATGTTCATGTGGAGAACTGAAAGAGGGTACAAACTCCATTAGAGGCTCTTACATAATGTGGTTATGTCATCATTTAATTATATTTACATGGCTGACATCTCGCTCCGTATCACTCATGATGAATATGGAAAGTTGCCACAATGAGTGCTGCAGCATTGTTGTCTTTATGAATCATAGAAGGAGACGCAGACTGGTCTTTGCATGACTTTCGCCACATGTTGTAAATTCATCAGGGCTTTTAATCTCTAATTGGGACTTGGAGCATGTCCTCGGATGCCCATTAAATTCCAGTGAATTATAAATGACGTGCTAATAAATATTCCCACCTCTTCCTTATTTAATAATGATACAGCATTCCAACTACTTGTTCTTCTACGCACAAAAGTCTTTATTATTATTCCGCCAGGTTTTTTGCGCCTCTTGTGCTCCCACATTCCACATCGCAGAAACTCTGTTCAAATCGATCAGGAATCAATGGCTATTACTTTTGTCATTCATAACTTTCATAATTCGTGAGATATATCCCATAATTCATCACATTTTTAAAATGGAAGTCAATGGAGAAACTCTTCAGACTTGAAAAATCTTCATGCGACTTCAACTGCTAACTGTTCCTTCATACTTTCACTCAGAAACCTCATTCCAACTTTAAAATGTTACACATCTTTCTGACATTATTCATATTACAGCAACAACTTTTAAAACAGATTCATACTTTTAGAAATATTAAACATTGTTCAGACATTGGTAAAGAGACCTTCTTCAGATTTTAACATTAGTGTGTATTGCGCAGCTCGTAGTTTTCGTTAGGCTAGAGTGCGTGATGTCACAACTAGAGTGGAGGACAGCTTGACATTTGCCTTCATATTGCTTTTTAAACCTGCCATAATTCCCAAACCCTACATTCCTGAGACATACTTTTTCATGATAAACGTAGGAAAACATCTCATAGCTTGAAAACTCAAAAAACATTAAGCAAAATAAAATAAACAAAATGCCTCTTGAGGGCATGAAGTGACAAAAACTTTCAACATGTCTCCATTAAGAACCATTGTAAATGCAGGCTGATCTTTCCTCACAACAGCAGCCGTTGCCTTGGCAACACAATGCTCGCTATGAAACACGGTTTTCTCATAACTTCAGTGAAAATGTTCAAAATGGCCCAAAACTTCACAGGTGTGTTAACGATGCAGCCATCAACACATCTAAGCGTATTATGGGATGTCATCAAATGCCGTTGCCATGGCGACAGATCAAGTTAGTTCAAAAGTTTGCAGTTCAAATATTCTGCTGCTCTTCCAAGCCTTTTTACTGTCTTTATAATCAATCAATCAATGTTTATTCATATAGCCCAATATCACAAATGTTACATTTGTCTCAGTGGACTTCACAGTTTGTACAGAATATCAGTATGATAATAAGAAACCCTCTGTCCTTGGACCCTCACATCGTACAAGGAAAAACTTCCAGAGAAAAACCCACAGTTTAAAGGGGAAAATGGGAGAAACCTCAGGGAGAGCAACAGAGGAGGGATCCCTCTCCCAGGACGGACAGACGTACAATAGATGCCGTGTGTAAATCGAAAAGATAATACATTTTACAGCATAGGTAGACCGAATGTTTGGAAATGCATGTGTCTATAATAAGAAGATGAATCCATGAGGATGTCAACAATCCAGCCATGGGAGCCATCAGGGAAGTAATATGATGAGTCAGGCAGGACCGCAGAGACAGGTTCAGCCACGACTCGAAGTCCAGGACTCAGATCCAGAACTCAAGGTAGCGGATCCAGGACACACGACCACAGCAAAAGGATCAGCCTTGACTCAGGATCCCGGCGTAGATATAGACACAAAAAAGAAATTTGGGGGAAGCTGGGTTAATCGGAACATGAGAGTACATAGGTTAAGACAGACAGAAGGAAGAAGTAAGGTGTCCCCCGACAGTCTAAGCCTATAGCAGCTAAAATAACATGTCTACGTACATGCACTCCCTTAGGATAGGTTTAGGGATAAGGGGTAGCAAGTAAGAAGTAAGAAACAGAGGTGAAGAGGCACACGCAGGGAGAAAGGTCCCCACTGGAACCTTAATTGGAATTGGTGAGAGGTAAGGAGGTACGCTGTGAATACGGTCATAACACTACCCGGCCGGAATAGGCCTCTCTACAACCTGTTACCCTCTAATAGAACCTTGAGAGGTGAGAGAGGGGAAAGGTTTGGATAAAGAGAAAAATAGAATAAATAGATTACAGAAGTAGAGAGTATGAGAAGTAGGGAGAGAATAGATTTAGAAAAATGAGAAGTAGTAATAACCTTAGTTTAAAATATAAGATCTAAGTTTTTAGGATTTAAGTGAAAGAGCAAGAACTAAAATGTGTAGGTGAAGAGGCACAACATGTCTACGTCAATGCACTCTTATTAGATTATTTTATTTTACCAACTATAAGCTTCATCAAAAAGGAAGGTCTTAAGCGCACTCTTAAAAACGGATAGGCTGTCTGCCGCCCGAACACAAACTGGAAGCTGATTCCACAAAAGTGGAGCTTGATAAGAAAAGGCTCTGGCTCCCATTGTACTTAGAGACTCTAGGAACAACCAACAACCCTGCATTCTTTAATTCTCTTATCACACATTCAAGCCCCAAGTGTTCATGTATCATTTCAATCTAAATTCTTCACTTTCTTCTTACACATTACATTTCAGCATAGCAGTTCAGCACAAAGAATAGAATATAATAGAATTGGAAGGGATGAAACCCTCTTTAATGGTCATGCAGAGCACACAGCACACACAGTGAAATTTGGTCTCTGCATTTAACCCATACCAGGAGTCTATAGTACTAGGAGCAGTGGGCAGCTATTGTACAGCGCCCGGGCAATAAAGCATTCCCACTAGCAATTTCTTCAGGAATTGCATTCTCTAGTTTGAGGAGTACTGTTTATTAGGCATGGGCCAGCAGAGGGAGTTGATCCAGTAGTAGTTAAGGTTCACATAGGTCAACTGTGCTCACTAGAGCATCGAGGCTATGACCCTGTTTGTAGTTTAGCATGGTGGTGTGCCTCAAAATGATTAAACCAATAGATCTAAAATAATAGAATTGGTTTTATCAAGATTCTGTAGTTTGGTACACAAGACCAGTTACCCTTAGCTGATCTGCTGAATCTTGTTATCTCTTGCACACCCTACCTGCTAAACCCTTCTCTTTCTAGTTGTTTGGTACAGGAATATTGTTTCTACAATGTTCAAAACATAAGAAGCAAATCAGTGGTGTACAACTACATTTGATCCTACAGAAACTTAACTCACCTTCAGTGCCTGTTAAGTTGAACCATTCAATTGACCCCACTATTGCTAAAAAAAAAGTCTCTTAGTCATTCATGCTAATCTTTAGCTTGATGATTCACATTGTTTCACACCTAGCTAAATTACCAACATGTATGATACATATTTATAGATTTGGATACATTTGCTTTGATATAAAAGTAAATATACCTGACATGTTGAAAGTGTACTTTAAAAAGCAAAACATGGTTTGAAGATTAACCTAAATAACTTTGGTGATCCAACGACTGTTGCTCTTGTGCCCCAACAGATCGAAGACAATCCAAATCCCAAATATATCCAAATACACAATGTAATTACACAAATATAACAAAGAAAAGCATACAAATAATCTGTGGGTGTCTTTCAAGCGCATTCATTTGAGCACAAATAAAAATCTTAAGCGCAGCTGTAACTGGTTTATAAAAAAAGCAAGCATATATTCTGGAAAAAATATGGAAAGTACTTCACCCTGCACTTAAACACTGCAGTACAGGGTACATAAGTTCATCTGGATATATATTTAGTACTTTACTACAAATGTACTTTTTATGATTCTGTTCACAAACATGTCCATGCGCTTTTGTTGTGTTCTGAGAATGCAAAAATAACGTGGCAACATTTATGTAATTTCTAAAGCAATTACTAGAAGCATTACTAGAATGCAAATGGTTCAATATTTCAGGGAGCAATGTTTCTAACCACCGCCATTACTGAATGCCATTTGTGGGTTTGATTAATTGCTTAAATAAAGCCAAAGCTCCCACGCCGAGGTTGCAGCGCTTCCTGAGTGCCTTTCTGTTCGCAGCACTGAAATTCATGTCAGCCCTGTTGAAAGTGGGCGTCATGCATTCAGACCATTAAGCTTTCTTTCACATTGCATGGGAAAAACAAACACATGTAAAAACCTTCCTTCAAAAACCCAACATTACAATTGAAATACAATGGAACATTGGATACAACATGGATACATGGAACACAACTGCAACAACTGTATTGAGGAGATTAACAATATTTAATTGGATAACATGAGGTCATGGGGACATAATTTCTTTCCATACACTCTGATGAGTTATGCTTCTATATGTCTTTCCTATGTCTGTTATTTCTTGATTATATTTACTATATTTTTATAATGCAGGGCCTATTCTTCATTTCGAATCTTCACAACAAAGGCTTTCAAATCTTTATGTACAGCTTTTATAAAAAAAAAAAGGTAAACATTTGGATATTTTTCAATCTCCGTCTTCTCTGTGAATGCTTCATAACACAGTGCAGAACGGCTACAGAGACATTTGTGCTCGTCATGAAAAAAAAATCCTCAGTTTGTGCGTCCATCTCGGGAGATTAATTTCAAAAGGAAATAATGAATGAGGGTCTAGACTTGATTTGACCCTTTCTCCTTCCAGTGTGCCCTGTCAGTGAATGCTATCCGGGGTTAAAGAGGATGTTATGGCTGCACAGGAAGCTCTTCTTGTGTTAGCTAAAGCCGATTGAGGTCGCCAGCAACAATGTCATTAATTGACAATGAGGTGAGATTGCATGTGTGCGGTTTTCATTGGACACAGTAACTCACTTGGCTGTAAACCTTTTGTTATCCCCTTAGGAGCCTCCACTTAAGCTTTTACCAGGGTTTCATTACGCCGCCGTGTTCCTACAAGCAGACTTTGCATTGCAAGGGCAAGACCTGCAGACTTTACAAGGCTGCGGCGCTGACTCGGCACTTCCCCCGCAGGATTTAAGGCTTTTTTCTATAGCACAGTCACATTCGAGCGTGATCCCATCCTTAGCCTCTCTTACAGCTCAGACACCTCTTATTTCACATCACGTTCCCCCTACGGGATGACTGTAAACAAGCCTTCGGCGTCTCTCCACCCAACGCAAGCTTCATGACTGAGACCTGAGAGGACAGCCGATAGACAGACGGCGTTTCACGCTGGAGCAAAAAGGAAAACAGCATTAACCCCAGACGTACATCACCACCAGCATCCCTTCAGAAGAAGCCTTTTGTACACAGACGATAAGAGGGTTTTCATGCACGGGGTTGACACATGCTTTGAATACACAGAGGCAGCGAAGGCATACCTCTTGAGGTTTGAAGATGCAATGGAAAGCACAAGACTACTTTGATCCAATTTATTTTACATCCACATTTTGAAGACATCCTCTTACAAGTTTGCAGGGAAGTCTGTGTTGAAAGTGTCAAGTTCCAACAGTGTATACAAACTTTCAAAAATAAATATTCTGTAGCCACACCAGAATTTCTTAAAAAACTTCCTCAAAATCATGTTTTATCAAATATTTACAGCGTTTCCGAGAAATGTCGATGGAGGACTTGAGCCATGAAATCTCAGTCCTTTTCGTACTCACATAAATTCCTTTAAAAAAACATCTTTCACCTCCAACAAAGTCCATTCAGACCACTCTGCCCGAGCTCTTACACATTAACTTTCTATCCATTACTTGCTCTAAATCTTGTCTTTCAGAAAGTGTGAGATACACTAAAAGCCAAGTTCTAAAGTTCCTTGAAGTCGAGAGAGCCTTTTTCAGTTAGATTTCCTGTTCACTTGAGATATTGCTGTCATCATTTAAAATGGGCTATGTTTTAAAGTTTCAAGAAATCATAAAACCACATCAAAATCGGGACAAAAGCTTTGCAGCAATTTAAAAGGCCTGTGCAGACGTCGTTTAGTTTCATATTCAGCCTCCAATTCCACATATTTTTGGATTGTTTTAGAAATGGATGTAAAAAACTTGAAACAACATGGAATCAGACAGTGAAAAATAACATATCACTTGATTTTCCATAAGTAATCAAAGCAACACTGGAAACCGATGAAGTTATTTCAGTAGGGAAACACAGAGACAGGAAGTAAAAACAGACATAACACAGGGGGTGAACACTTTTCAAAATGAAACAGACACAGATTGTGACATTAGAAAATAAAACAGGGAAAACACAGACAGATTGTAACATCATGACACCAAAGAGGAATTGGTGTTAATCGCTTAAATAGAGTTCCAGACACTTGGCAAGATGCTTTGAAGCTGTTTTGGTGGTTGATTACAGACTTAGATGTTATTATAGCCCTATTTGCACGAAACTTGTATTACCAGGGGGCCCATAGACGCCAATGATTGATGATGATTGATGATGAGTGTTACCACACTTAGATTCAGTGACTTTATCTGCTGGATATGAGGTCAAGGCTCTGCATAACATTGGTTTGTATTAGAAATAATATATAATTTAAACATATAATGCACACAAAGAACTCTTGCTCCGGTGCCTGTTCAAAATACCTTGCATCATTAAATCACAAGATAAAAAAGACCAGTTTGTCATCTTGAATGTCCCTCGTGCCTCGTTTGTATATTTTATTGAAAGTCTGTTGCATAGGGATTATCCTTTATGTTGTTTGTTGTAAGTATTGGGGTCTGTGGGATGAGGTCTGAGAATATTCAGCATCATGCTAGCTCTGTAAAACAGCAGCTGCTCTGTTGTTTGACAGGCAGAGCAATGATTAGCATTTGCACCGGCTGTTTACTGCAAGACTGGCTAGATGATTTCTATTTAACTCTCAGCTGTTTCTCTAGCTCTGTAGCGCCGTGCACAGCTGTTGCAGTTCATTGCGGGAGGAAAATATTTATATATAAACATATTTATTTTTTACAATTGCTTTATGTTGAAATACAGTATATTATTTTCGCATTTGAATAAAGAAGAAGTGGCGATTGCTGGAAAAAAAGGGTGTATATATATAATGATTATTTGATTTTGTTAGGTAGACCAGGACGCCCATTGGACCACTAAATAACATGTACTAACTATAACTACTACTACTACTACTACTACTACTACTACTACTACTACTACTACTACTACTATTAACTATTTTCAGTTTCAGGGTTTTGACCCATTCATAATGTTGAACTAGTTTTATTGTTATATTGTATTGTTCAGACTAAACCTCTTCCTTCTTACCTTTGCCCAACAGCAGCAGGAAAGACATATAGGACCAATTGAAAGGTGCCTGAAGGTTTTCTTAATGGTAAAAGAGAGACGGATAATCTCACGTCCAATGCCTCCATAAATGTGTAAAAAAAAATTGTTTTTAAATGTTCGAATGTCATTTCATGATTGAACACGCCAGGGATTTATCTTTGCTTTAATGCACAAAATAGTTTAAAAACATGTTAAGCCTGCATATACCTAGCTGCTGCATTTGCATTACATGCCTTAACCACTATAGGATTAACCATATCTTCCCTTCTAAAAGGGTTACATTAATAATGTTTTGTCTCAAAGTAATGATAAACCCGTGAGTTGGATGTAGAAAAGTCAGAATCAATATAGATGTTTTTTATTTTAAAGAAAATTCAGATTGAACATAGTAAAAAACTGTAAATTATAGTGTCCGTCCAAAATATCTTTTTTACTTATAGTGAAAACTACCCTTGGATGATGGTAAGGTAGACTAAAAGCTTTAGGAATCCAAAGTACAACATATAATAAGTGCCCTGTATCAAGATTGATGCAAAACAAGTGACATTTGACCTTTTTAGAGAGGTTTAGCAAAAAAAACTCCACCTCTGAGGTGATTTGGGTGGAAATAGGGGTTTTACAATTTCTCTGGAACCCATTGGTCGATTTTGGTGATTGACATCTCTTTCTGACCGTTAGAGCCAATCGAAGGGGAATCTCCCCACTCACACACAGTCTAAAACAAAAAGGTGGGGGCTTCGCGGACGCAGTTTTGCATGAGAGTGAAGCTATAGAGCTATAGTTCTAGCTCTGACATCTGGAAACCGAAAAGCAGGTTTATTGCTCATGGATTATCAGAAATCATTCAAAATGACACAGACACATTTGATTAACCTATGGATTAACTTCAGCGTCGTTTTTATCGTTTTAATGCCATTGAAGACCATTTTTGACCAGACTACGACACGGGTGAGCCATGTCAGCGTTTTTAGCTACCTAGCGCCAAATGTTTTGATGTCTGTTCTTGTTATTATCTCCGAGAGTTCGTATAATTGAGTTATAATAAAGGGTACCCCTTCGATTCTGTGTCTCCTCACGATGTGAAACGATGGGTTGGATGTGCAGCAAATATAAATAATAAGGTTTTGTGAGTGAATTTCGGTGCAGTCATCTGTTAGCATTTTTCGCTCGTTGCTAATTCAGAGGCTCAGCGCTAGCATTGTGGGTTTTAAAAAAAAATAAAAATGTAAATGATCAGTTAGATGAGTTTCTTCCCGTTACATGGATATAAAACATTCTTGGTTTATTAAATGAACATGCCCTCAGACACTGTTTCCTGCAAGATGTTGCAGGAGGGCCCCGGTACCGGGGTCTCTCGGGCCAAAGGGCTTTCAATGTGCATGTTTCTCATTTAAAAGCCGGAGAGATATACTTGAGTCATTAAGCGCTGCGGGCTAACAATCCAGAACCCCACGGTTATTTCCCAAGGCTCATACCTGGGATTGAATGTTGAGCCTTCACTCTTCCTCCTACAGAAGCATTCAGGGTTCAGCACTGCAAGGTCTGCGCTACCCAAGCCATAATTGTTTGCACTTCCTACTTCCATTAATCGATGCTTCCATCTCCACGGATTGGCATGGCCATCAACAAGAGCCCCACGGTCAGGATTGCAACACTCCTCAGTAGTACCATACGGTGGATATGAAAAATTCATTACCTCCTTGCAACCGGTAAGGTAATCCTATAGCGTATAACATGAGTACATAGTGCATGTTGTTACCATGGTTTTTACCCAGGCAGACAGAAAGTGGGGAATGGGAGTAAAATACGAGGAAAAGGAGATGGAGATGTGTAGCGGCAGAAATTCCTCAACGACCTTCTCATAATATTATTTTTCCATCCACAAGTTGCACTTTGTTTTCATAAAAGGTAAACAAGGTCGGCATATGGAGGCAGTCTAGATCTCTAAAGTACTGCACATTCACATTTTCTTTGCTAGAATAACAAAGAATTGAGCCAAACAAACCAAATCGACCTCCTCAATCTACTGTATTGTGTTGCTGTTAATAAAAAACATCCTGCTTTTACATTTAGCTAGCATTTTTTATTAAAATACAGTAGATTATTTAGAGCAGAAATGCATTCTGGGGACAATTATAATAATTCTGTTTCCGCCTTATGGTATGGGGATGAAACGTGGATTTTGACATATGTGCTATTTTTAAGTGTCGAACGGCTGATTGCAGTATGGCTTCCAGAAGATTTAAATCGTTTAAATCACACTCTTATACAAACACACGCAGACATTCCCCATAAAAATGCAGATTTAGACATGTTCCCAAGGGCCTTGTTTTAGATCAAGGTACAGGCAAGGTTGTTGCTTCCTTCATCTGTTGTTCGAGCTGTCATTGGGATTCCAGTACAAGACATTAAAAACCAAAACTTGCTCAGTAGACTAAATGAAAAATTTGGTTTTACTTGGAAGTCTTAAGCCGGACCTAAACAATTTTTTGAAGAGGATACAATGGATGTTTCTTTTTAGATTTTCAACACTTCTGAAATTGGATCAATGAAGAAGAAGTTTGTGTTTAAACGGCAACTGCAGTGAGCCAGTTCCCATCTGTTAAGGGAACACTGAAGCAGGAAAGGAGTGTTTTGCCTGATTCCTTAATTCCAGTGCATTTGAAGGAGCAGTACACACACACTCTGACAGTACTTCATGACAGGCAGAGTTAGAGAGATATGGGATGGCAAAGTAAAGCAGAACACTCTTTGCTTCATTTAAATCCCTTGTCCTTGGGCTTGATTTTCTATCACTACTTATTAAAAGTAATCAATCCATTGGGTTTGGGAAAGAAAAAACTAAGAAAGAGAAGTTTACTTCACTTTAGCAGACATTTCACCTCGGTCGATCAACCAGGCAGCTTGTTACTGTATGCTGTGCAGAGAGCGAAATGTTCAGCACTTTGTTGAAGACTTGGTAATGGGACAACCGGGAAAGGACCTAGAGGTCAAACGGACCCACATTTGCAGCTTTCAACAACACAACTGAGCTGTCATTCAAAATATATATCCAGGAAGATGAGGAAAGAGCAAAGGGGCCACTTTTTGAATGTTGGAGCTGTCTCAATACCATCTCTGTTAGAATGGCGTGCCTTCTTGCATTGGCCATGATCTCTTTGATAGTTATGTGTAATATCATATATGGCTAGTACCATGGCAATGATGCATAAGTCATGTGAAGAAACCCCTGTGAGTTGCATGCTGTTAAGAAGTTGTTAATTAGGATTCATGGGAGAAAGGATTGTTAAGAACCAAGCTGATAATTACATGTGGCAACTCGGCTTAATGTATGCACCTACCATTTCTTCTAGACAGACCTAGACAGTTCTTACATACATTTTCTGATCTCTGATGCCTCCATGCTACATGGCTCTGCTCATACTTGTTCCCTTGATGCTGAGGGCTTCATAGGCTTTGCTGAGGGAATGGCCTGCAAACTCTCGGCTTACCACTTCCACTGCCATGCATCTGAGCCTCCACCCGTTCTTGCTACAGTCCACCGTCAGCTCCTGGTTCTTTTTCCTTTTCCTCTCTTGTGCTTCATCCTTTCTTTTCTCCCAGGTCACAGTAAGCTCTAGCAAAGTGAGCTGAGATCAAGATGAGGTCTGGTCTTTGTGAGGACTGGATGATGTGTGTTGAAATGTTCAGCTGCCTTCCAGGGTCAACTGAAATCAGGCCAGTGGAGAGCAAACAGAGAGTCGAGATTATTTTCATCATTTGCTCTCCCTCCTTTGACAAACATAATGGCAGCCCAGTGCCTTGGAGCAGCTGCTCAGGATGTTTTCGAGGGTCACTTTTTGGAACACAGAGAGCATGCAGGTGCTCCTAACTTGCCCCATGTGACAGATCCCCTATCTAAAGTTTATGATTAGGGGCTAGCTTTGTATTCAAAGTTAAATATTTCTTGATCATTCTCTGAGGTCAAATACCTGTTCATACCACCCATTACTGTAAACATTATAGTTTGGAAAACACTGTGGATATTAAAGTTTGAGAGCAAACAAAACATTTTCAAACAGAGTTCAAGAAAGGAGCCTAATAACTTCTACACCGGCTGAAACGCATGAGTTCAAGCTTTCTTAAGAGCAGACAGTCTTTTCCCAGATTGATTTTTCCCAGAAGATTACAATATAGATATTAGACAAGCTGTTGCGAACATCAAATGTCAGTCAAACACTCTTGTGGCCTTTATTAATGGAGCATGTACAGTCTGAATCACCAGCCAAAACAAAATACAACTGAGACAAAGTACGTCCCAGAAGGAAAGAGCTAAGCTAACCCAGATAGGACCTGAGACTATTCCACTATCCAGCCTGCTCATGGCTGTTATAAAATAAGAATGATGGCATACCAACCAGGCTAATTCTGCAACGGGAGATCAGACAATGCTGTGCCCATGTCTTTACAGACACTCTATCCTGGATCAATATGTTGCACTTTATGGGTGGACCGAATGAAAGAGTGCAGGTCAGAAAATGGATTTGAGTGACACTCACTCTTAGACAAACTAATAAAAACCATGTCAACACTTTCATGCACAAAACAAAGAGGACCAACTTCCATACAAAGATGTGCACAAATGAAGCCAGAAACCTCCACCTGAACATATGGATGTACTGTATTTGAGATATAAAATACAAACTTTAGAGCACCTTTTCCATTGTTATGGTACAAGAGGACCCCTCTGTCACAAGTTAGACACATATTATTGTTGTTTTTTGGTTTGGCACATTTGAACTCTCCTGTCATTTCAGATCCCGCCTTCCTCCAGGCTCTTGCAATCAGCTCACCCCCCTCACCTGATCTCCCCAGCCCTTTCCCTTACCTGTTACTCATTCCCTCATTACTCCACAGTATTTATATCTCACTAGTCCTCTGTCAGAGTCTTGTCTATTCTGCCAAGCTCTCTATCTCTAGCCTACCTTACCTGTCCTGCCCGGTTTTGACCCCTGCCTGCCTGTTATCGGACCTCGAGTTTCCTGCCTGCCCCCTGTTTGGATTTGTTTGCCTGTCTGATGGATCGCCTGGTTCTGAGCCCTGTTCTGCCTGCCCCTTCTTGGATTTGTTTGCCTGACTGCTGGATTTCCTGGTTTTTACCCTGCCTGTCCCTGACCTGATTAAACTGAATATTCTGAACACTGTGTCGTGCTATTGGGTTCTGATCTGTACTTGTGAGCATTAATAAAAAATCGGTTGTTGCCATTAAAACATAAAAATTACCCTAAATCAATTCCATTCAGAGAACTCGCTGAGCATAGGCATCTTTTAAAGAGCTTACCATCAACGGTGCATAAACGCTCAACCTTGCTACAAAGAATATTGGTGGAGCCCTAATTAATTTCTTTACAGGCAAACTAAACAAAACAAATGTCAAAACAATTCTGTCACTGGAGTTAGTAGAGAATGTGAAAACCTTGTTCAGTATAATGAAAACTCATTCAACAGTGTGCAGATAAACTTTGTATTAAAGTGATAGCATTGCATGTTTAGCATGAGAGGACTGGTTTTACACATTGTGTAGGCTGTGGTTTGTGTATTTGAATGACTTATATTAAAGGTGGTTCTAATATTGGGTTCCTTCATTTATTAAAGAGGTGGACTAAATATTAAAGACAACCCTGAATATAGTCAAGGCTGCATTAACCATTGGCCCTGGGGCTACAGCTTTATCAAGCCCTTCCCCACTCCCCCACACACAGTGACAACTCAAGTATTGCCCAATCCGACTTGCACACATTTTGCATACAATATGAATCAACAATTACTCAATACCAAAGTTTAAGTCATATAAGTCATGGAATTATTCAACCCAGTCTCACGTCATTTCGTGTTATAGTCAAGAAATTAATCTATTGATTTGTGTTCACCAACACGATTTCCCCATTTTTTTCGTGTCACACAGAACGATTTTAAAAGCAATGTAAATAATAACAAATTAGAAGGAAAAAAAGATTAAAAAAAATACAGATTTCAGTAGTCTGACACAGAACGATTTTAGAAGCAATGTATTTCTATTGGTAGTATATTTCGTGCCTGCAACAAATAATAACAAACTAGAAGAAAAAAAAGATTTAAAAAATACAGATTTCAGTATTCTGAGGCTCTGAGCCCCATTTCTTTTCCTCACGGACGGCAAAAAAAGTCAGACATTATACAATTTATGATGATTTATTATTTATAGAATAAAAACAATAACCGTGGCTTGATATTGTGTAAGAAAATGTTTTTATGAACCACACAGCTTCCTGTCTTCAAAGACCCGACCGGACAAAAAGACGTGGTGCAGGCACGAAACATACTACCAATAGAAATACATTGCTTTTAAAATCGTTCTGTGTGACACGAAAAAAAGGGGGAAATCGTGTTGGTGAACATGAATCAATAGATCGTCATAGGCTATAAAAAACAAATGGTTTCCTCTTGATGCTTGACGCGTGAATATTTACATGTAGCCATCGCGACCTTGAAATACCTGAGACATAAATTAAATACTGTAAATAATTTCTCAGTCTTGTTCACACTCAAAATAACAGGTCCCACATTTATTAAACAACTCATTATACATGCTATTATTATAATATTTACACTCATAGTGTCATTGTTTTTTGTCCCGACTGCACATATAAGAAGTTTAATTAGCCAGTAAGTTCACTACGCTAAAACTGAACTTAATAATTCTATTAAGAGTATTGTTCACAGAAAGAGACAACAGTTGGTATGACAACAACATATCGCTCAGGTCAGCTTTCCACAGTTGCCTATGCATAGCAAAACATTTTCATTTGCTGACGCTAAAATAGACATTTCAGATCTTCTGCTTATGACCTTCCAGAACTCTCAGATCATCTGGTAAGCGACTGCTTTCTGTCTCCAGATGTCAAAACTAAACAGCGAAAAGCAGCGTTCAGTCATTATGCTCCATCATTTGTTAACAAACTTCTAGAAAACTGCGGGTCCCTAACCCTAACTCTAACCCTTACCAAAAGGCTATTCCTTTCTTTTAAATCAGCTTCCTTCAATTAGATATTCTAATTATTCATATCTTACACAATAACTTATTTTTATTTAAATTAGACATATTATGCTAATTTTCTGATTCATGTCTTTATTTTGTTCCTTTACTGTGACATATTTACATTATTTAATGTTAAAAAAAAAAGCTATTTTTCTCATACTGCCTGTGCTGCAGCAACTATTTTCACCCTCTGTCTGAAACCAGAGCCCATTCTGCATGGTTAGCTGGCTGGCTCTGTTGTGATTGGTCAACCGCTTGGAGATGTGCTGCCCCTTAGCCGGGTTGGGGCGATAGCCAATAGAAGCGAGGGTGATATATAGTTAGGTCACTAAGTTACGGAAGTAAACAAAGAAGTATGTGTACCAAACCAATATAACACACTACAGCAATGGGAAAACCTAAAAAAGCATAATAGGGCATAGTTACATTTTTATTAGTATTCTTTTCATTTCTTTATGTTGTTTTAAATGTCATTTTATAATGTGTTTCTGTTTCACTTTATCTAAATACCTCTAATGTTTGTTTTTTTGTGGAAAGTACTTAAAATTGCCTTAACTTTTAAGGCAATCTATATAAATAAACTTGCCTTGCCTCTTGATACAAGCCTGGGTCATTAAGGGTGAAACACAAGTCTGCCCTACTCTCTGTAGCGAACATTGCTTGAATTCATATCGGGGCTTTATACCATCACTCAGATCACAGCGCAAACCCCTGACCTCCTCCACATTACTTAGCTGTTAGAGTTCATCCAGATACCTGGTGCGCCATGGCGGAGGAGAAGTGCAGCACAGGAACAACAGTTGTATCAGCAGCATATGAATCAGTCCTTTCAAAAGCTTTTCCTCTGGTGAACAATTGAAGTTGATCTCTAGCGAACCATATAGCATGAACAACCTCTTATGTGCTAGGTCAACCACACCTGTGATCACTGAACATGCTGATGTGTGAGCTGTGAGGAGACTTGGATTTCTCTGCATTCCATTATGGTGACTCAAATGATCTGAGCAAGCGGCTAATTAGTGGGGATGATTGTACGGCTATTATTGTCATCAAGTGCATTATTATTAGCTTGTTTTCATTTAAATTAACTATTTACTTGTGAACACTTCAGATATTGTTGTCCTTTCAGGGCTATGATGTTTTTTTCAGGGTAATTTTAGCACAATGCGTATTGCGGTAGGTAGGACACATGTTTACTGTTTGAAGATAGAACTACAACTTTAGAGGACCTTTTCATGAGTAAAAGCATCTTTTAAGGAGCTTACTGTACCATCATCGGTGTATTAACACTCAACACACTGGTGGAGCCCTAATTGATTTCTTTACAGGCAAACTAAACAAAACTACACACAAGTAGCACAATGCGGTAGGTATGACACATGTTTACTCTGTGTGTGTGAATGTGTTAAAAGGGTAAGGACATTGTCATAGAAACGATATACTCTAATTATTTACTTACCAAATCAGTTGAATGCTATAAAAACATGTTCACAACAACACATGCTGATATTGAAAGTGGTAAGGTAACAACACATTTTCTTTTAAGAAATGATTAAATACCTTAATGTTAAAATGTCAAATTAGGCTTTTACAATTGCAATACAATAATTTAAAACTTAATTCAGCTGTGTGTGCCAGAACATTTTCAAAATGCTCATTGTCATAAATTAACATTTTATTCAGTTTCAAGCCACATTTTCAGATCCTTGTCGTCTTTAACGCAATATTTAACCGCACTAGTCATTGTATGTCTAAATCTCAACTTGTTCGAAAACGAAGATCAGCAAACAATGGTTTGCCTTTACGTCAAACTGTTTTTTATTATTTTTTCGATTTTCTGTGTGTTCTGGTGTGACCTCTGCGGATACTTTTTTGTTTGTTGTAAAATCTCCTGAATGATGAACAAAACAGTTATCTTAAGCTACTTCACAATGCCACCAAACCCGTCCTTTTGTTATTTTGATTGAGAGACCCCTAGTGGCATTCAATTACATATTACATATAAAACTATTTGAAATAAATCTTGGCAAGTTCGCTGTGATATAATCCTGTAATTGCCACGTGTAGCCACAGTGGAAAAGTAGCTACAAGTCACATAGTCTCACTTTACATTTCTTTTGTTGACTTGGAAAGCAAAATCCTGCAAATGGAAGGTGGTGTACGTTATTTATCTGACCGTACCATTTGTACTGTTTCTTTCTGTATCACAGGCTGCTGTATTGTTACATCTTTTGCCTGAATTTAAATAACAAACTCTGCTATAATATCTTACTTTCAGTCAAGCACACTCACAGCCTCTCCATTTTACCTCCAGCCAGTATGGGAACACTTTGCTCTTTTTTCCCATTACTGCTATAGAAATCAGGACCCTGATGAAAACACTTTCTCTGTTTGCTGTGAAATCACACTTATACAACGTGTGCTATCTGTTTCAGCATGAGTCGTGATTTACACAGACATTTTCTATTCCTCCGCCTGGACACCACTGCTCCAATACGGCCATGTGTGTGGGTGCCTCCTCCTACTTAACAGTTGATATGAATGCTGTGTGTGAATCTGTGTGTGTTGAATCACATCTCCAGCACAGTGTCTCCTCTTGACTGTTACATTCACAAAAGCTGGCACTGACCAATGTCCCATCTGTCCTATTTGAAGCATATGAAACTGGAAAAACATGTCCAACTATGTTTTTTTTTGTTTGTATGCTTCAACTCGATGTGGCTTTACGTGATTTTTGGTTAATTTGACTATTCTGTTCAATTGTATGCTCAATTATCATGGTGGGCTATCTGTTTATACATGCTGTACCATAAGATTGTATATAAGAAGTGAACCCTCAATCATTCACCCAATGGTTGGTGGACTACTGTGTTGAAGCCTTGAATGCACCAGCATTTCTTGAAGGTGGAATCTTGGTTGTTGCCATCTTGGTTATTTGGAACCAGAACTGACACGAGAGGGTGGAGCTAAGTACAAACAAAAGAAAGATAAAATGTTATAAATAACATTCATTAAATGAGATCACACTGTTAGGGGTTAGGAATTCTAAAGAGGAAAACATGGATGAAATAAGGACCGCACCATGCGGAGGTAGCGACCTATCAATCACAAGATAGCCACGCCCGATAAGTGCAGATCGTCCGAAAAACTGCCAATGTAATCTCAAATGTTTGCCATAGCCATGTTGGTTGGTTATTTGGAACCAGAACTGTCAAACACAAGGTAGCCACGCCCTAAAGAATACCACTTTTTTGTCGACTTCGCTCTTAATAGGCATCATTCTGTTTTGAAGGTAAGTAATAATTGAGAGCAAGATTCATTAGGTAAAGTTCTAGTGAGAAGTCAGTCATTTTTCCCTAGACTTTACAACCAGACTCCATGTAGCACCCAGCTTTCCATTACTGAGAAAGCAGGTTTTCAGCACTTCCATATTAGTTTCACTATTAAGACCTTGAGGTTGCAATTGGGTATAAACACAGGTTCCTCTATTACTTTTTGTCCCAATAAATAATTTTTCCTTTCTTTTTTGCACTGTAGGCCCAAGGCTAGTACTTCTGGGTTTCATGTTTGTTGATTTATTGGATCTTGTTATGGCTTTTCTATTTTCAGTTACCGATTCCATTCTCTTTTCATGTTTACTCTTTGATGCTTCCTTCTGATAAAAGGCTCTATAAATAAGTCTACGTCATTTCTGTCAACTCAAGTGTTTGGAAGATACAGGCAGAGCAGATGGTGAGAAAATTAATTCTCATAAGAGCCTCAAAGAGGAACCATCAAAGGTGGGGTAGGTAATTCACTTCAGAAACGCTTTTTGTTATATTCCATGGAATGCTCTTAAAGGTCCCAGGTCATGCTTTTCCGGTCTGCGGAGTCAAAAACCCTCAAAGTACACCCTGTAGCGAGTAAAACTCTAACACAGAAAAGACCTCCCCAGAACGCCTTGTTGGAGATTTCTCATTTTCTTCCTGGGCACTGTGACGTGTGAATACCCAGAGGCCACACCCTCTGCCAGCCTTTCACGAAACACAAAGCTTCCCAAACCTTTCAGCGATTCATGCCGGACATGTACAGCGTAGGGCACTGAAGAACGATGCTGTTCCTACTTTGTTTGGACCAGCGGGAGATTCGGGTACACAACCTGTAAGTATTCATTGTTGTTTGTGTATTTATGATGTTTAAAACAAACAAGGTATCTACCACGACTGTTTAAATGGGCAAACGTTTTTCGGGCTACTAAGTTGGGATAGCGGAGAAATGCTCTCCACAGACCCATGTTCACAGCGTTATAAACCTTTTTCTTATTCAATATGAAGCCACACTTATTGTTTTTACTTCGGCTGTGAGTGTTTGTGTGTGCTCAGGATGAATTTCGCTTGTTCTCGTTGTATCGCTGAGAGGCTCGTTTCTGCGATCTGCGGATCTGAGGACAGGCTTCCGCTCCTCGCAGCAGATCGCAGCAACGGCTCAAAGGGAGGGAGGGGGGGGGAAGAGCTCCAACAAGCCATTTAGGACAGAGAGTGAATACCGGTGAATACACATACTTTACAGAGATGCTGATGAGAAACCAATGTGAGTTTGGAAAATTGCACAATATAAATCTATTTTAGTGTACCTCAACAATGGAATTATGATCAGTAGAAATGGCCATGACATGGGACCTTTAACATCCCGATAGCAATGAATACATGAAATGCTTCGACAACAAATATATACAAATATTTAATCTGTGGAGGCCGTGGCGTTGTAAAAAGCAAGTCCAATTATCTGCCCCGGCCCGACAGCAGATAACTGGATGGCTTACCTGTGCACAAACTTATCTCGTGCCCTCAGTGGTCATGTGAGCGTTCTTTTGTGTTGGAGGAGGGGCTCTGTAAGGAAAGTCTAAAGGAAGGGGAAGATTTTTTTCGGTTGTGTACTTTCAAATTCTAGCGCACTCGAGCTGGTTTCTCAATTCTTACCTACCTTTAAGTTGATAACCAAAAATGTCATTTATTGGACCAGATTGTATAACGCCCTATGAACAATTGTTGTATTGAGATGTATCTTGTTGGCTTGAACACAGAATTGCTTGTACATTTTGCTGACGTCAGTTGATCATAGCTGGTGATTGCTGGTGATTTCAAGCTGTAGCAGCGAGGTCTTTTCCCACCTAATCCTTCCTATGATTGACAGTTGATGATGATTTCCTCTCCATGAGTGTAACTATGGGTACCATGCTCCTTGCTCTGATTATAGATAATTGCACAGCTTCTCATTAGCTGCATGGCTACACCGCTCATTCTGCCATGATGTTGTTGCATGTCAACTGTAACTTGTGTTTAATTATTGTTCTTAGGTTCTTAAGTGTAATGGAAGACAGTCTGAAGTGTTAACTAGCCAGGGTCAAGATGTTATGTAATCTCTCTTTGTCTTACTTTACCAATGATGCTTGTTAGATGAAATAACAGCAGTTAGCTGATAACATTCCCTGCAGTAGTTGGCAGAAATGGGTCATTGCAGTTCCTGCCATTCTTGAGCTCAGTCATCATTAGGCTGGGTATATGATCCATACACACAACCAACTGTATTCACTCACATTTTGAGCCATGTTAGCTGTTCGATTGTGGGGATGGCAATCTGAGTCTATCCACTACATAGGAACAAAAAACAAGTAGGCTACTTTATCATTAATTTTACCTCTTTTTGTAGTTTTTCTGTGTCTTTTTGTAGTTGTTAACCATCCCTCTGTGGTTGTATCCCTCTTTGGGGTCCTTTTGTGTCGCTTTGTAATTGGTTTTGTCTTTTTTCACATTACCTGTGGCCTCACAGTCATATATAATATATTTTCCAATTCATTGCCGACTCTACAGAGCAGTTGTACACTTCATACTTTAAGAACTCTCAAATAAAAATATTTAGCACTCTAGTTTTTGGATGAAAACGTGAGTTCATCTTAAATATAATTATTACACTGCTCAGTTGAATACCCAATTCTAATTGATCAATTGTGACATACCAAGGGTTGTTAATTGTCGCTATTATAATAGCGACAATTAACAACCCTTGATGATAAACCCTCCTTAGCAACGATCTGTTCTCCTATACCAGGGGCCTAGGTTTTCCAAAATTAACAAGTTTTATTTTTTGAGTATTGGGCAGTGATGAGAATAAATAGATTTTTTGTCCAGTATTTTGAGTGTTTGTTTTTACAATGACTCCAGTGGTTTTAATGTTGTTGTACTGGCATGTGACCAGGTCGTTAAACAGTAGGTGATGTGTGAGAGAACCATAGAGTGTGTGTACATAAGAGATGCCTCAATTGACATGTAATCTCTGGCGAACCTAAAATTTGACAGACTGAATTTGACCCTATTACATACTTTTTTAACCTGAGCCTTGACATTGAGTGTTGAATCAATCATGACTCCAAGGTACTTGTATTGTGACACCACCTGTAGCCTCTCCCCTGATACAAAAACATCTGGCTCAACACAAGAGGACTTTGTTTTGGTGAAGAAGATGCATACTGTTTTACAAATATTTAGTTGCAAACAGCATTGTTCCAACAAAGTTGTTACATGAACCATGGTGTCTGTCAGTTGATTAGCCACTTGTGTCATATTGTTTCCATGTACATATATTACAGTGTCATCTGCATACATTTAGATGTTTGTATCAGGACATACAGATGGTAAATCATTGATATAGAGCGAAAATAGTATTGAACCTTGTGGGACCCCTGTCGAAAGACGAAGGTCAGCATATTCATAATTTTGAACTCTCACATACTGAGATCGGTTAAACAAATAAGATTTTATCCATCTGAGTGTTTGTGAAGAAAAGTTAAAACTGGAAAGCTTAAATATGAGTATTTTATGATTAACAGTGTCAAATGCCTTTTTTAGGTCAAGAAACACAGCTACAACACCACCTTTATCCATTTTTTATTTGATTTGTTCTGTGAAAAAACAGTTGGCGGTCTCAGTTGAGTATTTTGCGCTAAAGCCAAATTGCATTGGATGCAGAGAAAATGTACTCGTGTTTAAATGGTCAAATTATGGTAAAAGTTTGGTGAATTTAAAGTCAGAAAACACCATAGAATATTTTTTTAATATTCCTTATATTTGTGAATAGCACGAAACATGGATTCACGATGGCTGAAGAAATAAAACAGTGCAAGGAGGATAAAAGGCTGAGTGCTGGACGTCAGAGAAATCAACAGAAGACAGACAGGAAGTAAACGCTAACGGCTACAGGGTAGGGGCTCTGGCAATGTTTAAAGGCCGGTTAATTGGGAAAAAAGTAACCCACATGGAAAGTTAAAGGGCAGACTACCGGACTGCCGTCATTGTAAGTCACTGTGCCCTCCGCGTTGCACTGGGATCCTGATCACCGCTTCACTGTACAGCACAATTAACTTTTTATTTTCATACTGTCTGGGACCATAGAAATAACTTGTATGAATTTGTAAATATACATAGTTCTCTTTAAATAATCCCATAATTGATATTATGTAAGTGAATCACTCTGTATTACAATTACAGCAGGTCATAAAACCCATCTTGTAACATTATGGTTTATATATCATAGTTCATTATAGTTAACCATGTCACTGTTGTCTCTACATAATAATGCAAGCCTATTCATCCCCAACCCTGCTCCTGAATGGTAATGTACTTGAGCATAATTTCTTATTAAGCTAAATGAGGTTATCATCTGCGGAGACAGTTTAGCCAGAAGCTAATGAGACAATCCTGATTAATGCTTAAAAAAACAGTGCTTAATAAACCAATGCTCTATTTAAAACACCCTAGCACCAGTGCGAGAAGGAGCCTGATCTTATGATAATTAATAAGAGAAAAAGTAATCACTAACCCCTGATGGATTTTAAGCAGTGAAACAGAAGCAGAGCATCCGAATGAGTTTAAATCCTGAACCAGTGTGATCTACTTTATTGTATTTCAGACAAGCCTCGAGTGCTGATAAAAATGCAGCCACTACCATTGTGCTTTTCCAAAAGATTGATTAACTCTTTATGTAGAATACAACAGCTGCATGCATTATACTGAACCTGTGGATTTTTCATTCCAGCTCTGCCCTTTGTCTTCTCCACCAGCCGCTTGCAATATTGAAACGTATTACAGATGATAAAAGAAATTCCACATCAAATCATTAATAAAAGTCGGAGTTGTAAATGGACTTTAATTTAACTTAGCAGTTTGTCCCCAGTGAGCTTTGTAAGTGTGTCTGCATACAATGGCAGCTTAAAAAAGGGGGATATACCAAATGTTATTTTATGTTTAACTGAGCTTCTTAAGATACTTTGAATGTCAGTTGTCATATTTTGAGACATCATCTCTCTAAAGAAAATAACAATATCCTCAATTTCTAGCAAATATTTCACCAGATAAAATGAGTTTGGCTATTCTTCATTCAAATGAACTTTCCTTATTGAATATAACTCACCTTGTTTGTTGAGCAGGAGAGTGAATAGTGTTTTTTAATAACAGCGACGATGTTGTATGTGAAAGGCTAAATGTCAACAAATATGGATTGAAGCAGAATATTTGGTTAGATTAAAGAGCGTGTTGCACATTTTATCAATAAACCTTGACTTTTTGACTCAACAACACTCTGAAGTTATTGGATGAATCTGAATCATGTTTATTGCCAACTAGGGTCACATGCAAGGAATGTATGTATGTGGTGCTTACATAACATCAATTGGAGGAAATCAGTTGTAAAAAGAAAAGAAACAAAAAAAGATTAAAATATTTAACTATTTTAAAAGGTATTTAAAAAAGCGATTATTAAAGAGGCCCTATTATGCTTTTTAGGGGTTTTCCTTTCCTGTAGTGTGTTATATAGGTTTTTGTGCATGTAAATGGTCTGCAAAGGCTAAAATCCCAAAGTCTCCCCTCAGAGGGAGTTTCTCTTACCTGAAATGTCTCCATTGGACTCCTTTGTTTACATCCGTTACATAGTGACATCACGATGTAACACTGGCGCATTTTATTGGCTAGATTCCAAAACATTGTATGTGATAGGCTAAGGGGCGGGACATCTCTAAGAGGTTGACCAATCCAGCTAACCAATCAGAGCAGACTGGGCTCTGGTTTCAGACAGAGGGTGAAAAGAGATGCTGCAGGATGAGAAAAATAAAGAGTTTTTTGAACATTAAAGCATGGAGACATGTCACAGTGGAGGCACAAAATACAAATATGAAACAGAAGATGAATATAATAGGGCTTTAAATGTATTTATATAAATGTACAAAAAGGTGAAAATTTAAAAAAGTGAATTTAAAGTGACAGAGCTGTGCAGTTATGAAAAAAGAGTAGCAATTTAACTGAAACGTGCTGAATATAAAGATAAATGTGAATTTACAGTAAGGAATATAAGGGATGACATGATGTGCGTTAATGTGACACATGGTGATCATGCGAGGGGTTAGCGTCAGTATCAGTTAACTTAACTTAATCTTAATCAGCATAAATACAGTGATTAAACCCAATGAATAGACATGCAGAAAAAGCATTTGAATGTTGATTTCGCATAGATTATTTATTTTTTATTTTTTTATTTAACCTTTATTTAACCAGATAAAAAGCATTGAGATAAAATCTCATTTACAATGCTGACCTGGCCAAGAAGGCAGCAACGTTACACATAACACATAACACAAACATATAAAATACAGAGAACATAACTAAGAAAACAAAAGACGAAAAAAAGCAGTTACTACATTGTGCACATTAGGACAGTAAGAAAGGCACTACTTATTACTGCAAGAGCAGCTGGTGGTAAGGACTTCTGACAACTTCAATTTAAAACAGGCTATAGAAACAAGTGCCGTCAGTTTGAGGCGTGATTGAAGGTCATTCCAAGACCAAGGACCATAATAAAAGAGACTCCTTTTTCCAGCCTCAGTCCGCACAGCAGGAACCTGGAACCGTATCAAGGCACTGGATCTGAGGTTGTAAAAGTCACAAACTGGAGCAAATCTGGCACATATGTAGAGTGGAAGATTTCCTAAAATGGCTTTATACATTAATAAAAACCAATGCTTCATCCTACGCATAGTGAGTGAGGACCATCCAGTTAGGCTATACAGTGTGCAATGATGAGTCCTATAGGGTGCATTTGATATATAACGCAGTGCAGCATGGTAGAGTGGGTCAAGTTTGGCCAAGACAGTGGGACAGGCAAATCTATAAATGGTGTCACCGTAGTCCAGCTGGGACAGGAATAAGCCAGAGACCAACCTTTTACGGGATGAAGTTGAAAAACAACATTTAAGTCTGTAAAGGAAGCCAAGACTGAATTTCAATTTCTTTGTTAGAACTTCGATATGGTGTTTGAAGTTCAGATTACTGTCCAACCAAAAGCCAAGATATTTGTAGATATCAACAAACTCCACAGAGACGCCATCAAGGGTGTCAATGGAGAGGCAAGAGGACGCTGACTTGGGACCAAAAAGCATTGCTTTGGTTTTCTTACTGTTCAAAAGCAGTTTGGAATCAAGAAGTGCATGCTGCAGCGTGATAAAATCAGATTTTAAATTGGAAACGGCCATGTCCAGAGAAGGAGCACATGAATATACAATAGTGTCATCAGCATACATATGATAGGTAGAAAATTGCATCTGATTACAAATATTGTTTACATATAATAAAAAGAGCAAAGGCCCCAAAATAGAGCCCTGTGGAACGCCCTTCTCCAAGGTGACAGGGTCAGAGACAGTGCTACCCAACCTGACGCATTGAGTACGGTCGGTTAGATAACTCTGAAACCAACAAATGGCATTATGACCGAAACGAGACACCAACATAACATTAGACATAATGTGGTGATCTACAGTATCAAATGCTTTGGCTAGGTCAATAAACAATGCAACACAAACAGATTTGTTATCCAAAGCAGCCTTGATATCATCTAAGACTTTCAGACTGGCAGTCACAGTACTGTGCTTTGATCTGAATCCAGATTGCATAGGGTTAAGGATGTTGTGTGAATTTAAAAAAAGTTTTAGCTGAGTAGAAACTAGGGACTCAAGAATCTTTGATAACACAGAAAGATTTGAGATAGGACGATAATTATTTAACTCAGTGGGATCACCAGCTTTCAAGAGGGGCGATACCAGAGCTTGCTTCCACAGAGCTGGCAGTGTGTGAGTGGACAGGGAGAGATTAAAAATATCAGTTGCTGGTTGTGCTATAATCTGAGCTGCAATTTTTAAAAAGAATGGGTCGAGGCCGTCAGGCCCGGCAGACTTTTTAGGATCAATTGAGTGCAAACCCTGTAAGACTTCAGAGACCGAGAAAGAAGCAAAATCAAAAACAGGGGAGCTCATCTCTTGACTAGGGCTGTGAGTACGACCATTTAGAGAGTCATGACTTTGCTCATCAAAAATGTGACCAGCCTTTTTGAAGTGAGCATTGAAAGCATTAGACATACCATCTGAATCTGAAATAAAATAATCACTGACCTTCAGTTTTTGTGGGAAACTAGAAACTTTCTTGTTCTGAAGTGATTTAATTGTTTTCCAGAACTTAGAATGGTCATTAAAACAATCAGTGGTTAAGCTCAGATAGTAATCAGTTTTAGCTTTTTTAATAAGGGCTGAACATTTATTTCTGAGGACACGAAAAAGAAGCCAGTCATCACTAGTGTTAGACTTTCTAGCTAAAGACCATCGCTTATTTCGATCATGAATTAGATCAGATAGTTCTCTAGTAAACCATGGAGTGTTCCTATTCTTGACTCTGAATTTTCTAAGGGGGGCATGTCTATTAATAATCGATAAAAAGTGATCAATAAAAAATTGGACGGCAACATCAACAGATGGAATTAACGCTATGAAGTGCCATTTAACCTCCGCCAGATCGTGTAGGAAAGCCTGCTCAGAGAAGTGTTTGAAGCAGCGCCTGAGGACAATAAGGCCCTTGGCTTTGGGCAACTTAGTGCTCCTAACGCAAGCAATAGTGCAATGGTCACTGATATCATTAGGAAAAACACCAACAGACACATACTTATGAGCTGCATTTGTTAGAATGACATCTATAAGGGTATCGTTATTGGGTTTGGCAGGGTTTATTCTAGTGGGACTATCAATAAGCTGAGTTAAGTTCAAAGAATCACAAACCTGCTTAAACTGTGAAGATTTATCACTCAACCAGTCCCAATTTAAATCACCCATTAATATGATTTCAGAAGAAAACATAGACAACAATTCAGTAAGGCTAGTAGTTGCATCCATGATGGCCGATGGAGGCCTATAACAGCCAATAACAGTGAGAGGAGCATAAATTTGCTATAGTTATTTGGACTGCTAGCAACTCAAATTGCCTTGGAATTGAAATAGAGTGAAGGACTGAGCACTGTAGTTTCTCAGCAGTGTATATTGCAACACCACCAGCTCTGCCCTTACGATCCGTTCTGAATACATTATATTCATCAATGTGAATAACAGTGTCAGTGACAGACGGTTTTAACCAGGTTTCAGAAACTACAACAATATCAGGTTTAGCAACTAAAAACCAGGTCTTGAAAACATCTAATTTGGGCACTAGGCTTCTAGCATTAACATGCAGAAAACCCAATCCTTGCCTACAGCTAAACTCATTCGGAGTTGGCAAATTATGCAAGGAAGCAGAGAAACACTCAGGACCAGGGTTAATGTTAACGTTACCAGAGAGTAGTAGCAGTAACAATATTAACAGTCTGGAAGATGATTTTTTCACATGGGCTCTGGACGCGTCGCTCCTCGGGGGGGCGGGGCTGCTCCAATCCTTCGATATTAGCGAGTCCAGAGTAAATAGGGCAAACGGGAGAGCGCATTTCGTGCCATGAAACATCAGCTTTTGGTAAAAACTATCCGATGGAGTCAGCGCTCCAGAGGTTCCACCATCTGAAAGTCCGAAGTGAATAGAGATATTGCTGGGAGGCAACCCGTCAATTTTGCCGACATGCGGTCTGACAATTAATCCCCGGAAGAAAGCGAACACAAGGGTAGCTTTAGGCAACATAGTGCCTTAACACACCCAATTCAGGATCCGCAGCTCAGGTGAATCCGCAGCTCAGGTGCATCAGCCCCCGACAGCACGGCAGGACAGACAGCAATCCAGAGTCCGAAGGAGCGAAAGCTCAGGCAGAGAGCAAACAATCCATTCACAGCGAGGCACCGGCACAAAACAGCCCAAAAACTCAAGCTTTTAAAACGTTTTTAAAAGCGGAGCAGACCAATTTAAAAACGGGTCTAAAAAGCTAAATAAAAATTATAAAATGTCAGTATGCACAAGAAGAACGAGGATGAGACAAACACTAACAGAGACAGAAAACAAATCAACGTGCTGTCATCTTCAAATTATTCAGTACAGCCCAGCACATAGTCTGAGTGTGGTTGCTATTGTTACCTCCGGGTATCCTGTGTGTCTGTTCTGCTGCTGATGGTTTATTATCTTAACTTAAATCGATCGTTTGAAAATTCTTGATCACGGCAGCTACCTGACGTTGTAATCACACGTTACAGCTTAAGCACTCAGAACTCTCCTTCTCTTAGCGACTGTAACTCCACAGTTGCCTACACTCTTTTCGGGTTTGCTAACGGTAGCTACTTTAGCTTGATAGCTAGCCATGGCTCTTTCCCCACCCTCGGGTGCTATTTCCTGCTCTAACTGTCTCATGTTTGGTTACTTCCCTACCTCCTTAACTGGTACCGATACATGTGTTAACTGTAGTATAGTTGCTAGGTTGGAGGCGGGAATCATAGCCATAGAAGTCCAGCTCCGCATTTTAGAAAGTAACCCAGCTAAAGTAAAACCCATGTTAGTCGGTGGGGACCGGCAAGAGGTAGCTCCCAGTCCCGGCGTCAAGAGGGGGCGTGAGGGGGCGTCGCCCCCTCACGCGGACTGTCCGCCCCCTCAATCAAAATAGTATTTTTTTTATTTATTTTTTATTGTTTTTAGTTTTATTACAACAGTTTATGATGTGTTAAAAACAACAGAAAACTCCACTGACAAACCAAAATGAACAGCATGGGTAAATAAAAAAACAGCTTTGCAATTTACGCAGTTTACGTCATGAGACGTAAATTGACGGTCACTGACGGTCAGTGTGTCATCCCGCCATAAAACAAAAACAAACGAAGCAACGTAGCAGCTATTTTAATTCAAGCGGACATTCAGAATATTTTATACAGTCTATGGACAGAATGGATATTCGCAAATGGCTGAAAAAGCCAGAAACAACCACACCGTCGGCGGCATCCCCGCCGCCTGGCAGCAGCAGCAGCAGGAGCACCGGAGAGGAAGAGGAACACCTGCCGAGGGAGGAGCCGCGGGTTCAGCCTCGCAGTGAGGAGAGTGAGCCGGGTTCACTGGGACCGGAGAGCCCGCCGTCGCACTCACAGCATGGTTTACCAGAGGACCTCGGAGTTGACAAGCCAGCTCAGGTTCATCTCAGGCAGTTTCCAAAGAAGCAACAGCATAATAATGACTGTAAACGGTCATTTTCGGCTAATTGGTACAACGAGAGAGACTGGCTTGAATATTCGCAGCAAGAAGATGCAGCCTTTTGTTTTCCCTGCAGGAAATTTGGAGGGAGTGACTCCGTTTTCACAAGAACTGGGTATACTAATTGGAAGCATGCTAATGATAAGGCAAAGGGATTTAGCAGGCACAGTAACAGCAAAAAGCATCAAGCATGCAATGTTAGCTGGAAAGAGAAGGAAATGCGATGCAACACAGGCAGTGAAATTTCAACCATGGTTAACTCTCATCAGCTTGCGCGAAACCGCCTGTATGTGTCTGCAATTGTTGACATAATTGAATTTCTTGTCTCAAACGAACTGCCACTGAGGGGTGAAGTGGATTCAGTCAATAGCAGAGATGAACTGGGAAGCGGACTGTTTCTCTCACTGTTTGATTACACGCTGAGGCAAAACCAAGAGCTTGCAAAGGCTTTCAGTACAATTCCAAAAAACACAACTTACACATCACATGATATTCAAAATCACATCATTGAACTGATGAGCACGATCGTAACAGAGCAAATTGTTAAAGATGTCGGGGAGTCATGGTTTACACTCAAGGTGGATGGAACTAAAGACCCGACAGGCAGTGAAAATGTATCTATAGTTGTGCGTTATATGGACAAGGACTACAAAATGCAAGAGAGGCTGTTATCAATGCAGACAACGGACAAATGTGATGCCCAGTCACTCACTAATGTTGTGCTTGATGAACTGTCAAATGCTGGCCTTGACGCAAACAAAATTCTTAGTCAGTGTTATGACGGAGCCAGCGTCATGTCGGGACGAGAGGGAGGCATGCAGAAGCTTATTCAAAATAAGTTAAACAGAGAAGTGCCTTACATCCCTTGTTTCAACCACCAATTGCATTTGGTGATCGTGCATGCTATTTCCTCAGAGAGTGCAGTTGGGGATTTTTTTGAAGTGTGCAATTCCCTTTATAAATTTATGAAAAAGCCCACTGTAGCCGCACAGTACAAAGGAGAGAAGCTTAAAAGGCTGTTAGAGCAGCGATGGACCGGACACCTTGACACGGTGTCTGTGGTGCTGAAGTCACACACTGCACTGGTGGACTTCCTGAAAGAGATCGGAACCATGGGAGCAAGTGCTGATGTGAAAATTGAATCTGTTGGACTTCACAAGGCCATTACAGAACGGAGCTTCACATTTCTCACCGGTGTGATGCACAAAGTATTGGGGCTGATGGACCCAGCCAATCGGATGCTGCAAGCCGAAGAAACAGATCTAATCACTGCAGTCCGGCTCATTCAAAGTGCCTCTTCTTGCATAGAGGATCTACGATCAGATGCGGAATTTCAGAAACTGTGGGCTGACAGCGGGGATGCAGGTGAGGGCGCCGGCGCGCCTGCTCCTCCAAAACGGCAGCGGCAGGCCACCAGGACGCTACAAGACTACGTGGTGAGTGAAAGCCTTGGGCAGCGCGAAGTGGACATTCAACAAGAGTGCAAGCGGCTGTTTTTTGGCATCATCGACTCTATTCTGAGTGAAATGGCTGCACGTTTCAGCGAGCGTAACGGGAAATATATGTCAGCTTTGGACGCTTTGGACCCCGCCAGTGTGATTTTCCTGGAGGCTGAGAAAGTGAAACCACTACTGGATTTAACAAACACAGACATGGTTGAGGCACAGTTCACAGTTGCGCGAGAGTTTTTGAAAAGCCGGTGCACAGGCCAGGGAGTAGAGAGAGTGACTTTGAGTCACCTTGTTGCAAAGGAGTCCAGGGTATTAAGTGCCATGCCAGCGGTAATGACAGCATTCAAACACGCACTAACATTCGGGGCATCAACTGCTACATGTGAAAACTCGTTCTCCACGTTGAAGAATGTATTTAGTGAGCACAGACGCAGCATGATGCATCGACGCAAAGCCCATCTCATCCAGCTGGCCTTTGAGAATGACCTCAGTAGGAAATTCAAAGATGAGTGGAAGGAGATGCTGCTGAGGAGGTTCCACTCGTCAGGAAAGAGGAGACTGCAACTCTACTGAAGGTAAGAGCTGGTTATTTTATCATTTGTATTGTTGCTACTGTTTGTTAGCAATGTGGTTATTGATCATCCGTTGTTGGATATGTTAGATCAGCGCCTCTGATCTGTGGAGTCTGTTTTGATGTTGCTCCGTTATGTTTTCTCATTCTATGCAGCATCATGTGACATGTCACCGGCGGTGACATGTCACATGATGCTGTGACTCACCGCCCCCCCTCGGTTTTCAGCTGCCCCCCCCCTCTGTACTGAGCTGGAGCCGGGACTGGCTCCTACTAGCCGTCCCCCGGCAACTCCCGAGCAGCAGGGAGACTGGGTGACTGTTCAGAAGGGGCCTAATGCGATAACCGCAGATCCCCCCCAACCCGTTCACGTATCTAACAGATTTTCCCCACTCAGCGAGGCACCCGCTGAGAAGCCAACCCTGGTTATTGGTAGCTATATTCTGAGATACGTGAATGTACAGACCGAAGCCTCCACAGTCACATGCATTCCGGGGGCCGGAGCGGGTGACGTTAAGGCGCATCTTAAACTGCCGGCTAAGAATAAACGTAAATACAGTTGGAATGTTATTCACGTCGGTGGTAATGATGTTTACGCCAATCAGAATGCACCAAAGTTCATGTGGCGTTGGTGTGTAGATATGCTAAAACATTCTCGGACACCATCTTTTTCTCTGGTCCCCTCCCCAATCCGATCAATGACGATATGTATAGCATGTTATCATTTCAGTGCAGGTTATCTTGGTGGTGCCCAGCAAACAATGTGGGCTTCGTAAATAATTGGACAGCCTTCTGGGGAAAACCTTGTCTGATTAAGAGAGACGGCATTCATCTTACTTTGGAAGGTGCAGATCTCATTTCGGCAAACATTTCAGGGCTTTGTGGACTTAATCCAAACAAACAGGAGTTGAGATCAGGAGGCGGGGTCACAGTTTTCAACGCATCTCTGTGCTCTCTCCTGGGCAGTCATTCATAGGAATCCCGAACCCAATAAAATACCCAATATTAACGGTGTTTGTGTCTGCCCAAGGAAAATTTACTGTAAAGTGAAACCTAATAGAGGTGTCATAAATTATAATCTAATCAAAGTAAATGTAACAACTACTACAGTGCAACAAAACAGGAAGATTAAATGTGGACTCTTAAACATAAGATCAAAGCATCTAAAGCAATATTGGTAAATTATTTAATATCAGATTATAATATTGATATACGCGGTCTCACTGAAACTTGGTTGAGAAATAAAGAATATACCAGCACAAATGAGGCCACTCCACCCAGCCATATCAATACTCCAGAGATTTTAGCCAATTATAGACCTATTTTTAATCTTCCGTTCCTCTCAAAAATTCTCGAAAAAGCAGTTGCAAAACAGTTGATTGATCACTTAAAAAACAATGAGTTATTTTAAGATTTTCAGTCTGGCTTTAGAACACATCATAGCACAGAGACAGCTCTTGTTAAAGTCACTAATGACCTTCTCATAGCCTCAGACAAAGGACTTGTCTCTATTCTTGTCTTGCTCGATCTCAGTGCTGCATTTGATACTATCGACCATGAAGTCCTATTGCAAAGACTAGAGCACTTAGTTGGCATAAAGGGAACTGCTTTAGGCTGGTTTAGGTCCTATCTATCTGAACGCTCTCAGTTTGTGTGTGTCAACGAAGAATCTTCCATGCAAACCAAAGTGAGCCATGAAGTGCCACAGGGCTCAGTGCTTGGACCTATTTTGTTCACATTATATATGCTTCCGTTAGGCAATATTATAAGGAATCATTCTGTAAATTTCCATTGTTATGCGGATGATACTCAATTATACTTATCCATCAAGCCTGATGAAACCAATCATCTAAATAAAATTCAAGACTGCCTTAACCAGTTTAGCCCTGAGCCTGTTTTTCAGGTCTCATGCTCGAAAATGACATTCCCAGAACAAATGACCATATCTTCCCTTCTAAAAGGGTTCAATTAATAATCTTTTTCCTCAAAGTAATGATAAACCTGTGAGTTTGATGTAGAAGAGTCAGAATAAATATAGATGTTTTTTATTTTAAAGAAAATTCAGATTTAACATAGTAAAAAACTGTTAATTATAGTGTCCATCCAAAGATTCTTTTTTACTTATAGTGAAAACTACCCTTGGATGATGGTAAGGTAGACTAAAAGCTTTAGGAATCCAAAGTACAACATATAATAAGTACCCTGTATCAAGATTGATGCAAAACAAGTGACATTTGACATTTTTAGAGACGTATAGCAAAAACAACTCCACCTCTGAGGTGATTTGGGTGGAAATGGGGGTTTTACCATTTCTCTGGAACCCATTGGTCGATTTTGGTGATTGACACCTCTTTCTGACCGTTAGAGCCAATAGAATTGAAGGGGAATCTCCCCACTCACACACAGTCTAAAACAAAAAGGTGTGGGCTTTGCGCACACAGTTTTGCACCAGAGTGAAGCTGTCTGACTTCTAGAAACGGAAACGCAGGTTTATTGCTTATGGATTATCAGAAATCATTTCAAAGGGACACAGACAGAGCCGTACCGACCCATTAAGCGACATAAGCGGCCGCTTAGGGCCCCGCAGCCACTAAGGGCCCCCTATTGCTATCTCAGTTTTTTTATCTCAGTACACCGTCGCCGTGATAAGTATGTTTAATTAATGTTGTTAATAAGCCTAGATTGTCTACTCTCAAAGTCATGTATTATATTATTGAGTCACTCATATAATACATTAACCGTGCTTTACCTGAACTTCATCATGACACTAGAGAGGATGGCAGGATTGTAATTTCCCGTGTTCAGTGAATGCAACCGAGGCAGGTACCTATCCTGTGAGCTGTGACAATGTTTAAAATAAACTGTCAGTTCCAGACTCAGAGTTTTTGAAGATGGACATAAGAACATTTGTTCTTAAAAAAGACGACAATTCTCAAGTGGTGGTTCACACAACAACCCCAGAGCCACCACTTGAGCCAGGTAAACAAGGTATGTACATGTCAATAACTTCCAAGTTATGCGAACATGTAAGCAAAGCATAAATTACAGCTACGTTGACGTTACTTTGAATCGTGGAGGTAAGCTACACCATTAGCAAGTAGCTATAGCTAGCCAGATATATTAAATAAACACTTTGTCATACAATCTAAATGTAATGTTTTTTAGCGTTACCTAGTGATTTCAAAGAAAGCTCTCTGGGAAATGTTGACTTACTGTTTGACATGAAGCTAGAAGCTACCTTACAGTACACAGTTGATCCTGAGTCCTGTCAGTTAAAGTGTTTCATAGTTAGCTTAGCTAAGCATCAACCCAGCATTGAAATATATGGATGTTATGTGACAGTATTTCTGAGAAAAAGTCAGTTGAAATGGTGGCATAGTTGCCACTGCTTTACGTATCGACAGCATGTTTGAACGTATTTGCAGCAGTAAATGTGGCTGTTTGACCACTGACGTTGCCATAACAACACCTGCATTTAAATGTGCAACCTCTTTTTGTGACAGATTTTTGCATGAAATGATCATTCTTCTGAATGATATTCCTATTGACAGCTAGTTTTTATGTGAACATTATGAGATGGACAGCCAGAAAGAATAAATGAAAAACAGTTATGAAATACTATATGACAAAACAAGAATACAGTTTGAAAGGAGAGTGATTTGTAAAATATCCATAAAGAAAAATCTGTTTACAGTTCTGTTTCATATGGGTGTTGAGAGATGTATCCATAGATCTCTTAATTTTGCTCTCAAAGTGCACCAGAATGATGTTTTTAACTTCAATATTTAAAAATAAAATCTTCCCGGCGAGCATGTCCCCGGACCCCCCTAGAGGAGGTGAGGACCCTCCCTAGAGGATGTTAGGTCCACAGTGTTTACATGCTTATTTATACAATATGTGTGCTTATACTAACATCATAAGACAAAGTTGGTTCCGTGTTGTGTGAAGTGAGAACGCGCTAGAGCGAGGGGGGCCCCCAAGCCAAAGCTCGCTTAAGGCCCCCAAAAGTCTAGGGCCGGCCCTGGACACAGACACATTGGATTAACCTATGGATTAACTTCAGCAGTGTTTTTATTGTTTTAATGCCATTGAAGACCACTTTTGACCAGACTACGACACAGGTGAGCGATGTTAGCGTTTTTAGCTACCTAGCGCCATATGTTTTGATGTCTGTTCTTGTTATTATCTCCGCGAGTTCGTATAATTGAGTGATAATGAGGGTACCCTTCGATTCTGTGTCACCTCACGATGTGAAACTATAGGTTGTTGGATGTGCAAAGATAAATAATAAGGTTTTGTGAATGAATTTCGGTGCAGTCATCTGTTAGCATTTTTCGCTCGTTGCTAATTCAGAGGCTCAGCGTTAGCATTGTGGGGGGTTTTTAAAAAAAAAAAAAAAATGATCAGTTAGATGAGTTTCTTCCCGTTACATACGTTTTACGATATTAAACATTCATAGTTTATTAAATGAACATGCCCTCAGACACTGTTTCCTGCAAGATGTTGCGGCAGTGCCCCGGTACAGGGGTCTCTCGGGCTTAACAGGTTAAGGACTTGGAAACGTGGATGACCTTACATTGTTTGATGTTAAACATGGCCAAAACTGAAGTTATTTCACTCGGCCCAAAGAATCTACGAAACAAATTATCTAAAGATATATTAACGATGGAAGGCATTAATTTGGCCTTCAGTGAGACTGTAAGGAATCTTGGTGGAAGGACCGCCTTCTTTCATCTACGTAACATTGCAAAAATCAGGCATATCTTGCCTGAAAACGATGCAGAGAAACTAGTCCATGCATTTGTTACTTCAAGGCTGGATTATTGTAACTTTTTATTATCAGGGTGTACCAAAAAGTCAGTTAAGTCGCTTCAGCTGATTCATAATGCTGCAGTACGTGTACTAACTAGAGTTAAGAAAAGGGATCACATTACTCATGTTCTGGCTGCCTTACACTGGCTCCCTATAGAACACAGGATAGCATTTAAAATTCTTCTTCTCGCCTACAAAGCCCTTAATGGGCAGGCGCCATCTTACCTAAACACTAGAACCGCCAGAGGTTGCTGTATACTTAAAACCACCAACGGGTGTCATTTACCCGCTATTGATTTAAATATTACCCACTGGCGGATATAGGTATAAATGGCAATTTTTTTTGCGATTTTCTCAATCTGATTCGTATTGACAATTTTTAACAACAGAGGGTACTATATAACACACTTTCAGGAAAAGTCACAGACTGGTAGACTTTAATATTTTTTTGAAAGAAAGTTACATTCGAACAAAAAATAGCTGCAGGTAAAATTGACCC
The DNA here is from genome assembly GCF_949606895.1 of Notothenia rossii. Classification (NCBI taxonomy): domain Eukaryota; kingdom Metazoa; phylum Chordata; class Actinopteri; order Perciformes; family Nototheniidae; genus Notothenia; species Notothenia rossii. The sequence continues at coordinate 62,005,253 of NC_136905.1, forward strand.
GTTGGCGGTTCTAGTGTTAAAGAACTCATTATACCCTACTTTCCTACTAGGGCCTTGCGTTCCAAGAATGCAGGGTTGGTTGTTCCTAGAGTCTCTAAAAGTACAATGGGAGCCAGAGCCTTTTCTTATCAAGCTCCACGTTTGTGGAATAAGCTTCCACTTTGTGTTCGGGCGGCAGACAGCCTATCCGTTTTTAAGAGTACGCTTAAGACCTTCCTTTTTGATAAAGCTTATAGTTGATAAAATAATCCAATAAGAGTGCACTGACGTAGACACGTTGTGCCTCTTCACCTATACATCTTATTTCTTACTCTTTTCCCTCACCCTATCGTAAGGGATTGCATGTTCGTAGACACGTTGTGCCTCTCCACCTCTGGTCCTTACTTCTTACTTGCTACCTCTTTCCCTCAACCTATCCTAAGGGGATGCATGTAGGTAAACAAGTTGTGCCTCTCCACCTCTGTCCTCTATCTCCTAGGGTCAAAGTTAATATGGCTAGGGATTACTTTGACCAAAATGCGCTAGCCCGTGCCTTGCCTTGGACTTCTACACAACTGCTCATGTCTTGGTGGACTGAGTGGAGAAGTTCAGGAGATATTCTCCCTACATTTGTGATTAGATTCAGCCCCTCGTTTTGCTGCTATAGGCTTAGACTGTCGGGGGACACCTTGCATCTTCCTTCTGTCTGTCTGTACCTGTGTACTCTCATGTTCCGAATAACCCAGCTTCCCCCAAATATATTTTTAGCGTCTATCTATGCCGGGATACTTAGTCGTGGCTGATCCTGTTGCTGTGGTCCTGAGTCCTGGATCTGAGTCATGGACTTTTGAGTCGTGGCTGAACCTGTCTCTGCGGTCTTATTTCCAAATCTCAAGGGATAATGAAAAAGGATGGGGGGACTGGTGGACTGGTGGAGGGACTGGCCTCTGTTGGTGATGAATGTGGCAGGAGACGCTGCCTTGTGTCTCACTGCTCACTTCTGGCTCTCTGGTGGAATAAACGCTTGATAGATGATGGATTTATCTTTGTATTCTGTGATTTACTGAGCAGTTACAGCTGGGGTTTTCTTTTTACGACATAGTTAAGTCTAAAATAAAAACTCTGAATGGTTATATCGTGCCTCTGAAACGGCTGTCGCTCAGGCAATATTGCAGTTTGCAGTGTATCACTACTTCATTCATCACCCTGAGTACTCCTCTCTACAGGCAGATCAATGAAGACCTCGCTGTATGCTGATGAGCTTTTATTTTCGCTAATATTTTCCCCCGGGAAGTCCTTACATGAGCGACGCTATTCTATTGACAGCATGACCCAAATGCAGCAATTGTTCACGGAATCAACAGACATAGTGAGGTGTTAAAATAGGAACAATATTCAGTCGATTTGACACATTTTGTAAGACTGGCAAATAACAGGCATGGCACCAGATGAGAGAATTGTTTTAATGAATCAAGTATTAGGTAGAAAATCTCATTAAGCTGTAGAGCCATGACATATTTCAGGCTATAATCTATATGCAGATATTTCTACATCTCTTTTTCCATTGCACCCTTTATGGGTCAGTCTGGATGTTACCACAGAACATTTTTCACTGAGGTGAATAAGCTGACCTTCTAATATTATTCTCCTTCCCGTTATTGACAATGTTGGCCAAGTGTTTGTGTGCTGAATCATCCCTGCTGCAATATTTTCAACAATAGATATCCTATATATATATAATTTTACCTCTGCCCTTCATTACGCCCAACTAAATAAATGTCAGCAACAGAAGCTGGCATTATTTTCATAAAAGTAGTGATCTTGCGACGACAGAGAGTATTGAATCAGTGTGTCAAATAAAGTTGTCTTGTCGCGTTGTCAGGGGCGACAATATCAAAGTCGTATGGAGAGTCTCACTGTTGCTAATCCTATCTTGCAAATGTAAATGTTTGATGAGAGCTGCTTCCAGGGGGTTATCATTTTCTCAGCAATTGCACATTAAACATCCAACTGTTTCCCAGGGTGCTCCGAGTCTGACTCTGTGTGTGTCTGGCAAGACTCTCCTCCTTTGTATGAAATATAGCAGCCTTAATGATTCATGGATTACAAGGCTCTTCACTGACACTCTTATCCAAAATGGCCATTTTGTACAATAAGTGCAGCCATAAAACAAGTCAACATGTGTGACTCATCCCAAAAAAATCATAGCAATGCTTAAAAAGAAAAAACAACAGCCGCTAGATGGGGATGTTTCAGTTTTGTCTGTAAGTGTATAGTGGAGAGGAAGGTTGTGTGTAAGGGAAACCTGAGGAGATGTGAATGTATTCTGGTGTATTTCAAGCACAGTATGACACTCCAAGAAATTGAGTTCTGTCGTCAACAAAAGCATTGACGTGGTGCACATGAAACATCTCTATGACGCTCATATTCAGGTTGTTTTTCGTATTTAGTGCCTCTCCTGTGACATGTTTACATCCTTTAAAGAGCAACTTCCAGGTTAAAGACACCTGTGAATAAATGTGTAGGAAAATGATGAATACACTAGATTTAAAAAAAAATATACAGAAATATACAGTACATTGACATCTGGCATCGTTTTTGTAAGAAATGTTCACTTCCGCATAAAAAAGCCTCGGCACGTGACCTCCCGCGTGTGACGTAACACGGGGGACACAAGGGGGAGAGTGGCCGGTGTAACGTATTAATAAACATGGATCCCAATGCTACTTTCGACACAGAAGAAGTTGAACATGAATATTCAAATGCATATGACGGACCACAACCTTATAATTATGAGCCTGCTAGGCATCCAAGAGACCAGGAGCAGCCAAGGATTAGAAGAAATAACGGCCATTGGAGAGAAATTGAGCTGTGGTGTGAGGAGAACCAGTGGTGGAGAACCAGTGGGCAGCTATCTTGGAGAGTGACCGGCATTAACTACAGAATGTTAGCTAACGTCACATCACAACATTGTAAAGTTAGCTATCATATATCAGGCTATAACTAAAGTAGCATTGATAATATAGTAACGTTACTGGCAGGACTGTTGATACTGATCCATAACAGAAACTAATGCGCAAGTATCAGCCGTATCTCGCGTTACCTAATGCAACTCCACACTACGGTGCTGTGTACCGGAGGAGAGACGCGAGATACGGCTGATACTTGACGATCTGGCGGAGAAAGGTTGTGGAGCCTCCGTTGATATGTCGTTGTAAATGGCTTGATGGAAAGCAGGTGTGTAGTCGGGGAGGGTGCACAGCTGATTGCAGCAGGTGAGTGGAGGTTGAGCCGGGAGCCAGGAGTGACAGCCACCACGCACACACAAACAACACAGACAGGGGGAAACAAACAAACACAAAGGAGACGGCTGGAGCAGTACAGCCACCACAGCGTTACCTAATGCAACTCCACACTACGTCTTACGGTGCCGTGTACCGGAGGGGAGAGAGAGAGAGCAGCGAAGGGGTGGGGGGGGGGGGGGGAGAGAGAGAAGTAATACGGTTTTCTGATAAAGCTGTGGAGAGTATGTGCTGCAGGGAGGTGGATGCACAACGCACCCAGGAACGAACGCTAGCTCCGGTCCTTTTTATTGTGGTCTCGATGTCCTGACAGGCTGGTATTTGTGCAACCTGCACAAACACAATACTGCACCATGATTACAAATGGTGAAATACAATGTAAAACTACCGAAAAATACCAGCTCCTTAAAACACAACCGCTCTACTCAACGCAACTCTACTATACCCACGGTCAGAGAGCGGAGATGTGTCCCCTGTGTGATGTAATATGACACGTTTGATGTATGATTTTTTTAAAAAGCCGTTTTTAAGAGCAGAGCTCAAAATTGCTCCTTTCCCTCTGAATTCCTGCCCTTATGTCTCGTAAAACATATCAAATCCTGCATTCACTTTTTTAATTGTAATTTTCAAGCAAGTTTAAGCATAAATGTAGAAAAAATAAAAACCTGCAAGATGCTCTTTAATGTTCAAAAAGATCTTTATTTTTCTCATACTGCTGCAGCACCTCTTGTCACCCTCTGTGAAAACACTGAGCACTATAGCCAATACAAGCGTGAGAGTTACGTAGTAATGTCATTATGGTAGAGAAGAACACAAAGGATTCCAAAGGAGGCGTTTCAGGCCGGGGGGTAGTGTGTGGGAGTTTCTCTCCCACACACTTTTGGCTTCTGCACACCATTTACATGCACAAAAACCTACATAACACACTACAGAAAAGGGGAAACCAAAAAAGCTAAATAGGCCCCTTTCATCAGTAAAATATGTTCCAAAAACACAATCTATTGGGTCAATCAATCAAAAGACCACCTGCCGCTCTCCGGTACTCAATACCAAATTATTACAGATGTGGTATAGTATGGTAAGTGTTCATAATTATTATAAAAATGTATAGAAGAAAACTTATAGAAACACTTTATTAAACTAATATTCGTGTAATAAAAACAAAGAAATAATGTTACGCCTCTCTCTACTTTTATTGAAATACAGATATTTTTGGGGTAGAAAATTGATCTCTTTATATATGAAATTCAATATAGTCTGTATGCAGCATCTATTGATCAATAACGGAGAGTGCAGCTTAAGGCATTTTTATATTGTCTTCAACATTAAGCTGTTACGGATGCTGCTTGAATGAAGAGATATCACCTCATAGTGTGTTTCCTGTAAGACCCAGGAAGTGACACATTTAAATAATTAAGAGTCCATCGCTAAAATGAAAATGTGTTTTTTATTGGAACCCAAGGCAAAATTATGATAATGAGAAAGGACTCATTCGAAAAGTGGAAAAACAATATAATTTCCTTATTGCATTTAACACGGTGACATACCGCTAATTACCTTCAGAACAATTAGCCCCAACACTAACAAATGCTACTCACTTCCTAATCTTTTTGTTTGTCTAATTGCGTTCGCTATTGGCTCCCTACGTTATTTTGTTCGCCTGACGCTTCCCGTCTCTGTGGCCACGGGAGACATGCATGAAATCTAATTCAAGATTAATTGTCATGTTGTGTTCATTAGTTCCTTAATGATTTTGCAATCATCACCGCTGTGGTGTTTTACGACACTCAAGGCAACCATGGCAGGATATTAACATGGCGGTGATGTCTTTCTTAAAAACAAAAAAAAAACAAGAAAGCGGAAGAAAAATAAGGTATAAGACTATTTGGATACCTGAAACCTCAGAGGTTTTCATACCTTGCCGAGAGAAATGTCTTCTTAGTAGCAGCCTGTCACCGCTGGCAGGATATGACACAGTGTTGCTCCAAACTGCGCCGTCCTTGACTACAGACAAGTCCATCATGTGATACGTGATGAGGGCAACATATTCTGCATTAGTCTCCTGTCCTGTCGGTGTCCCCATGGTGCCTTCTGTTCTGATTCCCCTCATTCATCAAGCCTCTGCTCTCAGTTGTCACTCCCTTAGTAAAAGCAGATATGGGCGCGCTAAGTTGGACCAATCATGGCAGATAATGTGCTTAAAGGTCTCATGTCATGGCCATTTCTACTGATCATAATTCCATTGTTGAGGTCTACTAGAATATATTTATATTGTGCAATTTTCCAAAATCACATTGGTTTCTCATACACCCTCTCTGTATAGTATGTGTATTCACTCTCTGTCCTACACGCCTTGTTGGAGCTCCTGCCCCCCCCCATCCCTGTGAGCCCAGTTATACAGTAAGGCACATTTGCTAAGGTACTTTTCTCTTTTACTGAATGAGAGTGAGAAACATTAATGCATCATGCAGCATCAATGAATATACAATTTGATATATTGTATATTATTCTGCAATGGGCCTTTGTGCAGAATTAGTACTTTTGCATTTGTACTTAAATACATGACTTTTAAATTTCTGTACAGTATAGAACTTCTACACTGTGGTGTTCCTCCTTTTTCTTTTTTTAAACATTTGGCTTCTTCATCCACCATTGCCAATGGTGCATAAAACAGTAAGTAATACACAGGCTTTTCCAAAATGTTGTTTAGATTATTATCATAGATTGTGGTTTCGATATGTGTTGAATTAACAAGCATGAGGAGAGTCATTTGAATTCTGAGAAAAATGTTGTTGGGTTGGGTAAATGTAATTTTTTGTTGATCTTTCATAGCTTATTGTCTCTTCAAATGATTGTTAGCCTTTTTATGTGCTGCAGAAAGGGGATTCCCTTTTATACAGTATGCCTCACTTGTAAGCACTAAAGATTGTCATTTAAAATGTAAATTGGGATCACAGCAAAGGTTATACTGCTGTAGGGAATAACTCAGAGTGTGCATGTTAAAGACGAGACTGCTAGCTCGTAGGGAATGTATTGCAGGAGGCTGTGACATTTTCATTACTTTATTTTAAACCCATTTGAGCAAGGGAGATGTTTTTTTCTTTCTCTGAGGATATTTTCATGAAAAGCAACGAAATTGAGCTCGCTGCCAACGGAGGAAACATTCTGGCCCTGAATCAAAAGTTGCCATCTGCCTGAGAGCCTTGTGTCAGCAGTTTAGCCGTATCACACTATCCACCACATCTCTGTGATCAAAACATGGCTGCGCCTCAAACGCTCGCCCAGGACGACGGCTGGGGACAGAAACAGTGGGTGGAGAGAGATGCAATCTCAGAGCGCTTTCATGTGAGCCAAAGGAGTCCGTCGATTACAGAAGCCCTGTCTTTTGTGGACGGGGCTGTGTTGTCCCTTCGGGGTTGCACCCTGCAGAAACCGGCGGCTGTAGAAAAATATTATGCCTCTATTGTGTAGCTGTAAGGATGTGGTACTGATGTATTTCATGGAATGTTTGTGGAAATTCAGATTGAACACCATAGACCTTCTAGCTGTCATTGTCAATGCTGTCTGATGCTGGGGGCTGTCTACCACTCCCACTGCCACTATCATTACGATGAGGGGGCGGAATGAGACATTTGCATATGAACACAGAAGTAGGCCTACATATAATTATTATTCGGCAAACATGAAAATTATGCCTTTAATTTACATTTTTACCGGTAACACTTTCTCACAACAATAATTATTGAATGGACAATACACTGGTTTAATCTTGACAAACAATTAAATGATAATTCATAATTTACAATTGATGGTATAATTGATGATATTTGTAATTAATACACGGCTTAGTTGAATACTCAATTCCGAATGGTCCATTTGAACATCTAAGAGGTTGTCCATACTCTATAATACACCGCTAAGCAAAATAATGACCGTTGCAAAGGAGAAACCACGGAGAGAAGAAAAGAGATTAAAAGACGTCAGAGAAATCACCAGAAGAAGACGGACAGGAAGTAAACACTTACTGGAGCTGTTGGTAGCCGTGGAGTATTTGTTCTTAGCGAAAGCAATACAATAATGTTTAAGTCAATACAATAATTTTGAATTAATATTGGGAGTCATGTTGTTTGTTTATTTAGTATGTTGCCATGTAGTAAGCATTGGGCATGGTCTTTGTTCCTTAATGACCACCTCGCTGCACATTATCCCTTACTTGCTGCACATTTAATGACATTAATTAAATAATAAAAACAACATTATCCAAGACAATATCTTCCCCTAAACAGTTGTCTTGGATTGGTTGGTAATTTAACTACAAACAAAATATAGCTTTAGGAAAATTATAATTAATAACATTCAAGAAGACATTAGGATGTTGGGGTTCACAACAGAGCCGGCCAGCTAACCAATCAGAGCAGACTGGGCTCTGGTTTCAAACAGAGGGTGAAAAAAGGTGCTGCAGCACAGGCAGTATGAGAAAAATAAAGAGTTTTTTGAACATTAAAGCATGAAAACATGTCACAGTAGAGACACCACATACAAATATGAAACTGAAAATGAGCAGAATATGTCCCTTTTTAATATGAAAGAGAAGCAAAGAACTCAATCAATCATGTTTTTGAGTTACAAACTACCTTGCATGCTCCATAGAGGCAATAATGTTATACAAGATGAATGTAACATATCAATGTTAATAACTCGGGCCCTTTTTTGCTTGATGGACTGTTATCGTACGTTATCAGTTATGATCCCTTTTCGCTCCTTGTAATATAGCTAGAGTTTGATATACTACCAATTAACCATTTAGTAATTATGGTTATTGGCGCACTGTTGACATGTAGCTCTAAAAAGGAGACCATGTTACAGGCAGACTTCATATTTACCACCAGCAGTGACAGCAGCGCCCCAGGAAGCATTCGTCCTAGGCCCAAATGGTGTTAGTCGTCTGGAAAAACAACAGCAACTCAGAGTGTGTTATTACATTTTTGTTTGGGGCCAACGCACAATGCTGACAGTCAGAGACAGTAGCGTTGAGCCCGGGGCCAGCAGCACACTCATAAATATAACTTCTGAATGAGTGTGTGTGTGTGTGTGTGTGTGTGTGTGTGTGTGTGTGTGTGTGTGTGTGTGTGTGTGTGTGTGTGTGTGTGTGTGTGTGTGTGTGTGTGTGTGTGTGTGTGTGTGTGTGTGTGTGTGTGTGTGTGTGTGTGTGTGTGTGTGTGTGTGTGTGTGTGTGTGTGTGTGTGTGTGTGTGTGTGTGTGCGTGTGTGTGTGTGTGGGGGGGGGGTGTGTTGAACCTCGCTTGGGGAAAACCTTAAATCGTTGCGGTTAATCCTGTCAGAGGCATTTAGGATAAGCACATTATATTTCATTTAGATATGTGAAAAGAGAAGCCACACTGCTTGCACATCTCCATATCTGCTTCAGCTCATGTTCAATTTCTCTCAATTCAACTGTATTAATCCCCATGGTGGAAATTGATTTAAAGGCAGGAGGAGTGCCTCAGACAACAAGATAAGAGACATAAAAAAGGATTCATGGTGGGAGAGAGGAAAGGAGAGAGGAAAGGAGAGGCGTAGCAATTGTATAATACAAGACGTACTTTGTGTCAAGACTGGGTAGAAGTCTCCATCGTGTGGGCTCAGATTCCTGGGCTGAAAAGTGAAGCCTACACTGAAAAAAAAAGGCTGTTGGATTCACATGATTTTAACATGGACATCGGTTGCACATATCAAAATCATGTGTGCTCAAAACGATTCCATTATGTTAAAGACACACAACTATGTTATGTTAAAGAAACATGACATTGTTATGTTAATGTGAATATTTCCTTTAATACAAGGTATATTCCTTTACCCTATGTTTAACCAACATTACTTTTCATGTTCATTTTAGGCTTTTAATATACTCAGTATATTTCATTTGTACCTGTTAAAGTCACATTAATGTTTTGTTTAAACTACATGCTATAGTTTTCTGTTTAATCTACCTAGTGCTCAAAGGGTACATAAGATTATTTATTTCATGTGAATAGAGGCATATCGTACATTCTTCAACAGGATCCATCCTAATCTCTTATGTCTACAGCATGTATCATAACATTTTAAAACAAATAGTCAATAAAGACAAACACATTTCTTTGAACAACATTCATGTATATTTTTCAAAAAATAAAACAATATTAACAACCACCACACATCCAGATGAGAAAGTCATTTTAGTATTCCTGCCCTGCCATCACAGTTGTTTAGTTTCTAGAAAAGCCATTTTTCTTGTCATGTCTCCCCTCTGCAGACTCAGTTAGTGACAATGCAGTGAAAAAGAAGCGTGCTCTCACTTAATGTATGCTTTGAAATAAAGAGTGTATATAATAAACTAATTGCACTGCTATGGCAAGAAAAATAATTATATTTACATTAAGCGTTATGTATTCTTTATAAAACAATCAATGTGCTTATAATATTAGAGGACTTTTTGATATATTAAGCCGCAGTCAGAATTAATTATTTTTTGTGTAATCCTCAATTAACTCAAAGCTTAAAACCTTTCTGTTACTCACTGACTCTTTAATTGTTTAAATCTCATTTATTTGTGTTACAGTATACAAGCCATTTATATATAGAATACAATTCAGGTAAAATCTAATAAATATATACTGAAATAAATATGTCATATCTTATAAATATGTCTATATGAAATAAATAAATATGGCTGTGAAATAAATCTTGAAATAAATAAATAAATAATGCAATAAATATATCAATGCATTTAAAATCATAAATAATTTAATACGTAGGCTAAATTAATGGGTTCTTACTTTTTTTTTTAAAGGATTTGCATATGGATTTCATATATAATAACTTTAATTAATATAATAACTTTGTGCCTGCTGGATGTGTCATTCGTTTACTGTTGCTAACGTGTTGTGATTGTGATTGTAGCTTGTTGAGCAGCCCCCCCAACTGCCAAAAGATTATAATAAATGCATCCTTAAATGTATTAGAAATGTGTGCGACACAATAACACTGGTTTGAGAGTACTGGTTTGTCCAAAATCATAATATAATGTTTTTAGTGTTTGTAGCAAAAATATATTTGGCATATCTGCAACCATAATGTCTTGTCACTCATTGACTGACGTGAAAAGAAAGATAGCAGGGTAAAATTCCACCAAGGGGCTTAGAGGTGAAATAAGGAAGACCATTAACTTGCATATCTTACAAAGGGAAATTAGTAAAAAATAAAGGGTAAAATTACACGTATGGAGCCATGTATCTCACCTATAAGTAAAAATACAATATACTATTTCGCGAAGATATAAAGCTTATAAATAAAGATACACTTTTTTCTAAATGTTGGTAATGCTAAGCCTCGATTCGCCATATTTCCCACTCGGTTCCTTGTGTTTTTACTGTGAGTCTTGTCAGTCTTTCTACAGCAGGCAGAACTGTAAAAAATCGAGCCAACAAGACACAGGTGAGGGGGGAGGAGACAACACAGGGCACCAGGTGAACACAATCACCAGTAACAGACAAGACGGGAGGGGGAACACTTTTCAAAATAAAACCAGGGAACAAATCAACATACTTCGCCAATAAGGACGCTTCACAATCCGTAACGGAGGCCGAGATCTATGGCCCCAAAGATCACCTCTGTGCAAATCCACCTGGACCCGGCTTTGAATACAATATCGGATTCATCCACTGACTATGGCAACAACATGATATCTAAATTGAATAATATGTCAATTGAAAAAGAGGAATAGAGGAAGCGAATGTCCAGTTTGGCAAGCTAAAACTGCCAAATGTATTTATTTTAATCCCAATGACTTTGTATTTACAATTTGTTTCTTTATTTTAGTGAAAGAGTTATCAGTGTGCGATTGTGTGTTGTTCTATTAGCACACACAACCTTCTGTATATGATTGTTGTGACCACACACAAACACATTTTTAACATCCAGATTAGTCGCTCTTCTATATAGGTCACAGAGATCCTGGGAGCTTAGCTCAACCAGCATCGTGACATTTCTCTGAGCCACGATGGAGCTTTGCTGAAGAAAATGGGCTTCATCTCAAACCGCAGCGCCGGACTACAAGGTAACATTAGAATATCCAACGAGGACCATTGAAGGATCAATGATTCATCACAGTTTATTTCCACCATGCATAACTCATGACCCAGGGGCTTCATTAGTCTCTAGGAAACTTTACCATTGCGTGCATAGTCGTTCCACAAATAGTTCCTCATGAAAGCGTTAAGGGATGTCAAGTTCGAGTCATCTATTCCGGTCCTTTCATTCACTGTTTCTCAAAACCTGACACATTTACTCATGTATTGGAGTGCGGTAAGGGTTCAAATTACTGTATGCTGAAAGTGAGATATAATATGTAGTCATTTACGCATTCAAATGTCTAAAAACCTACAGTCAATATACTTTTGTCCAGTTGTGTCGAACACTATCTCCAATGTTTTAAACAATTTGTCATTTCATCAAGGTTGTTCGCCTGTAATGCATCAGAGCTGTGGTTGTCTGCTAGATAGAAAGTGTCTTGACTTTTTTTCAGTGTGTAGAGAAACTCACAGCAATGATAAAGGCCCATGATCCCATGCCACTTGGCGACGCCTCAAAACTAATGGCAGTCAAATCTGCCCTTCGTTTTCCCTGTTTTCTGTGGGTTTTGCATGGTTTAGTATTTAAAGAGGACATTCTGCTCAGTTTTTACGTTTATCTTTATATTAAGCGCCTCATCAACTGTGACATGTTTTTATGCTTAAATGTTCAAAAAGGTCTTTATTTTGTGCTGCAGCACTTCTTTTCACCCTCTGTCTGAAATCAGAGCCCAGTTGGTTAGCTCGCCCTGTTCTAATTGTTCAACAGCTTAGAGATGTGTCCCGCCCCTTAGCCTATCACTTACAATGGCTAGGAGCGTGAGCGAACAGAAGCACCAATGTTACATAATGATGTAATTATGTTACTGAACTAAACAGTAGTGTGTGGGGGGGAGTGTGTGGGAGAGAAACTCCCTGCCACAGAGATGTTAGCCTTTGCAGACCATTTACATGCACACAATATACAACACACTAAGAGAAAAGCTCAAAAAGCATAATACGGCCTCTTTAAAGCAAGTTTGTTCATTTCTAAGCAAAATATAACCATTAAATTAAACGTGTACAAAGATAAGAGTAGATATTAAGTTATTTTTAATGTACAGTTTTTGTCAAAATGTAAATATCTCCTATGATGACATACTGTATCCTATATCTTTATGGATTATGAATCGTTTTGTTTTCATCCCAGCCTCCATTTATGGTGCTCACGGGAGAAGTAAAAATAAACTCGATAAAATCAGTCAGGTCTATAATTATGTTAGTGATGTAATTTACACTTTTTGTACTTATAATAGCTACACATCTAATTGTGAAAACCCACAGTGATTACTTTATTCTCTTATGAACTAAAAGGAATTAGGTTTTCAGGGGTATTCTGGAGTTGTTTTGGCCTCTATCTATGTTATAGAAATATATTAAGATTGTGTTGAATATAATCCCAAATAAATAACCCAAAGAAAATAAAGAAAAAACACTCCTACGGCAAACAATTGGGGCAAAATAAGTTGAAAATAAAATATATAGGCAGAATCAGATAAGTTTTGTGTTATCCCTCTAATTATGATATATGCATTTCTGGCAAACTGATGGATGTGCTTTAGCAAAATAAACTCTTCCAAACACACCATTGACTCCCTGCAACAGATTGTTTTCATCAATTATGAATCTGTCCGTTATTCTCTGGATTCATTGATCAGTTGTTTGAATACAAATGTCAGGAAAGAGAGAGAACAATTTCGATTATTGTATTCCAGAGCCCAACAATGAACATGCCATGTTTTGTCAGAATCTGTTTACTGTCAGAGGACCAAATTATATATATTCACCTTCAGGTAGCTGGAAAAGTTAAAATATTTCTCTTAAAAAGTCTCCTTTATCCATTATCAAAATAGTTGGCAATCAATGTAATAGTTGATGACTGCAATCAGGGATAGCTGGTTGACATAGCAGAGCATTTAGTTGCTAAGCAGCCAGATATTTCCCTCAGGAGCAAAAATAATAATTTGTATAACAAAAGATTTAACTTAAGTCCTAAGTTAACCAAGATAATCCTTTTTTTTCAATCTTTGAGTAAATAATGCTTTCTATACCAGATATCTTCATAAAACCAAAACTCCGGAGTCCCAGCACATCAATATGTGGCATGTTGATTTAGCGTTTCACAGATTTATTATGCCTGGACTAAACGACAGCATATTGAATTTATTACAGTATATTATTATCTCTTACTATAGAACTGACACAGGGCCAGTGTCAGAGGCCTCTGACACAGGGCCAGTGTCAGAGGCCTCTGTATGACGCACCGGTGGCTCATGGTATTTAGCCACAGTACTGTGGAGATCTCTGACCTGTGCGCTCCCTCTGGACAGTTGCTGTCTCTTCTTTTATGTGACTACATCAATCCTCACAGTTACAGACCCGAGCCGCTCACGACAAAGAGAAGCTTTTCTGCCTGCCCGCCTGGACCTGCGGGATGATTTGTGGATGGTTGTGGAGAGCATTAGTTCTCTCAGACGGGTACTTCTGAATGTGCTCAGCACAATATGAACCAGTGGCATCGTGTCTGGGATTAAATGGCCAACTTGACCCTCTGTGGCTCTGCTGCACTGTGACTCACTGTCCATTTTGGAGAAAAAACACAACATTGCTATCTGTTGTTTAGGGCAACTTGGAAATGCCGCCAGAGATATAAAGCACAATACATGATTCAGAGATGCCCTGAAGTGTAGCGACTGTAAAAATATCTCACTATTTATTTACCTCCAAGGTACATAATATAAACTGAAGCTGTGTCCGACCTCAGGCAGCTCCCCATTAGACAAAATGTAGGCTGAACCACACATATAAAGGGCTGTGATTATTCTAAAAGCTCTTATCAGTGCAGCCAATGCAGAATTGCCTTTTGCATTTTCTCTAATGGCCAACATGGGGCGCCTCTTCTGGTTGCAAATATACGTTTTATTGTTTTGTGTGTTTTAGAATATGGGTCTTCAACACAAGTGTGTTCTTCAGTTAATGACTGGGTGCCGCCAAATGATTTATTGATAAAGTTTTGAGCATTTTTTGTTTCAAAAGATTAAATAAATTAAATTACAGTAACAGTCACAAAGATTAAACAGCCTTTTTGTATAATGCACATTCATTTACATAACATGAGTGTAACTGGTGTTACCCATGAATCCTCGTTCAATCACATGAGCTAGCTAATACTTAATCACTAAGTTGTGGTTAGGTGTCGTTCGTGTTTTCATAATAAATGTTCAGTTCATGAATGTTATTTGTAACAGCAAATGTGGCCTAAAGTGTACTTTTCAAGGTTTGGTAATACTTATTCCCCCCTCCTGTGTCACAATAGTAGACAATTGGTACAAAAACCAAGGGCTTAACCGGAAATTGACCAGCATTTTACACTTCCGGTTTCCTTGTCACAAAGTCAATTGTTTTTTATTGTATTGTTTTTTGTCTTCCTGATAAAAGGCCTGTGACTTATGCAAGTATAAGAAATTGTAATGTATTGTTCAACAAGATAAAATACTTCGTAAAGACCGCACTCTTTCGGGTTTCAAAGAAGGACGATTACTAACAAGGGGCTTGAAAAGAAAGCAGAGGTCGCAAGGACAATAAACGTCTTCACGACAAATATGTAGTAACTCAGTTAGTGGTGGTGATGTTGAACTTTTGTGACCATGGTTTAGTTTGTTTATAGCCCAGCGTTAGTTTTTTACTTTATTAATTTTGTTTAAAGGTCTCCTATTATACAATTGTTATACATTATAGGTATAAGATATAAAAAAACATGTCTATGAATTGTTTTGCTCAAAATACCCAACAGATCACCCATTGTAGCCATGCCTCATAGCCCTCTATTTCAGCCCTGTTATACCTCATTCACACCAACGCAACTCCGGTTCAAGCTCCGTGCTAGAGCTTTTCAGGTTCAGAACCGGTTCTTCGGTTTAGCTCCGGCTCTTTTCACACTGCCCAGAGTCCGACTGGTGCTGCGTCATTGCGTCATCGTTTGCGTCATGCCTCATCGTTTGCGTCATGCGTGCCTGCTTCATAAAGCCAAACCGCGCGGAAACCCCTCACAGCTCACACCGACAACAACAACAATGGCCGATTGTGCTCCAGCTTCCTCTGTACCTCTTCAGAAGACCAGACTCCCAGTAGGTAGCTGGTCACTTTAGTGGACCACTGCTGCTTGTTAAGTTTCTCCATTGTTGTGTACAAACTGGGTACAACGCCTGCTTTTTGTTGTTGTTCAGGAGTTGATGGGAAAAGAGAGAGGGTTGTATTTTCGGACACTTTGTGAGTCTCCTTACACACGGGGGACACATATTTATGTATAGAAGACATCAAAAAGTGAATTTTGCATAATAGGTGACCTTTAAGAATAAAATACGATAAAAGTTTGCGAAGATGATCTATCCGAACAAAACTAGAAAGCAGCATATCCTAAATGTTCTGCCATAATCCAAAATCCAAATGCAAAAATCCCTACAAAATATTGTCTAGTGAAGCAGTGCGATCAACCTGCCTTCCTGTAGCAGTCAGCTCAGGGTTCGTGAAATGGCTGACTGCATCAAACCGTCCTCAGAGACTCATTCATATACTGACAAAACATTACCGGGCATTCGTTTTGAGTGAGTCAGAATCTAAATTAATGATTAGGGTGACCTCGGTGTTCAATTCTTTATTTGTTGTGTGTATCCTTTTCATATCCTACAAAGCAAAAAAGCTCAGAAAACCCCTCAGTAATTGAAAATAGCGCCATGAGACATTTTGCAGAGGCAGCCGCTACGCTTTCCACTGCTGATTCCTCAGAATGGAGCCTGCCTTCCACTTTAAATTGATTTGTGATCATTTCATACTGAATTTCAGAGCCTTAAGGTCACTTAAACCTGCACAAAAAAAATACTCTGTGTTCATTCTGTGCACACACAGTAACTACTTCTGAATTAGGGGGGGGGGGAAGTGGTTGTGACTGCACCTGTCGCTCACAAGTCAGGCAGTAAGGAAGGTTCTGCTGTTTAGTCATCATGCATATTCAGGAGCACCTGTTTGCATCACAGCGATACACATTGAGGGAAGTGATGATGTGTTATGGGGAACTTAAAAGCCAAAACATTGAATATAACTGCCTGTATAGTTGATAGCAGTTGTTCCTTCTTAAAGCATTTGACACCTGCACAGAGCATCTAATCAACTTACACTACACATAGATATATATATGTATAAAAAACCTTTACTGGTCTGAAAATAGGCCTCTAGGGGGTTTGTTACCTCATTTGATGGCATCATGTTGACAAAGGATACATAATTTCAAAGCACATTAGTCTATGATACTGAGCATTTTAAAGATCCTTTTATTGCAGTACTATAATTGCACACTAAAAATATAAGAGTGAAATAAAAAATGTAAGTGCTGTTTATTTACTACCAACGAAAATGGGACAAAGACAGTTTCTTTGTGTTTAACATTATGTGTGTTTGTTTATTTAACATGTATGTTATTTTGTGTGACCTGAGGCCTGTACGACGAAGCCGGTTCAACATAACATGAATACGTTTGAGTTACCCGGCTTACCTAATCTAAAACAAACGCGCTCTCGCTAAACGGTCCTACGACGCGGGTTATCAACTCGTTAACTCAAGCCAGCTGTGCCCTATCTAGTTAGGTGCACGTTCACATAAAAGGGGTGATATTCGGAGCATTCCACCAATCGGAATAATGGAGAAGCCTAGAGCAAGTTATTTCACGGCGGAGGAACAGACGGTGATCGAATCACGATTCGAGGATTTAAAACAAATAATTAAGGCCAAAAGCCGTATGCTTGCGGCTGCCAAAAGTCACCAGCAATGTTGGCAGCAGATTGCAGACTCCGTGAAAGCGTAAGTAAAAGACGTCCTATGTAACAGCGTGCAAAGCTGCACATCTTTAAAAAGTGTATTGGATGCACGGCAGTCATGTACAAAAATTAATCCGGCGCTTCCAGATGAATTGTCTAGTTTATCGGATAAATAGTAGCCTAATTAAAATACCAAATTGATCATTGAGTGGCAGCTTTTTTTCTTTACAAAATCATCGCCCGAGGGTCACAAGTGGACTTTAAGCCTAATATTTTTGCCTTGGCCCTCAGCAAAAATGACCCTGGTGGCAGCAGCTCTCACAACATTTTTATACAGGGTAAGAGTCAGGGAGCTTTAAACAGCTGGGATGATATAAAACATAATTATATATCTATTTTTGTGATATATAATTGTGTTAGACACGTCCAAGAGATAAAACCTTACGAAGGGGCCTGGCGTTGACCAAGACGCCGCCGTGCATATGTCCTCTACACTTACGCTGTTGAATAAGGCTGTTGACACAGCCACAGCCCGTGTAGAGTGGGGGGCGTTTGGGGGCGTCACCCAGCCCCCAAATCACACAAATAGCTGTTCAGTGAGTCTAAGGGCAGCCGTGCGCTCCACATAACATGCTAGCGCACAGGCATAGGAGCTCCGTGCCAGCGCCTCTCCCTTCGTCTCACCGTCGCGCTGCGCTCTCTCGCCTGCAGGGAAGCCCGTGGAGGAGCGCGCTGCGGCGTCTGAGGAAGATTCAGCGGTAGCATGCGGCTAAACTGCACCCTCTCCTCCTCTAGGCGGCTGAAGCGCTGGGTCACCGAGGATATCGACCCGAAGAGCCCCTCCGTGGACATGGGGGCTCCAAGGAGATTCTCTCGGTCCTTCTTGGATAGGGCGGTGAGTCCTCCCCACACGTGACGCAGATTATTCATCTGACCAATGCAGCGGTCCGAATAATCACTCCCGTCCTGAGGCGGGAGGGCAGGGGTGTCCGTCTGAGGGGTAATCAGGGAGACACCCAACAAGCCGAGATTATTAGCCGCAGCCGCCATCTGTGCTCCGAGCCTGAACATTTTGTCCAAATATGCCAAGGTGTCACGGTCCCGCGGTAGCGGGGCAGAGTTTTCTTTCCCTCCACCCAAACAGCTGCCCGCGGAAGCAGATGGGCCTGCCAGGCTCTCATCCAGGGGGGCACACCGGGACACACCGTGGCCGCAAAACCCCTGCCGAAGGCGGCTTACTGGCCTCGGTGGCAACGGTGGGGGGAGCGGTAGGCCCACATGCTCCGCCTCCAGGGTCATCACTGCCGGGAAGTCCAGACGCGCAGACCTGTGTGCTGGACCCTCCTGGCCGCCAGAACCAAAAGTACCAGACAACGAGGCGTCCTCGTCATCTTCCTCCTCCGTGCACGTGGCCACCCGGCCCTTTGGGAGGGTGAACACAAATGGCACCTCGTCATCCTGTTCACCCATCTCCACCAATTCGAGGTCCTGATCCTCCGCTTCCTGCTGCGGGCCGAACTTCACCCGGAAATGATCGCCACGATGTCGGCGGCTTAGCCGAGGAATCATCCGGCAGGCGTTGCAGGCCGGCGACTGACTTAGGCCGTCTTCGCCGTGGTCCGGCCCCAGGCACTGGAAACAGGGGATCAGCTCCCGCGATTAAGCCAGGGCATGTCGGACAAGTCCGGTGATCAAGTGGTAGTAGAGTCCTCCACAACAAAGTGACATCACCTTTGTAACACTCGCCCTTCTATTGGCTAGCGGTCCAACAACTAGTAAGTGTTTTGTTAGGGCCTTTTGGTCACATCTCTAAGCGATTGACCAATCACAACAGAGCCGGCCAGCTAACCAATCAGAGCAGCCTGGGATCTGGTTTCAGACAGAGGGTGAAAAGAAGTGTGCAGCACAGGCATAATGAGAAAAATAAAGAGCTTTTTGAAGATTAAAGCATGGAAACATGTAGAAGAGGCACAAAATTCAAATAAGAACATGAACATTTGCATTTTATCTCTTTAATCACCAGTTACAGGCGATGCTTCCCCACATTCAACATGTATTGCAAATATTTCATAATAACAGCCTATGGAAGGCCGGCTTGCATTCATAAACACTGTTGCAGTCTGTGTGTGTGAACACACAGACAAAGAAGTTAAAAAAAACACCATGTTTGTGCCTCTACACATTTTCTTGAGTATTACTTTTACCAACTCTGATGTTTTAAAAGTGACTCCATAACTCCAAGTTATGTTTCGGAGGAGATTAAATTATAACTGGGGTTCAAGCAAAATGCACTTTTGTTTTGCAATAAAAGCAAGTGCTTGTTGATGTCTTTTTAAAAACCATAATTCACATCCCTTTATGGACTTGATGTAACAAGTGGCCCACTTAAGATCACATTAACAGAAGTTGTTTATCTTGGAGCACTGAAGAGAACATTTGGAGGGGCCCGTCTGCAATGCATCCAAGTCAATTCCCACAGTTGGAGATCCATTTATTCGTTCCAAACTTCTAGTGTTTATTGATATTAAAGCCCATTGGAGTGTAAACCTTTTAACAGTTTTTTCCCTAAGTCTGCCTCCCTATAACTGTTAGTCAGGCTTTGTCTCCTGACATGGCATCAAACCGTCCTCAGAGATTCGTCGGTATAACAAAAACACTGAGAAAACTTTACCAGACTTTATCCTACAGTTAAAAAGGGATGCACACTGGAGCGCTTGTCGACATTCGAGGATTATAAAGTTGGCCAACTGTCACCGTTTGCACTGTTAGCAATTTCACAAGTAAGTATTTCGTCAGTATATTCGAGATGACTAGGTTTGCTACATTAGCTTACTAGCTTACAGCAGGTCTGCAATAATATCGTAATTAATCATGCATTAATTGTTAAAAATAAGCCAATAAAACATACATAAGTTTCCAGTGACAGTGATATTTGGCAACTTTTAAATCACGAAAGTCCAGAAGCGCTCTGGTCGCTGTGTGCATCTCTTTTTTGTGTGCTTGTTCACGTTGTGTTGAGCTTATGCAGCGTTTTCTATTTGCGGTGGTTTGTAAACACACATGTTTCCTCAAGTTGGTCAATGTTTTCCTAATCGTGCGCATGTGCTGTCAAGTTGGTGAAGATGTTTCTTCATTTGCCTATCTTTCATCTTTCGACTAATTTGTGTTTTATATTTCCATAGTTTTTGAAGCTGCAGCGCATTTATCCTATTGTAAGTGTTTTTGACCGTTGTAGCGCGTTCACACCTGTCGGCCACCGTACCTTGGAGTGTAAACCGTTCGACAGTTTCTTCCCTAAGTCTGCCTTAGGAAAGAAGGCTTGCTCATATTAAAAAAGATATTGAGAAATACTGACAAAACATTACCATACGTTATACAGTATCCTACAGTTCTTCTTCTGCAAGGATTTTCTATTTCAAAGTAAAAATGTGCGCCGACCCTACTCAGCACTTAACCTCCCTCAGAGCTGATATCCGTTTCACCTCCTTTGTGTTGTACTTGCTGTTGTTGTGATCCAGAAGTTTCCAGGCAGTAATAGAGGATACAGGGAGTGAAAGGCTTATTCCCGCTCCTGCTGCTCTACATGGGGGCTTGTCAGACTCAGTTTACAGGCTCGCTGCTGAGGTCTAGCCTTGAGCTAATAAAGGCGCTACAAATCCTTCATGAATATGTAATCCACCTCCTTACTCTGAGTGCCTAAACCCATCTTCGCATCATGGTTAAATGAGAACTTTTTCCATTTTTAAAGAGTTTTATTTAATAGACTTGCTGCGTCTGAACTTAAATGAAACATGGCAGTGCTAGGATGGTCGTTGTCAAGCACATAAGACTTCATTCTGACCCCAAGCTCCTTGCCATTATGTTGAAATGTGATGTCCCTGGCTGTTCATCTCCTGTTTAAATACGCACAAAACACTCTGTCCTCTCTCTGCTCTCAGACTGGCGTCATGCTCCAGCATAAATGCATCTAAAATAAATTAAACAGTAATTAAATGATTGGATGGCTCAGCTAGTAATCCCAGCCAAATGGTGACTTTGATATTGAACGTTAATGTGATGTATACTCTCATCCTTATGCAATGTGCACTTGGTGTCCTGTGAAAAGATTTTATCTCCCAAATGTCAGCTGTTCCTAATCTTAGAAGAAGGGCTTATTTTAATCAAATGAAGAATATTTTATTTATCCTGGGGGAAATTTGTTTTGTGGCAGTTGCGTCATTGTACATTGATACCATTTTTTGAGTTTTTTTTTTCAAATTATTTTTAAATTAAAAGAATAGTTTGGATAATAATTTGGTGACAGAGGATAATAGATAAAGTAAATAGAATACAACTCTGTATATAAATAAGGTGTTATAGAAAGAATTTGCAATAAAAAGATCACCAAAATCATCAAAATAAAATGTATTTATACAAACATGAGAAGTTAAAGTTAATTGTGCACATTCTATTACAATATAACTGTGAAAATGTCTTGTCTTCGGAGGAAGAACCATCATGATGTTGTCAGGATTTATTTTAGGTTTGGATGGAGATTATAGCAGATATTAGTCTAGAGAACATTTGGCGACAATGTTTTGATTATAAATGAGCCATTTTTAGTCATTTCAAGGGAAACTTTGTTGTACATTTTTACTATTTTCAGCCAATTCATAGGCAAACAGATTAACCAACCCTTAAGAAAAAGGGGGAAGAAAAAGGAAATGTGTATTACAACCTCAGGGCTTTTGATTTAAACGGTGTGTGCGTAGGGACTGCCGTAGGTACAAATAACGTTTGACAGCAGCACAACAGAAGATGAAAACATGTGTCAAACTCAACACAATCTATTGCCAAAAGCAAGGTCTCCAGTTTTATAGCTAAGCCGTTTTTACAGACTAGGGGCAGCCACGACTAGTTTTTGTGACTAGACTTCTAGAAGGAACAATACCGGAACATCTGATTGGTCGACCTCAGTGCTCTTACTGGAGGATTCAAGACTGCTAGATAATGGGGCAACACCCATCAAAACAATAAATAAATCCTAAAACCAATCCTTAAGGCCCGGACACACCAAGCTGACACCAAAGAACTGACACCCCCGACTGTTGTGTCGCCTCGTGTCTCTGCGTCTTGGCCATGTGTCGCACTGGAACACACCGCAAAGACTTCAGCCGACGGCCAAAAAGCACGTACGAACTGCGCATAAGTGAGTGGCAATAACTTTCCTTACCAGCAGGCGGCGGTAGTGTGTATTCGTCATTCAAAAGAGCCAACAACCGGAAGACAGACTGCGTGATACACAGAGAGAAGAAGAACAGACTGCGTGATATAAAAAAACAACAAATAGCGAGTGCGTTCCATTTTCACTCTACAGCGAGAAGCTCATGGGGCTTTCCCAAACCTGTGTCGAGAGCTGGAGTTAAATGAAATCTCAGATTTGCCTTCTTAATAGTTTGTTTGGGTCCCTTTCCGTTTCGCTTCTCATGCACTGATTCGCTAGTGATTTCGTTTGCCGACAGCCTTTGGCCAACTGCCGAAAAGGTGTCGGCACGGCTGAAAAGACACGACGGTGCGGGACACACCAATCTGAGTAGGGCGTGTCGACGCTCATTGTCAGCCTGACGCCCATTGACGTCCAAAATCGGCTTGGTGTGTCCGGGCCTTAAACGGATAGGTAGCCAGTTGAGGAAGGCCACTTTTATTCTTCAATTAAGTATAGAGTGGCTACATTGGCAACTAACTGCTAACAACAGAGACAAATGTTTTTCATGCACATACAAACAGTAGTCTAACAGAGAGGTAATAAAGATATGATCAACTTTCTCAAGATCTTTGGGAGGGCTCTTGGCCTTTACCTTGGCTAAAAGCCTTTCTTGAAAAAATGTGCACTGATTTGTTTTTCAAATTGTGGTAGAGCTGCCAAGAAACACAAAAAAAAAGGTTGTGAGAAGCTTAAGGGCAAACAAAAGTGAGTTGCTACAAATCAATAACAAAGTCTCCCGGTTTGCATCTTAAAAACGTAGTAGAATCAGAATATTCATTTTAAGGCAGACTTCCGTAACAACCTATTCTCCTGTCTCCACAAAAGCCCTCAGGCAACTCCAGCTTATTCAAAACGCTGCTGTTATATCCTCACAAAGAAAACAGAAAGTATCACACTACTGTTTTATAAACTAGAGTTTAAACTACTGCCGTCCGTCCATAAATCTGTCCAAGGTCTCGTAAGATACATCTATTCATTACATCTGCCTCTTACCATAGACCCCCACACTATACCGTGTTGCTTATTTAATGAGTTTTGCCTCTGTTTATCAAATGTTTTGTATTGTGTTATGAGTCTCTGCTTTGGGGGGTGTGTAGCCTGCACGGATTTTGGAATTGGACCCAATAAATGTATCATAGCCAGAGCAATTTGCTGACTTCTCAATAAAAAAAATGTTGTGAAGTAATTGTAAGAGCAAATACTGCATTCATTCATTCATATTCCAGCTTTATATTTGTGAGGTGTTGCTGATTTTCATTGTCTTTTTTAAGAAATTGTGATTTTTTTTTTTTTTTTTTATCTACGGTATGTTCAATTCTGGGGGGGGTCCTGCGGACAATTCTGTGACTGTGTATAAGTGTGCGTGTGTGCTGTCCTATCATGCAATTGTCTTGTGTAAATTAATCAAACCGAATGCTGCAGTTATTTGGCAATTTTTGCTCATCTATTTTTTGGGAGTTTTATATTGTCATTGAACGCTGACTCCTTGCTGCTATTTACCAGCAGGTTGTCACAGTGGGGATGGGAGCAAGAAGGACTCGAACACAGTAAAAGGAGGAAAGCAGGCTCAACTGGTTATATAACAAAAAGCGAGGTGAGGAAACTCAGGAATCAGACGAACCGCACCAGGGAAACATTGGCAACGAACTGGCAAAGAACACAAGGGAATACATGGTATACAGGACAAATCACAAAGACAAGACACAGCTGGAGAGGACAGGCAGAAACACAAGGGCAGCAGCCAGCAGGTGAACACAATCAGATAATCACACAGGCGGGAAAACACAAAGACAGGAAATTAAAAAAAGCATAGACAAACGGAGAAAATGCATTTGAAAATAAAACGGAACAAAACAACTAGGAACACTTGACTCACGTAGAGGGTAACAAGTGATAAACAACTGCTGTTGTAGCGAGAGGCATTTCTGCCAATGGGCCAAAAACAAGTCCTAAGCACTCTAAAGCACATGTCGGTCTTTGTAGTGTTTAAAAACTGAAATCCATTGCAAAGTTTGGTCTCTTTTTTAACTGAAATATCTGCAGAATTATTCCCTATCTGATTTGTCATGGTTTAGTAAAGGCTGGCAAGGTTATAAAAAAGCTTAGTGAATACTTTCTTCTGATTGGTCAATTGTTGCAGACTAATGCAAGTCCCTCTGATTAAGGACCATGTTCAGCCTTAGCAATCTGTAAAAAATAAAGAATCAGAAAACACTACAGAATATCTTTGAATATTTATAATTGTGGAGAAGCTTTGGAAAGAAATAAAGAACAAGAACGAGTCAATATGCGATAAAATTAAAGAGTTTAAAATGCAATCATAAGAATCCAACCATTTTTAATCAATAAAGTGATGTTTAATTCAATATGTTTGTTCGGGAGAGGCCTTATTTAGTTTTTACTTCATTGTCTTCAATGTTTGACATGAAAAGCAGAAGTGACATCTATATTTAACCACACACACCCCCCTGCCACATCAAAGCTGGCAAGATTGACTGTTGACTTTGTTTGCTTTGAGCCAATCATGAAAAAGATCATCGTTATATCAAGCCATTAGACTACTGTCTTTGTGTTCGTTCATATATCTCCCACTCCCCTGTACATGCAGAGCGTGATGGCTGCGAGCCGCTCTCCGCAGAAGTAATTTTGTTTGAACTAATGAGCGGAGAGAAGGGAGTCGGCCCGGCGTCTGCTTTTAAACGCCTTTGATGAATGACTCCTGTCCCAATGGCTCGTGCTGTCATTAGCTTGACACCAGATAGAAGTGAAGTCCTAAAAGAAAATGGAAAATTGATTTACCTCAATTTTCATCTGGAGCAAATAGTTCATCCCCTGTAATCCCACGCGACGGTGCACAGAGTGATTAGAAAAAGTGCCAGGCGTGCTTCCCGCCGCGCTCATGTGGAAAGACGCCGTTCTAATCAGCAGTTACGCCATCGCTGCACCGCTGTTAATGTGATATGAAACAGTCACCAGAGCTGGAGTCTAATCTGGGCCACGTTTCAATGGGACGTATTCGCAAAACTACTTCCATTCTAATGGTATTTGATTCGAGCTTATGTTCTGGGCCTACGTGAAAGACCATGTTAATTTTCAGTTGTGTTTGTCTGAGGTTCATTTTCAGTTGTGTGTGCGTGAGGTTAATTTTCAGTATTTCAGTGTGTGTGTGCAAGGCCAGATGTTTTCAGTAGTGTGGGTGCAAGGTGAGTTTGAATTTTGGCCTACACGGCCCTTCATAGCAGTGCTTCCCATACATTGATTCATTTGTGGCGGGCCGCAATTACTCCAGGGAGAATGTCCCTGTAATTGTTCATTGTAAGTCGCTTTGGAATAAGGCGTCTGCTAAATGCCTACATTTTATATTATATTTTTGGGAGAATAAACCCCACAGATCCTCAACTCTGGTGTGTCTCACTCATTAACAACGCAACACAGAGCAACAAGAACGTTATCTGCTACTGTAGCCATGAACTCGCATGTTGTTATTTGAGGGGGGTTGGATAAGTGGGCCACCCGAATAGGTTAAGGGGCCTTTGGCTTTTCTTGCCGGGGGGGGGGGGGTGAATAGAATCACATTGTGTGGGAAACATTGAGTCGTGTATACAAAGACACACAACACTAGAGAGTGCTCTTCATTTCTTATTTTCTGGGCCTGTATTTATAAAGCTGCTCAGAGTTAAATGTTGGTCTTAAATGCGTCGAAATGGATAATATGATGTGATGGTGTATGAGTTTGCTAATGTAAAGGTTCTTGACTTGATAGACTGCATGAATGCATATAAATATTGACTATAAAATATGAAGTTATAAAACGTTTTCTGTTCTTGAGAAGAGAAAGAGTTGATTTATTTCTAAACTTGTTACGACATTGTATTATCAGCTGTGGGCAACTCACAAGATTGAGAATGCCCACAAGGTTTGGAATAATTTGGAATAGCCCATTTTCTTCACTTCTATATGGCCTTAGCCCAACACAAGAGAAATGTATTTTAAAATATATTAGACATGTATCAAGCATATTCTTTTGTTACTGATTGTGTTACCTAATATTATTTTGAAACCTTCGTTTACCTGAAGCATCTTGTGAAACGAAACGAAAACGATATAACGATTGAAACATTTTCATCGACCCCAGCAGAGTGCCATTGCCCCTGGGGCTCTCCATACCCCACTTCAAGAAACAATGTGTTATCGGACATCCGAACATACGGTAACCAAATCTTCATTTAAAGTTTTTCTCTAGAGTTTTGCCCAGTTACAGTGCTATTGAGCATTGTTTACATGTGAGTCCCCTTAACTTGTGCAAACCCTGCATAGCAAACTATTCCTGCGACTTTGTCTGACAATTGGTGGCTTTAATGTGCAAACAATTTAACACTTGTATCCGAAATAGCAACTGCAGGTTAAACAATAATTAATTTAAATGAAAGTTATCCAGCTCCGATTGGTACCCTCTGAAGGCCCTCTCTTGGCTAATTCAGTGCTTAAGGAAGGGCTTTGTGGTATTTTTACAACACTTGTGGATCCTTTTGACTTAACCCTCTTTACCGAAATCTTCAAAGGCCTTAGAGACTCCTGATTCTCACAACCTTTTTCAAACACATTGGGCCTGATCTTTGCTTATCATGCAAGTTCTACAACATATACCCAATCACAAGTGCAGTTTTACTGGCTCCGGATGAGCGGAACAACCTCAGTTATTATGGACAACTCTATTTGCTACTTTTGCCGTAAAATATTTGAATTTAAATGTTAAGTATGTATGCCTTAGGTATGTACTTAGTTGGAAAGTTCTGGGCTGTAAACCATTTGACGTGGGCGTTTGTAGTGGGTAAGTTGTATGAGGAAGTCAGAGAAACAACAACATCAGAGGATAAGAGTAGCAAACAAATGGAAGAGTAGTGTTAAATGAGAAGAGGATAGAATTCACCCAAAATACGACAAACGCCATCATTGTTGTTTTTATTGCACATTGGCTGTATTCACCATCTGTTACTTTTTCTCTGTTTTGACTTTATGGATTCTGGATATCTCAGCCTGAGGCAGAATGCCATTTAAATTTTGCAGGCAGCTCATCAAGACAAGAGCCGCGTTCACACCAAGTACTTTGCCGTACTTAGTGTCGGCACTTAGTGCCCCGGCACTTAGTACCCCAGGGCACTAAGTACAGATCGCGTTCACGCCGGAATAAGTTCCCTGAGGGAAGATTACGCAAATGAGCCGCTGACGTCACTTCGTCTTCTTCTGCTATGGGTTTACTGGCAGGCTGCAAACAGCTTCACGGCGTATACTGCCACCCAAAGTCCCCGACCGGAAGTCCCCGTACTGAAGCCTTCCGAGTAAATCGCCAGAACGCCGACACCTCCTCATCACTCCACCGCTCCATGTTTTTTTTTGTGTTGCCATAAGTTATTCTCTCTCCGTTGGTGCGCGGGGCTAATGCTAATAATGCTAATGCCACAAATACAATGGCGGCGTCACAAAACTTTTCAGAGTTTTACAGGGCGTGGTTTGCAATTCGCCCAGCCAATAGAAATTGGTACTTTTTTGGTACCACCTCTCTAGCAGGCACTAAAAATGGGGGTAACAGTTCCAGGCACTAAGTTCACTTTTTGGTGTGAACGCAACATAAGGGGTACTAATGGAACTAAACGGAAAAAGTACGGGGAAAAGTACTCCGGTGTGAACGCGCCTAAGGTGTTAATGTGACCAACAGAGAGTGAGGAAGGCGGGACTACAAATACTCTCATGATGTGAAGGCTGCACTTTAGCTTTAAAAAACACACCAGCTACTAGAATCAAATTGTAGCTTTAAAAGGATACATTTAGCATTTTCTGACAGTCCTCCATCAGTCTAATGCAATGGAAAAATCCTTTGTCAGTCTTCTAAGCTGAATCTACCTCATGTGTGGTTGTTAAAGAATAAGAAACACTTTGAAGGAAAGTTCTCTAATGGAGCCTAGTTAAGTTCCGTTTACCTTCTCACTTTTACTTGTATGTTCCCTTATTACTTTCGCCTCAAGCTCTTTTTCTCCTTCCTGTTTTCTTCTATCATCGAATTAGTCAAATCCATATTGGATTGAATCACCCAGCCAATAAGCCAAAACTCCCTATGAAGGATCCAATAACTAAGTGTGTTTTATTACAATACACCTAATCAACTGTTCGCACATCCTGCTGCCTCCAGCTCATCTTGTTGTTGTGCTTGTCAATCAGGTATTGTTTTAGTCATGATTGCCTCACGACTCTGATGGAACTGTCACTCAATCTGTCAGTATGTCCACCACTATCAACAAGTATTAAACAGACTGTCATATCATTAAAGTTCGGGATGATTATTATAATATTATTATGACCAGTTGTACTATAAAAGATTGTCAAGTGGCAACGTATTCTCGTACAACTTTGTTGTTCTTGTTGAGTTCTCAGACAAATGCCCAGCAACATAAGCAATTTATGTGAAGTGCAGAAAAAGTCCTGTGTTTTGACATTATCCATCTAGCTTGACATCCACCCTGAGCTTACTTTTCGCTCTTTATGCTACATGAACTTAGAAGCTGCTGAACACATACTGGTTTGCTATCACATGGGATACATATTATAGCATGTTGAAGTGTGCTTACCTCTTTAATGTTGCCTTGTATCTTTGCTATTAATGGAGAACTTTTCCCCACAGCGGATTTCTGATGCTTCTCGTTGGAGTACATATAAACAGTGAATGAAAACAGCCTGCAATTGGTTTACCTAATAAAAAAACTACAGAAATTACAATTTAATAAAAAAGGAAGTCATTGTAAAATCATAACTTGGAAATTAGTGTGATGCTGCTCTTCAGTGTAATGATTTTTACAATATCAAGCAGCTGCAAAACATAAACAATTGCCATTTATAAGTTTTATAAAAGTGCTAATAAGCAAGCGTGCAGAGAAGTGGAAATACAATATATTTTTCAAAATGCCTTGTTAAAAAGCATTTGGTTTTTTAAAAAAAACTGTGTTGGGAATGGAATGGAATTGATGATAACACATTGGGAACATGAAAGGTGGTGTCGGTAAAGGGCAAACATGACTGGGAGCGTCTGACAGAACAAGTTGTGAACCACAGGGCTGTAGCCTGCTGATAAAGACATGAGCAAGTCTTTGGATGCTATTACAATACAACGCCATATGTATCATTTTTATTTTAGTGTTTCTTTGACATCCTTACTGGCTGACTTAAAAGAAGGGACCTCTGCCAAGAGACGTTTTACTGAACCAATTTTGGACACCCGACAGCTCTGCCTATGAGATGTGTTTGTATAAGTAAAAATCCAATTTTCTGTTATCCTGGTTGACAACATCTGTCCAGCTGTGAGAGATTTGAGATGACAGTTCTAAATGGTATTTTCATAACTCAAGTTCATCATACAAAAGTTACTGGTACACCGCCTACCTAATTGATCTACATCTAAATGAGTCTGCGTTTGATTTATTTACACTCCACCTCCACGTCTGTCTTCTGTCTCCATCTCCTGTGGGAGAGTGAAGGGAACATCAAACACACCCATCTGCTTCCTCATTCTTTCATAAATGATACAACTAATTCCTTGTTATGGCGTATTTTGTACCCCTATATTTGACACAAACACAGATCATGCTACTGTCACTGTCAATTCCATGTTTTTCTTGGTCCATGTTGCATATCAAAGACATTTTTTTGACATCCCCACATGTTATTCATGTGTAAACACTCCAGATTGTGTTAGTATAAATGCAAAATGCTGTGCACGTTTATGGTGCCAACAAGAAGAAAAAAATGAGATTTTTCCTTGTAACGCAACCCTGAGGCCAAACTTCATCTACCCCTGTATAAATATTATCCGCTGCCGAGCATAATGTTGTGTGTGATAGTAACAGTTGAGGCGATGATTAGACCTTGGCGCAGGTCTGCATTCTATTGAGTGCCTTCTTGCTTAGCTTGTACATTTCTATCATGCTTCAGCAGTTTATGCAAAAAAATGAAGGCAATTGAAGCTTGGTAAGAGTTGTTTCAATCAGCATTACTGCAAGGCACTGACGCTCAGCATCAAATTCATGCAGATATAACCATAGACTGTCTTTAGGCGATGAGCAGAACTAATAGAAAGTCCCAGCAAGAGCAAGGCAGGTTATTGAAAGCCTCTCTCAACACTCACACTCCCCCATGTTCACATCAAAAGAGTGACATGTTGCTGGAGCTGTCCTTGGAGCTGTTCAGAGAATCTTTTCATTCTGGTCACTGTGTAACTTGACCTTCTGTATTGTGGCAGCTGGTATTTTCCGGGGGGGAAATGGCCCTGGGTATTATGGTGTGACTGGCACACAATGTTGCACGAAAATAATTGTTAAGAATTATTTATTTAAACTCTGCATTGTTACAACCCCAGACACATTTTACACATTTAAAGCCTGAGCAATATTGACATCTAGTGGTTTCAACCTAATGAATGTACTGTTGAATACAGTTTAGAGGATTTCCCTCAAATATCACATCACAGTTCTTGGAATTTATGTATCTTATTAGAAGTGAATTAGAAATATGCTATTACAGAAAATGTGAAAAACAAACAGCAACAAAAGGGTTACATAAAGTCTTATGGCTGAACAGTTTGAGGTGTGAAATAAAGCCTGTAATGTATACCTACAGCATTTTGATAATAAAAGAAAATGAAACTAATTGAAATAAAAAACATCATAATCTAAGTAATTATTCTTATGACATATATATAAACATATTCACACGTTATAACAGTGGCATGTTGAAACATATAATCAGCAGATATAAACAACACTAAAACAGTAAGAGTCTACCACCATGTTCGTGACTTTAAGCCCCAAGAATGTTAGCCCCAAGTCTAACATTCTATATTTGAGCAGGTATATTGTTTGCTGCATTTTAGTTTAGCATGATATCAAGCTAATGTTAGCATATGGGCAAGAATACAACAAACACACAGACTGGACAGATGATAGCTTGTCATCAAAGCCTTCCTGCTGACACCTTTAACCTTTCCCGACTTCAAGTCCAGCCATGTTTAGACTGTTACATCCACTCATGCAGCTGCAGGTTCCTTGAAACACTAACCCTAATCCTAAAAACAGCTGAGGATGATGGGAGTAGGAATGTGCAGAGGACTTTAGAGCAGCAGGGGCCGAAATTCATAAAAGGCAATTTTTTTTGTATTAATATATATGTAAAAGAAAGCTCTGACTAAGATAATATGTTTCCTTCATTTTGAATGGGAAAACAGAATGTTCAGGAACCAAGTGACAATTCAAGTTCAAAAATATATCCGGATACAAGGAGGTAATGTTAACTTCTCACAAAATGATGGTTGGTATTGCAGGACGGCCACATTCTTGATTCTCCAATTTCAGCTTACATTTATATTTTTATCTTTTTAAATACATTTTTTCCAAGGCTTCCAGGCAGAAGTTGGCGGTGACAAACGTT
The DNA here is from genome assembly GCF_949606895.1 of Notothenia rossii. Taxonomy (NCBI): domain Eukaryota; kingdom Metazoa; phylum Chordata; class Actinopteri; order Perciformes; family Nototheniidae; genus Notothenia; species Notothenia rossii. The sequence continues at coordinate 62,037,209 of NC_136905.1, forward strand.
GAAAAGAAGAGTGTGGTAACAGTGTGGGCTGAGGTGTAAAACCAATGTAATTTTAGTGTCACAAAGATGCTCCAACGTAGAATGTCAATGGGCATCACTGAAGGTTTCACTTGAACTGGCTTTATGTGTGCCCATAAACACTTTTGAAAGTGCAGGAAATGACTTTTGGAAACATTGTAGTCACACAGCCTACTCACAGTTTTAGTCCCAGTCCAATTTATTTCCCCTTTTTTTTGCTAAATTTAGCTAAAAAAACGGAAAAAAATTGGGCTGGGAGAGTTTTGAGTGAAAACTAAACTGTGAGTATGCTGTGTGACTAAAATGTTGAATTATATAAGAAAGCTTCACCTCTCTTCCGAGCGCTGCCTGTGACATAAATATTAAGCCAATGTTCGGAATGAAAGTAAATATTGTCAAACTGCTCTTATTCATGACTTGATGTTGGTACTTCTCTGCATTACCAGATAAATTAGATGAAATATGTAAGATACTCTTGTCAGAAATGTCTTCAAGCACTAGACGAGATAAATTCCTTTCCCAGGAGGCTGCTCTTTCTGATGACGCGCATAATTCTCCGTGGACAGCCGCTGAAGTTTCTTGCTTCTCAAGAGGCTATTTGTTATTCCTCGTCTGTGAGAGGGACTGACATTTCTCATTGGCAGTTGAAGCACATCCAGTGGTGCCCTCTGCCCCCTTCATCTCCTGTGGTTTGCTCAGCTGAAATGGGACAACGCTCGCAGGGGCTTATAGAAATTCACGGGGGGAACTCTGGAGGAGCCACATCCAGGGGTTTTTGACAGATGTGTCATGGTATAGTGAAACGGAGCTCGCCTCTGGAGACTGGTGGAGCACCGTATAACATACATTTACACAGGAGGTGAAATCGTGAAGATAATAGTATTTGAAATCAGCTTGTTAAAACGTTTTCATGCTTCCATTTAGCATACAGAAGATGAAGGAGTTAAATATTATAGCCGTTAATGTATGGATTCATGTTTCAATAGGAATGACTTTTTAATAAGAATAGCGCAGGAGTACAGCGTCGGAGACAACACTTGGCACTCTACTGCACATGTTGTATTCATGCCCCATAATAGATATCTTATGGTTGAAGATTATGCCCACCAGATCATGGTGCAGAATAGCACTTATTACTGGATGTAGGATAGTGTTGTGACATTGGAAAACTAAAGGGGATATATCCCTTAAAGGTGACCTATCATGCAAAATGCACTTTTGTACGTATTTTATACATGAATATGTGTCCTCGGTGTTCCAGGAAACTCACCAAGTGTCAGAAAACACAACCCTCTCTATTTTCCTCCATACCCAAATCTCTTAAAAAGGGGCTGCAACAGATCTGATACAGACTGATCCAGATTTGAACACTTCTCTGACGTCACAGAAGTGGCGCTACGGCTATTGGGCCAACTCCACCAATCAGGAGGAGACAGCCACGGACATTGCCATTTGATAGCGCTGGAGAAGCTGTAGTACATATGCCAGGCCTGTAGATGGTGCTGTTCTCACAGAATCAGCCCATCCAAAGACCGTGTTAAATTGAGCGAAATGAGGAATGGCTAAAATGCATGATCTGTTTGGTATTTTGAAAAATAAAAAGTACAAATATGCCTTTTATAGGTATGGTGCTACACTATATTATTCAAATAAAGCATGATAGGTCCACTTTAAGGAATGGATGGACGAAATAGCCAAAATATCCTCCTATGAAAGATTATGTTATAAAATGATGGATAGAATAGATATCTACATGGAAATATGGGGCCCTTTTGTGGCGGTGACTTGAAGTACTGGAGAGCTCCACCCTTTCAAATAATTGAAATCAAAAATAAAGTTACAATGTGATGTACTACGTATTTGATAATGTGTTATTATAGTATGTGCAGGAATGTTTGCATACCGCGTATATTGTGTATACCATGGATGATGCTCTACCTCTGTGATGTTCCCTTGGTCCGTCTTTTCTGTTCTTGTTCTGTCTCTGGTGTCTGGTTTGTTGTGGTATTTTGATATGTGATACATTTAGCAGTATGTATGTATGTTTTTATTTTTCTGAAAAAAAATACAATAAGAAAAGAGCACACAAAAAAAGAATAGCGCAGGAGTTTTTTTCCCCTTCGGTATTGTTTCCGATTTCTTCATCAAACGCCGAACACCAGTGCCTCAGCCTTTAGCTTAGTCATTAGCTCGGTGGTGACGAGCGACCGTGGTTTTGTTTGTTTATAAATTAACGCTAGCTTTTCACTTCTGGTTATTAAATAAACGCCTCCGAGAATCATTTGTGAAAATGATATTGCCAAACAAAACGGGTAAGTATCATAAAGTCTTTATTTGCTGTTGCTCTATACGAAAAAAACGACTGTCCTGCAGCATTCTATTGTAGTGTGGGACAGAAAGAGAGTTCAATACACAACTTGAACATAGTGAACATTACACACTACAAATACACATATATCCCATATCTCAAGGGCTCACACTCGACAATGCTTTTCTTCAGCAATACAACCACCAAGTGCAAAGTCGATCGGATTAACGGTTGTTGAGGAAAATTGAAGCACATACTGTACTGCGGACAGAGACTCCTAGCGTTTTGATTTAAGATAAGCCGTGAAACCAAAGCACAAATATATTAAGTAAAAGTTGGAAGTATTTACTGCAATGTACATAAAGGGGTTTTCACACACTATGACCAGAAACAGATTATGCCATCTCTAGTGTGCACACCACTCTTTATATTTATTGTGCCTACACTGAACCCAGCTCTCAAATTAATTGAGCTCTGTTTTTTTCTTTCTTACCTGCATTTCACAAAATGTATCAACTGCTGCCACCTAAAAAGATGAAAAGCAAATATGAAATAACAGAGGCCATATATCATCTTGAGTGCAGAGTCAGTAAGATAAAAGGTGCACTTCAGGTTTTAAAGAAGACCACTTAAAGCAGTAAGAGACACGCAAATCAGGGAGCATCATCTGTGTCTGAAAAGGGAATCCAATGGGAAGTGACTTAAACTGGAATTATTTGTCTATATAGAAAATGACCATACTTTTCACCTAATATATTACCCGCATTACATGCATGGTCTTAATGGCTGGTTGCAGGTGTTTTTCCTTACAGCATTAGACTTAGCTACATAGCTACATCGCACACAGCTGCCTTTTCAATGGTTAGCAACAACCAAGGTCAAAGTTTAAATCATTCAAATCTAGAGCGCAGCATTTAGTGGAAAGGGATACTCACGCAAAAGCTTGCTGTTCGGCCATCGCCCACCGGATTGAAGAAAAACAATGACACAACACAATGAACAGGTAACCCTGAAGTGGTGTGAAACTCTAAGCGAGTGGTTCCCAGCCTGTGGGCCTTGCAAGTGGTCCGCCAAATAAAAAAATATTTAATTAAAATGTTTAATTTTATACAGGCTAAAGACACAAACATGGACACAACAATAACATAGGAGATGACATTCCCATCTCAGACAAAAACAAAAAAAAACTGAAGTAATAAAGATACAGTCAGTAGGATCACTTCAACATTTCACAAACAAAAATAGGGTGACAACCAAAAATCACCAAAAACACATGTCAAGCATATTTATTGTTCCCTTAATCCCATTCTTCATTAGAGCTAATTATTTCCCATTTCATGGCGTGTTGAGCCACCCTTTGATTTTTTTTGGCAATCATTTTTCCAAAATAAATAGTATTTTTAATCTACTCTTCAAACACCTTAAAGGTGGGGTAGGTAAGTTTGAGAAACCGGCTCGAGATACACTTTTTGTTATATTCCATGGAATGCTCTTAACATCCCGATAGCAATGAATATCTGAAGTGTTTTGACAAAAAATCCATTAAAAAATGTCATATGTGGAAGCCGTAGCACTGTAAAAAGCACGACCAATCATTTTAGCCAGCCCGGCTAAAATAACTGGATGGCCAGTCCATGACAGTGGTCTGTTCTACTGGATTTACAACGTGTCACATGTTCTGAATTGACCAACCGTTATTTAGCCTCTGTATTGTTTATGGTTGAATGTGGGCCCTGAGTTGAAAAAGGTTGGGAACCGCTGCTCTAAGCCAATGTTCAATGCATCAAAGGTCCTTGTAACAAAACAATACCAAAAGCAGTTGTGTATGAGTAAAGACGTGATGGCAAAAAATGTAATAAAAGATTGTAGGCTATAGCTTTGTTCCTCTGAGTCATAAATAGAAAAATGGTACACATTGTGGATTGGATCAGAAACATGTTTGGTAGAAGCACATAAACTGATTGTTATTTGAGGCCCCCTTGCTGTTGAATCCATCCATGTGATCTGAATTATCAACCACCATCATCACAGTGCAATTTAATTGAAGTATAGAGAGCATTGCCACACATTTCCCCACCAAAATCAAAGTTTAAAAATATTTATATTCATCAATTCAGTTTGGTTTCTTTTCATATACTCAAACTTTCTATCCTTTTCTAAATGTTTTCTAATATATTAGTCTCACTCTTTATTGCGATACCTGCATGCAATGTGTCAGCTCAACTGTAAGAATAACCATCCGTTGCTTTGTTCAAAGGTTCCTGGATTTAATTCATCCAGATTGTTTGGAATTATACTGTTTTTACTTTCTATACATACCCTCAGTTTCAGGTCAAGATGTCCCGCTCAGCTCTGTAACACTGAGGTAAAATGTGATGACAAATCGTGCCTGCTTTAAAACATTGGACTGTTGAAAAGTTTGAACTATTGTAGTCGCGCATTTAATTATACATGCCGTTCATTATGCATTCACACCCATAAATGCATTATTCAATGTGCAAAAAGTCTGATGTTGTTTAAAACAATTACTTTAGTGGAACACTGACATTTTATACAAGAGTTCATGAATGGTTAATCACAGATCCTGGTGACTCCGGGCAAACATTCATCCCAGATCATTTGGAGAAAAGCGACAATCTTTTGCTTCCCTCGGCTGAACTTGTCTAACCTCAGTTTAACCCGGGAGCCCTGTTAATGAGCCAACATCTCTTCTCTCTATCTATACAGTTATACAGGCCAGGAGGTGGTGAATAGCATGACAGGGTAACGTCTCTCTTGGGTGCTTTAATCAATACATTGTAAAGCTCCCCTGATCTTAGAGACCCCCGGGGTGTGTCCAAGGTCAAAGAAAATGTGGCAACTACCCAGTAAATCTGTCAAGTCCCATGGTGATTTGCACCGAGATGAAATGCCATCTTATCCAAATTAGGTTTAACAAATGCCAGTGAGGGGTTTACGGATGCAGGACGAATCTAGGTGAAATTGACCAGTGGGTTGTATCAGAAATACGTTGATTCAAAGTGAAGATAATCTCTGCATAGGAACACAGAATGTATGTGCAACAAGACATGATTTTAGTATTCGAAGCAACCTGTTTTGTAGTCTGACTGAGAAGTATTGATCACGTTTGAGCAGGTTTTGGTTGTATGCAGCTAAACTGCCCATGTTGAGAGCAGAAAAGTAAAAACGCATTGGCCGGAACGTATTATAGGAAACTCATCGTATTTTGTTTGATGAAGATCTACCTTTATAATTTGCGCCAAATTAGCTTGTAAATGGATGACAACAATACTTTTATAACGAAGCATTCATGTTTTCATAGTCCTACAGGTCATGTTTGAGCAAGCTATGGTTGTATGCTGCTAAACAGCCAATATCGAGAAGAGGAAGTGCACATTTGCAATGGTTTTTAATAGCGCCATATTAGCTAAAGCTATAGATACTGGCTACTTGTGAAAATCTGGTAGTTGACTTTGCCTCTCAACTCCACTAATCAAAACTCTAGTTGCTAAAAGGACTCTGAACAATGAGTGTACAGAAAAAAAAACTAAACCTGTATATCTGCTAGCTACACCGGAAAACCCCAAAATATTAGCCGTTGCGCCCAGAGGCTTATCACCGTTAAACCGATAGCTGATGAGTGAAGAAAACTCACTGATACATAAAATGTGCCGTGTTTGTGTTCACGTCAAGCAATGATATGTCATGTAATTAGCAATATGAATTATCTTGGTAGTTGCTAAAACATATTTAACAAGAAGTAACATAGGGATGCAACATTTAGGAAATGTTCAAGGCAAAAACAGTCCAGTAATTTATGCGGAATTATTCATTATTATCATTGCTGACACCGTTGTTATCCATTTTGAACAAGACCTACTCCTTTGTGTAAATGCCAACCTTTTTCAATTAAACTGAATTTAATAGAAAAAACCCTGATTTCCCTGTTTTTCTGTCTCTGCTATTGTTGGGTAATTGTCTGTCCATATTGAACAAGACCTACTCCTTTGTGTAATTGCCAACCTTACTTTATTAAACTGAATGTAATGGAAATAACCCTGATCTCTACTATTGTTAGAAGTGAGTAGATCATTATTAACTGAACAAAAGGTCTTTTTCTCACAGTTGTGGACCTCCACTAGTAGTAAGAACATATGCCTCCATCATGGATGATGCTGTGTGCACTGTAGAAAGCCTGGATGTGAGCAGCAGAGAAACAGCTATTTTCTATTTAAATCAAAGCTCAATCATACATGCCCTTCACTCATGTCCAAGATAGCTTTCTGAGTAAACAAGTGCTACTGAACGCGGAAAAGATGTCCAAGACACTAGTGCACTTTCCCGTATTCTGTGTAGCACTCATGTCCTTTGATGGATGGTTGGTATGCAGCCCAGGCTCCTCAAGAGAAGAACTAGGATCAGCAGGTGAGTGCATGTAGGATAGTCGTCCTACACTGTATACAATGGACAGAACCGGAGAGGCACTTTGCTTGGCATGCAGAGCTTCCCACCTGTCTTGTCAAGCTTAATGACAAAGTGGTGCTGCAGGACTGAACAATGTCCTCTTCCCCTACCAGGCATTAATTCACTCAATTTTCCAAATTAAATTCTGATATTGTACAGACAGGTACGTTAACAAGAACTTACGAGGTAAAATTATAAGGCAGGCGTGAACACAAACAGTCAACTACAACAAAATGATGATTTGAAGTTACCCTTACATTAAGAAAATTATCCTTCATTACTTCTCAATTTATTGTTTAATAATTAAACGAGGAGTTGTATTTATGTGCATTTCCAGTACGGAAATCTGAACGTTGGATAAAGACATGTTTTGTTGAGATTTTAGAGTCAAAGGTTTTTCCAGAGGTAATTTTGGATTTACCTCTTTTTATCACCCCATAAATCTGAAAATAACGTCAGAAGCCTTTTCAAAATAAAAATAAAAATTCCAGAAAATGAATTTGGTCCAAGTGCTACTGATGTGTAGATTTCTCCTTATGAGGAAACCAGCCTCTACTGTTCTGCAGGTGTATTGTACAGTTCCATACATTCTACAAGACGCCAGAGGAATAGCAAAAATATAACTAATAGACCACTATAAAACTTCCCCAGTTTATTACTTACATCAAGACAATCATTTTATTACATATTATTTGAACTAGGAATTGAATTCTAACTTTTGGTCATTTTTTGAGAAATCTACAGCCACACGAAACCAAAGTGTATAATTAAACCCCTCCAAGTGTATTTTGGGCGTTCTCTTTTCACTAGTCTGAAAGAAGACAAGTTATTAAAGCAAAATAGCCCGTCTCAAAATGTACCATTACATAAAAAGCAATGTCTTTGCCTGTAGAGTCTCATCTTAAACCCCTGTATGTAATACTCTTTTTCTACTCCCACCAATAATGGACTTTTTTCAAAGCAGACATTTTGATGCTTCAATTTAAAGAGCAATGTTTAACACAGCAGTGCTGATTACACTGACGCTCATTTCAAATAATTTGAAGTAATTTACTTGGGCAATTGTAGTTCCCACTGTTTCTTTTGGGGTTTACAAAGAAAATACTTCAATGGAAGACAACAGATTGTTCCCAACTGAGGCAAGTCTCATGTTCTTGCTGCATGTTTACAGCTCAGGAAAAATTGTTATTGAAATCTTATGGGAGTCTTAGCAAGCTTGGACAATATACTGTGAGACAATATAAAGGTATCAACCGTTAATCCCTGTAATTTACTGGGTACCATTAGGTGCGTGTGCATTATTTGATTTTAACATCAATGCAATATTTGACTGGATAAGCCAAAAACATTCTCCAGTAGTTTATAAATTTAATATTCGGAAAATATACTGCCACAAAATATATCAATACAATTAAATTACACTAGATGTGTATGTATCCATATCACCTACTGCATGTGAATAAAAGCCAGCAATTTCACTTGGTTATTCCTACGCATTTAACAGGCAGACTGAATTACTTTTAAAAGGGCCCTACTTTGCTAATTTTCAGGTTCATATCAGTATGTAGTGTCTCTACTGTGACATGTCTTCATGCTTTAATGTTCAAAAAGCTCTTTATTTGTCTCATACTGCCTGTCCTGCAGCACCTCTTTCCAACCTGTCTGAAACCAGAGCCCAGTCTGCTCAGATTGGTTGGCTGAACGGCTGTTGTGATTGGTCAACTGCTTTTAGGTTTCCGGCCACTTAGCCTATCACTCTAGCCAATATAAGCCCGAGTGTGACGTCACTAGGTTCCAATGGAGAAGTTTCCCTCTGGAGGGAACTTTGGGATTCAAAACTTTGCAAACCATTTAAATGCAAAAACCTATAAAACACACTGGAGAAAGTTAAAACCCCCAGAAAATGAGAATAGAGCCTTCTCTTACCTCTCACTGAAGCCACCCCACCTTCATCAGACAGAGCGAGCCATTTGAAAACCCATTTATTCACCTATTTATTTGCACACGTTCACATTTTCTTTTACTTTGCCGTCTCTGACTAAGGGTCCAGGGCAGTGGACATGCCCGGGTATCATACGTACAAACAGAACACATTTAAAACAAGATGCTGCAACAAATCCGGAATTAAAAAAATAAACAAGAGACTTTACAGGAGTTCATTTAATCCCAAGCATTTCTGGGGAGGGGGGTTAAGTGTAGAGGGAAGAGCTCGTACAAACACTTCACTGTACATACAGATGTAGCAGTCTTCTGTGCAACAAACAGCCTGCATCCCAGCTGCACCTTGCGCTGTATTCGAGTCAGTAAGGCGGGTTCCAGAGTTCTTAGAATCAACACATCCGTCTTTTCTACTGTAAAGCTGCTCATACAATATACTCTAATAACTATTTAATACATAACATAAAATTTGGAATGCAGTTTAGGCAAAATGGAACGCCAGCAAGTCATATTTTCCGTCTCTATGAACGCTAAGGTGTCAGAGCTGGGATGCAGACTGAGGGAACTCATCAATTATCATTCTGCAGAATGTTTCTGCTGCATCTGTTCCTCTGATGAAAAGACAGGGAGGTGGAAGGGGGCTGGGGGTCTGGGCCACCCACGTTGCAACCCCACGTGTCCCTTGATTTATTTTTTGTAAAACCACATTTGGTTCAGATAATAAAATCGAAGAAAATAAAATGAAAGTATATATATAACGCTTTCAGGTCCGTTTGTGTATGATCGTGTGTTTCTTGTTCCGCGCCTCACTCCTCTTCGCTCTCGTTCCCGTGCTCCATGTCTTCCTCTCCGTTCTCTTTGGAGTCTCTCCTGATGTCGGGGTCGCCCTCTTCCTCGTCTACTTGTTCCTCCTCCATCTTCTGCTCCAGCACCTCGTCCTCTTCCCAGTTCTGAGAAGGACCACAACAAATTAGTGCTTAGTGCTCATTTTAAAATGCATAGCCTGATAACTGCTGCAGTTTGGGTGTGAACATTAACAGTCTTTATAGACACTTGTAAGATCTGAGTGACTTACATCAGAGTCCTCGTCATCACGAAGAGCTTCGTCACCAGAGGCCTCATCCTCGTCAGATGATTCTGTAAAGAAACAAATCCATTTGCTGTAAAACTGTCTTCACTACATCAAGGCTGGTACAACCTCAACATGAGAAAACAAAAAGCCTTATGGGCTTTCACTTGTATATAAATATCATGCGAGAGATGGCAGATATTTGCATTTGAATACAATAACGGGGACATCAATTCTGATGCCAATGTGCAGATGGTATTTGTTCACTTTTTGTGCCAGCAAAAAAAAAAAAAACATGCAAATACACTTTATTTTAAAGAACACTTTTTTTCCACCCTTCACAATTACTCAATTTGCAGAAATGCATATCAAATACTTACAAAAAAAAGAAAAAGCTTCTGAAGCCTACACCTTACAACTCAATGAGAAGATTTTGAGTACCAACAGTCAGTGGTTGTGTTTGACTCTTGTTAGTCTTAAACGTTATCTTCCAGGCTAAGAAACATTTGATAGCATTAAATTGTTGTTTATTCAATGAAATTGTTTAATAATAAATATACAAAACAAGATTTTAGTTTACGCATGCAAGAGGACATGGAGAATAAAGCTGAACACTACATAATGAACAGAGACCGCTCGCTTATGTGAACACTCAAAGCAGTTGAGATTTTTTTCTTCTTTTTTTCTTCCTTAGAAATTACATCAAGCTGGCTAATTGACAATTCAAGATGCATTTCACCAACATAAAATGTACAGACTTTCATTTCAAAGTCAAGTGGCAGGACTACAATAGGGATGAAACATGTCAACCGTAGAGCCTTTTCCTTTATTGTAAGATACCCATCAACTTAATGAGATTTGGAGTAAAAAAAAAAGAGGCGTTGCAGCATGCTCCTTAAACATCAAATTCAAGACTTTTCAGGCGCTGTTCCGTCAAATTTAAAAAGGACCAAGCTTGACACACGGAGAATTTTCATAATGAGTAGCAAGGCTTTACGAGCACTCGCAGACAATTAGTTTCTCTGTAACATGTCCAATTTCCTATCTGGGAGCCCCATTAGCTTTGAGGCCTAATTCTAATCCTGTATTCAGACAGATGTTTCCGCAGCTACTCTAATTGTTCCGGCTCATGCATGGCACATCAGTGTGAGAATCATGCTACCTACACATGCAACAACCTGTACTATTAGAGCGCATTAAGTGTTGTTTGTACCTGAATTTAAATCACACTCATTGACTGACTATACTGACAACTCCCTGTCAGATTCCCTCACTGGACCCGCGATAAGCCCAGCAGCAGCCTCATGTTCATCAGCTCCTTCCATGAACTTTTTTTGTTGAAACCTTTACATCCTGGCCCGCTGACAGGAGTATTGGACCTCAAAGCGTGGCTTAATTTCATGAAAGCCAATTGTCGACGTGGTCCATAAAGCGTCTTATACAGTGCGGTAATGAGAAATGAGAGTGAACAGAGCAGGGCCTTGTTGTTCCGCTCAAGGGGGGGGGTCGGAAACGCTGCAGGTCGGGTTGCCAGGCAACAGTAGTCATGTTTGCGTGCGGTGCATCAGCAAGAGCGACTGGCTAACGTCTGCTTCGGTTACAAAATGATACAGGCCAAAAATAATCATAAAACTAAGTGTGCCATCAGTGTTTCCCACAGATCTGAAATATACTTGGGGGGTCGGTGGTAGCGGGGGGGGGGTTGAGGTGACGTGCAACAACATTAACCTTTCTGTTGGTCGCTTGTTAGAAGACCCTTCACGCGATGGCAGAGCCAACAGGTACAGGCAGGGCCCGTAGTGATAGCCCTATAGTTTAAATCTACTACACACACATAAACATAGGTTACTATTTAAAAAAAAATTGTAAATGTATTTAGGAACCTATCAATGTGATTTTAAGTGGGGGTGGACCTCAAATCTTCTAGGGGGGGCAGGGGGCATGCTCCCCTGGTAAGATTTTATTTAAATGTTGGGAGTTAAATGCATCAATCTGGTGCATTTTGAGGGTGAAATAAAGAGAAACACCTATTTGAAACAGAAATGTATACATTATCATAAAATCATGGCCATAACATCCCATTTCAAATATGAAAAAACACCGAAACTTGTTTATTTATTTTTGGTTCATTTATAGTCGTGAGTGTGTATGCGCTCCTGAACCAGCCTCTCCTGTCTCTCTCGTCTCCTCCCTGCTCCTCTTTGAGGCAGCAGCAAAGACTAGTTTTAGCTCTCAACAAGTTTTTAAAGTGTATCTTACCTTTTTTCACCTAGTTAACTTTTTATTTATGCATATTTTACTAATCACTACCCTCTCAAATGGAAATATGTGCTTACATAAATGGTGACCAAACCGTTTGAGACCCACTGAGAACTTTGACTAAGTTAACTAGGCACTCAGAGAGTCCTTTGCCTCACCTGAGGTTATCCCGAGCTTGAATGACACACAGAGACCAATTAAGGCTTTGATTTATGATCTGTATGACAGTGGCCATGTCGGCAGACCACATCATGCAGACAGCCAGTCACCCTGTGTGAGGCAGGCCACTTAACAGGCCAGGCCATCGGCAACCCCCCGGTCCTCCCGATGGCCAGTCCGGGAGTGGGTACAGGAGGCGTAGAGCGAGGGATCATTGTCCACAAGTTAATCGATCGCAGATGACGTCTTGGTCACGGACGAATTAAAAAAATTAAAATAAATGGGTTGCGAAATATACTTGGGCAGCCGTTAATATACCTGGGCGGTAGGGCTGCAACAAACGAATAATTTGATAATCGATTAATCTATCGATTAATGAAACGATTAATGGATTATTCGGACTATTACCGTATGCCTTGCACAATTTCTCAAACGCTCTTATTTAGCCATCAACTTTTAGATTTAGCTTGAGGTTGTTTTAGGCATGTGGAAACTAACAATGAAGACAATAAAGATGAATACTTGATTCAAAAATACATATATTATTAAATTAACTAAACACATTTTTGAACAAAATTAACATTGCTTTTTATTTAAATTAAATAAATAATATTTCACACAGTGTTTCCCCTTCCATTGTCTTGGCGGGGCGCTGCGCCCTGCCTGAAATTCAAGGTGTTTTTTTGTTTGTTTTTTTATTTAAAAAAAACAATATATAGCACCAAATTGCAACTGAAGTAATCTATCTACGGTCACTTTTCACATGTGCTCTTTTATTAAATAAACTAAACGCCTATGTTATTTATCCAATGTGCATGTTTCAGTGTCCACTGCTTTGCGTATTCACATTCTCCTTCTGCATTATTGCCCCAAGCTCTGCTGTCTGCCCGCTTGTGTCTGCACCCCCCCCCCCCCCAGTTTCAAATTCCTTTATTATAATTTTTTAACCGCAAGCCGTTATCGTCACGGGAGAAGGAAACACCAGCCTGCCCAGGTGGACGCGCACGAACGTGACAACAAACGTAGCGTGCGCATTCTAAAAATAGCTCACAGATTGTGAGCAGGTACCGCGGTTTGAACTAAGGTATTGAATTTGACAGAAAACAACAATGAAACGCCAGCAGAAGAATAGTCTAATGAGTTGGGTGAAAAAAAAGACAGGAGATGTGAGTTGGTTTATTCAGTAAATTAGCTCAGGATAATTGGATGTTCTGTCTACACCTGTTGATGTGAGGCTAATGCAGGATTTGATAGCTTGATGCTACCGGCATTTAGCGGCAGTGACTCAACAAATTGCCTCTTAAAATGTATCGTCAGCAATGTATGACAAGCAGACTGCTTGTTTAATGTTAGACTCACACCAATAGCTCAATATGATCATAACACGATTGCTTTCATATCAGAGATCAGATGAGGTGGAGCTGCCTCCAGCAATAGAGGATGAGGCAGAGAGAAGCAGCAGCAGCACAGGGTTGCAGCAGGTATGTTATATGCTGTAGTCAGGTGATTTAAAGAGCAACTTGCAGGTTTTGTTTTTTTACTACATTTATGCTTAACCTTGCCTGAAAATTACCATTAAAAATGTTAATGCAGGATTTGATATGTTTTACAAGACATAAGGGCAGGAATTCAGAGGCAAAGGAGCCGTTTTGAGCTCTGCTACTAAAAACTGCTTTTTTTTTTACGTCATACGTCAAACGCGTCATATTACGTCACATGGAGGAGTTAACTTTCTCGGACTCGTTCTCTGCCCAATCCGCGGTAGTAGTTTGTAGTTGATTTGAGCGGTTGTGATTTAGTGAGCTGGTATTTTTTCGGTAATTTTACATTGCATTTCACCATTTGTAATCATGGTGAGCTTTTGTTTGTGCAGGTTGCACAAACACAAGCCTGTCAGGGCATCGAGTGCACAGTTTCCCTCACGGGAGAAGGACCGGAGCTAGCGTTCGTTCCTGGGTGCGTTGTGCATCCACCTCCCTGCAGCACATACTCAGTCTCCACAGCTTTATCAAGAAACCGTATTACATCTCTCTCCCTTTACAATGTTGTGATGTGACTGACGTTAGCTAACATGCTAACGCCGGTCACTCACCAAGACAGTTGCTCTGTTCTCCACTGGTTCTCCACACACCAAAGCTCCATTTCTCTCCGATGGCCGTTATTTGTTCTAATCCTTGGCTGCTCCTGGTCTCTTGGTCGCCTAGCAGGCTCATAATTATAATCATATGCATTCGAATATATATTTTCAACCTCTTCTGTGTCAAAACTAGCATTGTGATCCATGTTTATTCATACGTTAGACCGGCCGCTCTCGCAACATGGGGGCTTTTTTATGCGGAAGTGAAAATGTCTTACTAAAACGACGCCAGATGTCACTGTAGTGTATATTTCTGTATATTTTTGGGAAAATCTAGTGTATTCATCATTTTCCTACAAATGTATTCACAGGTGTCTCTAACCTGCAAGTTGCTCTTTAAATGTATCAATGAAAGGAAGAAGTGTAGGCTACATGATACGAAGGGAATACAGTTTGAATAAAAGTAATACAGCACAGTGTAACACTGTACTTTATTACTTTGTAATGTACAAATACTTTGTTACTGTACGATATCAATAATCCACAGCTCCTCTCTGCTCCAGAGGATAAAAAAAATTGGGGTGCCTTGAAATATTTTTTGGGGAGGTACCCGAGCAGCACCCTTCCAAGGCAGTAAACCTAGGGGAAACACTGTCACATCAAAAGCCCCGCCCCCTACCACACAGACAGGACGCACAGACGCATTTGTTTGTCTTTTTGCATATTATAAACGAGTTGGCGACACTAAGACTGCGATATAATATTTTTGTAGCAATAATACATGACATATATTTTTTAAATGTCTCCAATACCGATAAAAACACCAATAACGTTGGAGCTTAACGGCGCATAAAACACGTGATGACGTCACCAACGAATCGACGACTGAATTAGTTGGCAACTCATTTGGTAATCGATTTTAATCGATTAAGTCGATTAGTGGTTGCACCCCCCTACTGGGCGGCCCACCCAAGTATAGTCTATGTGTGGGAAACACTGGCCATTATTTTTGACCTATTGCTCTGCATCAAGTTTTAAGTAGTCACTTTGCATCTGAAAGCCACTCTTAAATTAGATGATCCTTTCATTTCAGTCACACTGAAGCATCATTGACTGAGGCTTAAGGAAGGTTTTAAAGACCAAGGGCTGCTGGGAACACAAGTCAAGAGTGAAGAGAACAAGGGACACAACAGAAACACTCACCTTCTTCATACACCAGCTTAGCTGTGTGGTCAACCTCTGTCACTGTGTTGCTGCTGTCACTTGTCGCCACCTAGTGGTAAAAGGGAAGATTGCCATTAGAGATTCAAAGAATTGTAGACCTTTTTTTTTACTCAGCACTAGTGCAAAATGCACTTTGTTTTCAAGATGTGTTAGAATGCACCTTTACCCAGCACTGCAGCTCAGTGTATATTATGGAATTGGACAGTGACAATACAATATACATCCAAATGTCCTTGAATCATTGTGTGTTTCTAATGAAGCATGACTTTTCACCTGCCTTCTCAACAAGGTCAGACGCTGTCAACCATGCATTATGCAAACTGATAATAATCCCTGTAGGTTCTCGTCTTTGTAAAATCCACAGGTGCATTTTGGTTGTGATGCAGATGTAAGGGGCATAGAAAAATAATCCTGTCCACTTTCATCAACAGATTGTTCCAGTCCAGGCAATGGGCACTGAAAAACTTTTAGCACAAGGCTACAGAATCAACTTTGCATTTTCAAAGTTATTGTCCTTGTGGGACTGAGGCACCAGAGTGCTGGGGTGGAAGCACAAGTCTTAACTCGAGGTTAGAAATAAATACCTTGAGTCAGTTATATATTGAAATAAACCTTGTGCAAAGGGTCGATAGAAAGTCCAATAATATGCGTAGATTTTGTAACATTTGTCAAGCTTGTTGGTCGAACTTTATACATGGGACAATGACCCTGTTAATTTCCCCTAAGGGGAGGAAGGAGAAGGTGCATTGGTTAGTCGGCACTCAATCGTTATTGGGCGAGGTCTAAATGTTTTGATCAGGGGTCTCTAACAGGACATCAGACTGTGGAGTTGAGTTCTGATACTGGGAACTACATTATCATCGAAAAGGGAATCAAAGCCTTCCCTACCTCTGAATTCACACCTTAAACATCCCTGAGTCATTTAAAAGCAAAGAAACGGCTGTTGTCTCTGTAAATGTCGACACCTACCTGTGTCATGAGGAGATAGAGTTTCCCGTGCAGCTTGGTCAGCTTGTGGAACATCTTCACTCTGCTCTCGATCATGTGATAAAGCACTCCAAGCTGGGTAACCAGGTCTGGCAGCTGTTGGGATAACAGATGGACCAGTCAGTTAAAAACATTTCGGCAGCAGAAAACTCAACAAGAACCGTGTGATGTGTCGAGCTCAACTCCTACATCAAACTTTTAACCTGTTAAGCCCTCAGCCTGTTGTTCAGGTCTCAGGCTCGAAAATGACATTCCCAGAACTAGAGATGCTCCGATCGCTAATTTTGGGGGCGATCGCCAGAATCGGCCGATAACGATCGCCGATCTGATCGAGGGGGTGGGTGGGGGCTATGGGGATCTTCCATTTGAAGTGATGTTTAAAACTCAGTTAATGGGGCTCATTCACTGGCGCTTCCACAAACAACCAACATAATTATTACATTCAAATGAAGTACATTATTCAAGTTTACATTAACTTTAATCATAACACGGGAGAAATGAGCAGAAGCGCTCTCTATCCCTCTCTCTCTCTCTCTCCCCTGACAGCCTGTCAGTATCTCATGCAGCTCACTGATCCAGTAATGAGTGACCCGACAGTGATGAATAAATATATTTATAACTAGTTTAGCTTGTTCCAGAGGTAGATAAAATAGCTAAGTGTGTTAGGTCTAACTCTTGTGTGTGTTGCTCCGCTCACCGGTCCGTCACAGCGGGCGGAGCTGCAGGATTTCTGCTTCACACTCGTTGCATACCGCTATTTTATTGTCTTTTTCGGACACCTTAAAATAATGCCAGACCGGTGAAGCCATTTTGGCGAGCTTGTGTTGCCGCGCACAGAGAAAAGTGTCATGTATTTTACGCCATGTGATCGGCATTTATAGAGAGCACCGATCGATTGACCGAGAGTGAATATCGGCCGATATCGATCGGAGCATCCCTACCCAGAACAAATGACCATATCTTCCCTTCTAAAAAGGGGTAAATTAATAATCTTTTTTCTCAAAGCAATGATAACCTGTGAGTTGAATGTAGAAAAGTCAGAATCAATAAAGATTTTTTTTTATTTTAAAGTAAATTCAGATTGAACATAGTAAAATAAAAAGTAAATTATAGTGTCCGTCCAAAAGAAATAAAACATTACCTATAGTGAAAACCACCCTTGAATGATGGGATAGTAGACTAAAAGCTTTAGGAATCCAAACTACAACATATAATGAGTGCCCTGTATCAAGATTGATGCAAAACAAGTGATATTTGACCTTTTTAGAGAGATTTAGAAAAAAACACTTCTGGGGTCATTTGGGTGCATTTTCTACATCTCTGGCCCCCCCTCGTTCGATTTTGATGATTGACACCTCTTTTTCACAGTTGGAGCCAATAGAATCGAGGGGAAGTTCCTAAAATCCATCTAAACATTACCCATTGGTGAATAGAGTGATGCGCAGCCAGAATGCCCCGGAACAAGAAGCTGTGATACTCTGGTGGCTACCATTAGCAGCTAATATGAAATCTCAGTTTGACAAAAAAATGGAATGATGGATTATCAGTAATCATTTCAAAGTGACAAAGACACATTGGATTAACCTTCAGCAGTGTTTTTTATCGTTTTAATGCCATTGAACACGACTTTTGATCAGAATAATAGATACGGTGAGACGATCCCCCGTGAATGCTCCGTAATGCTCGGTGATGATACCAATACCTATATAATCTGTGGAATCTCATCTTTAATCCGATATCTTGTATGTGCAGTTACGGTAAGTAATAAGGGTATTTTTACCTTGAGTTCTGTGCTAAGTGCGACAGCATTTTTCCGCTCAGGGCTAATTTAGACGCTTCTTGTGAGACTTGTGTTTTGTTTCGGTAAAAATGATTGGTATTGTCAGTTAGCTGAGTTAATGAAACATTAATAGGTTTATAAATATTAAGAAGCCCTGAGACACAGTGTCGTGAAAAAAGACACCGCCGCCCCCTGTACAGGGGGCTCTCGGGCTAAACAGGTTAAAGGGAGTCACATTATGCAGTGATCAGGTGGGGGAAAGCCTTAAGTGTGTTATGTATTGAACGTCGACGGGAGGTGGGCACTAGTGGAATTTGTAGCACAATTCTGTTGTACACACCGACGTTAACACCAGCCCCGTCTGTGCGCACGGTGACCGGCTCTGTCTTCCAGTGATCGAAGCGCCTTCTGGAAATGCTTCACAAGTCCGCCGGTACGCAAATGCCCTTAGTGACACAAGTGACGGTACGCATTTCAGATGTTTGCCGCGCATGCGTACCAGATATGTGCACCCCTGGTTATAATAAACGTTTGTTAGTCAAGGAGCTCATTTTCTGCTATATTCCAATACAAATATTTGATTGGCTTTTTATCGAGGGAGCCCTGCAATGCTAATTCCTGGGTTGTTTTTCAAAAAGGTACGCATCCCTGCACCAAAGAAAACGCAACAATCTTGGGCCTGGTGGCTGCACATAAGCATTACAGACATAATGTGATGCCAGGAAAGCGGACTCACCGATGCCAGGTATGATGTGTGGTGCATGAGCACAGCCTTGAGCCACCGCACCATTAGAACGGCCCTATAGGAAGGAACACATTCATAAGCTGTCAAGTGGGGCCCAGAACTGCATGATTGTGTATATCCACATGATGGGGCTCATTGTTTTTTATGGATAAGTTAAAAAGCAGCAGCACAAACAGCGAGGTTTGCATTGGTCAAACACTGTCAACTGAAACCAATTAAATGCTGACAGTTGATCTGTCAGGCGCCAACTTACGTGAAAGGGTGCCCTTGGAGCCTCTTTGTGAGCTACAGGAGAGGAGATACAGAGCCGATTATAAAAACTGCAGTGAATCATAGCAGAGTTAACAGCTCCACTTAAAAAATGGTGATGGGGACAGAAGATCTGGGCAGGTTAAGGCTGAAGACAGGATAAAAAAGCCTTGGCATGTGTCAAAAAGGAATGTGAAAGAAAATTAAACCTCACCTCCTCCACCAAGGGTAAAACAGCAGGGAGGGGTAACCGAGCAACCGTTTTCTTGATCACCATCTCTTTACGAGTCTGAAAAACTTTCTGTGGTAGAGGAAAGAAGATTTGACACATTTAAAGTAGAGGCTTGTGTTTGAACGGAGATGAGCTGAACATCCAGGAAATTGTAGAAGCTTGTACAAGTTTGAACTCTGAATACTAAACAATCAGCCTTGGTGTAAAAATATCTATTTGTGATCGAGTTAAACAAATTCCAAATTCAAATCATCTTAGCGTTGGTGGTACAGATGGTCTCTATAACCTTCTGAAAGGCAAATGAGGACAAATCTGAGGGGAAAACAACATAAGGCATTCACTTTGGTATTTCCATTTCTCAAAACCCGTGTTTGACTTCAGACTCTTACATTTAGGATGCTGGCGTCGTTGCTCTCCAGGCCCTGCACCAGCAGCACTGCAAAGTTGTCTGTCTGTAGAGAGGCCGTCCCTTTAGGGGCCCCCTTCTCGCTGGGGACTGTAGACAGATCGATCTCACCGAGTCGCTCTACTATTGAAATCTGTAGGAGAACAGAGATGTATTAGATTAACAGGAATCTCAACACACGCTTAATGTATTGACTTTCCCAGGTTTAACACCAACAACACAATACTAGTTGAAAACATGCAGAAATAAAATACTATAGCCGCGTTCACACCGGAGTACTTTTCCCACAATAGTTCACAAGAACTACGATATATTTGCGTTGACACCAAAAAGCCCATGCAGGAACTAAATTAGTTCATGAGAACCTTTTGACCCCCTTTTCAGTCCCTGCTAGAGAGCAGGAACTTTCGTGGGAGAAAAAGGTTCCTATGTCTGATTGGCTGGGCGGATTGCAAACCACGCCCCGTAAAACTCCCAAAGTTTTGTGAAGCCGCCATTTTATTATCCTCGCATTAGCATTATTAGCATTAGCCCAGCGCAGAAACGCAGAGAGACTAACTTATGGCAACACAAAAGAAAACATGGGAGCAGTGGAGATGAGGAGGTGTCGGCGTTCTGGCGATTTACTCGGAAGGCTTCAGTGGAAGCTGCTGGGACCAGTAAACCCAAAGCAGAAGAAAAAGTGACGTCAGCGGCTTCATTTGCCTAATCTACCCCCAGGAATTAATTTCCGGTGTGAACGCGATCTGTACTCTGTTCAAGAGAACTAAAGAGTTCTCATGAACTAAAGTGGGAAAAGTATTGCGGTGTGAACGCGCCATATGCTTAGGATGAATGAGTGAGTTGTTACTAAGTGGTAGTGCTTTGCGATCATGATTATCGATATGTTAAGGCTATGATGTATGTCTTGATATTTTCTCCTAAATATAATGGATTGATTTAACCCGTAATTGTGTGTAATTGTTCCAATATGATGTTTTTGTTCAAATAAGAGTATAGAGGGATCACAGCCAAGTTTGACTTTAATTTTGAAATTCCTCATCATAATATCCTGATACTGTCCGAGTGAGACTTTATTTGCTATCATTTTGAAGAAAACTAAAACAAGTCAGAAATGAACATGTTCAAGATGTGAAAAAGAGTGAACCAATGAAGACATAGTGCCGAAGAACACTGATGTTACAGTTAAAACAGTGCCCCTTTGGTCACATATTAAGACGTATTTTGGTTCAAAAATTGTGTTTGAGGTTCAAACCCCATTTCATGTCGTTGTGTCCCTGAGACACTTCACCCCAAATTAATCCTGTGGGGATTGTCCACAGTATCGAGTATGTAAGTCGCTTTGGATAAAAGCGTCTAACAAGTGACATGTGATGTGTTTATTTGTTTGGAGGCAGAGCCATAAAACCAGCAGAGTGAGAAAGGGGCACTGAATACTGGACCCACCTCTTTGGTGTCTGTGTCTTTTTTCCTCTTCTCTGATGTTCCTTTGACTGGGGCCTGGTGGCCAGGGAGCCCTGGCACCAGCACTTTGCTCTTGTTGTTGACAATAGGGGTCTTCACCTGGAACACAAAACAGAATCTCAGCTTTTCATCTTCAGTCACAGGGTTGAAAATAGACCATTAAAAGGTCTGGAGATCATGCCCAGGTTAGCTTGGTCTTCTTGACTCATAATGAAAAGGAAGACTTGATTGTTACCTTGGATACGCTGGTCTCCATGGTAAGGGACAAGCTGGTCTGAACATCCCGGGTCAAACAGATGTGTCTCTCTGCGGTGTTGATCTCCTGGGAGGGCAAAGCATGGCAGGTAAGCAAACAGTTCGACCGGCCAACATTTCTAGGAAGATACCAAAGATGATGATGATTAAAACAAAGTCTCCTGTGTGCTCACCACTCTCTCCATCACCGGCTGCAGGTGGTTCCCGTAGGCCAGCTGCACGGACAGTTTGTCGGCGGTCAGGGCGGCAGCCAGCAGTGGGATTGGCACAGGTGAGTCCTTTGTGTCAGACATCTGAACTGAACACGAGGGCGACAGCGGCTTCTTACAGGGACTGTGGGGACAGACGTTTAACAGGCCTTGAGTGCGGCTAGTATACGATGTTGATTACAATCTGTTCAATTACATTTTGTATTCAACACATATTTAGAAGGAGAGACGTAAATGCTTCCTGATCTGACTCATGTTGGCAGCGTAATGTCCCTGAACAGCCATTAGGGAGCAAACACACCCAATGTGAGCAAGTGAAGATATTATTTAAAGTGGTTGTGCATCAAAAATATACAGGTTTAAAGCGTTAGACTGCGCCAGCTTGCTTTATTTAAATGTTTGGTTTATAGTATGGACAGAAAAAAAGTTGGTACGAGTAGAATGCAAAATGTCTCTAAAAAACGAAAAGGTAATTGCTTTCCTAGGGGCTTGAATGTTTCATACAGTTACCTTGCGCTGCCATATGATGCCTAGTTCTGTATACATTGCTTTAAGGGCTTACCCATTTAAAAAGTGCTCAAACAGATGCAGCTGCCCATCCTTACACACCACTGCCAGCCTCACCGCCTGTGTAGAACAAATAAACAAACATTTGGATAAAGTAAATAGGTTGCTTAACAGGCCATAAATGTGTCTGCATAGCTCCAACATAATTACACCACAGGGAGGAACACTTTAGCAGAGCTTGAAGCAAGAGCATAAATCTCAAGCTCTTTTCAAATAAATGTAATGGTTACAATCCTAGTCTACATGTAGTGCAGCGTTAGTTTTGGCAGCATATATATATAACCTGCTCCATCGAAATCAGTCGCATTGACCTGAAGACACATTTTGAGTTGTATACACTGTTGGAAAGAGGAGATTCCTAGCTTTGTAATGATATCAGGATTGTTGTTGTGCTCCATATATTAAGCGAAATATGTCACATTATATAATGACTGTCACAGAGTCATCATTTTGAGAAAAAGGCCTTCAAAGTTTCCTCTTCTCTGGAATCCATCGATCTGATTATTAGTGGAGCAAATGATAAAAATAGTCCGGATGGAAAATATTTCCGTTTGGATTACTGGTCTGGGGGACGCTCGCGAGTGTGTGTGTATGTGTATTGCGTTTGTTTCCCGGGGAAAACACTCACGAGAAACACCGGCTGTTGTTATGCCTGTTGTGACTTCAAGTCACTCCGTTCTCCGCTTGTAATTATGCCATTACAAGCTTCAAAGTTGTTTTTATCATCTGAATTTGCCGAAACAAGTTTAATATTCTGAAAGTTTAAAAATCAAACAAAACACCCGAACAACTATCTTTTTACACAAATCCACATTTATTTTGAAATGAGCCGTTGCGACTTCGACTGATTTTGATAGAGCGGGTCACATATAGCCTTATTCTTTAGAAGGCCATGCTTATTAGTTTTAGTCAAATTGTATCATTCAGATTTAGTTCACAACTCTAGTCCAGTTTTAATTGTAGCACTAAACTCTTTTTTTAACTTTAGTTCCAATGTTTTCTCCCTTAAGTATAAAATGTGTATTTTTTGGACATACTTAACATATTAGTCAATACCAATTATGTTTTTTAATAGCCAATGTCCAGACTTTATCCTGTCGTCTCATGCAAGGCTTCTTTTCAGAATACATTTTTCCAAATTAATTAAATGTTATTTGTCCACTCTGACCTCTTCCTTGTTGTTGGACTGGACGAGGTCGATGTGTTGCGGCTCGTCCGTCAGTGTGAAGGAAACCACTGAGTTCTTGTCCTTTCCATCTTGCCGTACTTGCCTGAAATTAGACAACTTCCGGTGAGTTCGAGGAAATACACACTGCAAAAGCAGACTACGGCAATATATTTCAAAAGATGTCAGGTGAAACGGCATCACTGACTACAAAATGGAAATAGGGCTCTGGGTATTCTTTGAGTGCTCACCAAACACTGAGCAGCCGTTCGTGTGCAGCACCGGACAGGAAGTAGAGACCGTTGCTGTCTGGAGGTCGTGTGGTGGCAAAACGTAGGGTCGTCACCGCAGAGGAGTGGCCTGTGAACTTCTGCAGAGGGAACAATGGCAGAGCAGGACAATTTAATCACCCCTGCTGAAAATATCCGACCCCAGACCCAATAATTAGTGATTTAGGATTACACATTTCATAACAAAATGGCCGATCACAATGTCCTTCTGTTTTCATTTACATTTAGTGCAGGGGAAACAAAAGTATATTTAGTTTTAAAATTATGAAGTGCCTTTAAGCCCATCACACTAACTTTGAATAAGCACATTTTTCCAAAGCCTCTTGAGGCACCTAAACAATTTCCCACCTCAGATTTTAAGTACCAACAGCCAGTAGGATTTTCTCATTGTCCCTTATAATCCGTTATTTCCAGTGTTTAAAAATAATAATAATAATAATAATAATAATACATTTAATGGCACATAACAATTTCTTGTAGTGAATGGCAAATTCACTACAAGAAATTGTTATGTAATTGGATTAGGCCAGACATTTATAAAGGTAAGGAAAATAAAGATGAACAGATACCATGGATTCCTATTTATAATCATATTGTTTTACTTTAACTACATTAGGTTGGGATTTTTCAATTGTAAGAGTAACTTCTGAAAGCCCATAATATTTGAGCCTAGTCGAATAAATCAATAACTATGAAGTAGATCAGCTGGCACTCACCCTGTAAATCTCCTTGGTGTCCAGGTCCCACATCTTGATGATCTGACCTGCTGACAGTAGCAGTTTTCCATCAGGGCTCACGCTCAAACTGGTCACTGCTGCACGGTCCGCCTTCCACTTGCTGAGTAAACAAATAAAGACACCATGAGGACTCTTGGTGCCTGTGTTTATTTTTACTCTCACAGCATCTTTAAGGGATTCCATTTATTTTAATCAACATCACCTGTTTTGAACTCCAGTATCCTCTATTGAGTTTTGTAATCTGTGTTTTTCTTTTTTATATCAAGGTGAATGGACTGAAATCGTACAGCTGCATTCAACAGCATACAATTTACTACTGCACTCCACCTGATTGCAGTAAGAAATGTGGAAAGACACTACCACCATTCTCCAAAAGCATTTTGAGGACCAAAAATGGGCTGTCGTGAGCATTCATGGTGACATTACGGCTCATGATTTTACCCACTAACTGGGCTGCCACTATATCACAGAGGAAAGGTGTTTATGATGAAATACAGTGATAAACGCATGATGGTGGGGCCTTCAATGTTACGGCTTGTTGGTGTATTTCAGTTTGTGAGTAAAGAGTCAGTTCATTAAAGCAAGTGTTTTGTCCTGTTTGAATGCACACCTGTGTTAGCAACTGCCTTGAATCAGGATAAAAGTAAAAACAATGTCATTACAATTATAATGCTTTTTTACTAAAAAAGTATGTGTTTTTTGGGGAGGGGGGACTACAAGTTAGTCTCAAAGAGAACTAAAGATTCTGGACTCTGCACCTTTGATTTCTGCCATTTTTGATCACCACTACAAAACAGAAAAAACACTTTACACTGGAAGATAAGAATGAGGCTGCTAAGTTAAGCGTGACACCTAGTGGTAAAATAAGATATACTGGTCCCGGTCCAACACTAGTCCTTGCCCAAAAGAAGTCCATGACAGGGACCATAAAATATTCTGCATCATGATGGACGGAGGGGATGGAGTTTTGGCCTCTTCTGATTTGGCTTTTTGGACAGCACATATTCATACCTGTGATTGAAAAAACACTTTTCCTCATTGACAAAATAATAGTGCCATGTTTAACCATCACACATCTTTACCGGTTAACCGTTTCACTTCTGAGAAAACGGAATTTCTTGTCAATAAAATGGAAATAGATTGTCCACCCTAGAGGTTTAGCCCACCTTAAGTTAGCCTGAGCTAAAGTTGTTGCTAACCTCCGGGTTAACCCCCGTCACTTTAATCAGCAAAGGGCAGGCAGGACAGAGGAACTTCACCCAGTCCTAGCGGCCAAACTAATAGATGAGGTAGAGTCTTAACTTTACTGGGAAAGTGCATGTGAGAACAATGCATGCAGCATTATGGCAGCTTACTCCTCTGGTTAAGTGAACCAGGGACCTGTTTAGAAAATAAACTCCAGCTTGCAGTTAACTATGGATTTAACCTGATTTGGGTGTTGGTACAGTTTCTCCAGTATTATAATAAGTAGGGATGCTCCGATCGCCAATTTCGGGGCCGATCGCCGGAATCGGCCGATACCGATCGAGTGGGCGGGGCCTAAATGGAAGATATAAACATCACTTTCATTTAAAGTGATGTTTAAAACTCAGTTAATGGGGCTCATTCACTGGAGCTTCCACAAACAACAACCAACATAATTATTACATTCAAATTATGTACATTATTCAAGTTTACATTAACTTTGGATAGTATCACGGGAGAAATTAGCGGAAGCGCTCTTTTCCTCTCTCTCTCTCTCTCTCCTGATAGCATCTCATGCAGCTCACTGATCCAGTAATGAGTGACCCGACAGAGAGGAATAAATATATTTATAACTAGTTTAGCTTGTTCCAGAGGTAGATAAAATAGCAAAGTGTGTTAGGTCTAACACTTGTGTGTGTTGCTCCGCTCACCAGTCCGTCACAGCGAGCGGAGCTGCAGGATTTCTGCTTCACACTCGTTGCATACCGCGATGTTACTGTCTTTTTCGGGCACCTTAAAATAATGCCAGACCGGTGAAGCCATTTTGGCGAGCTTGTGTTGCCGCGCAGAGAAAAGTGTCATGTATTCTACGTCATGCGATCGGCATGTTTAGAGAGCACTGATCGATCGGTGACCGATGGATTGGAGCATCACTAATAATTAGGGATGCTCCAATCGGGAATTTTGGGGCCGATCGCCAAAATCAGTATCGGCCGATACCGATCGGGTGAGGGCTATGGTGATCTTCCATTTAAAGTGATGTTTAAAACTCAGTTAATGGGGCTCATTTTTATATTGCTTCAGTTTATAAATCGTAACGGATCGAAAAGTTCGGATTTATTTTTCAAGACATGATGCGCTTCCACAAACAACAACCAACATAATTATTACATTCAAATGAAGTACATTATTCAAGTTTACATTAACTTTGGAGAATAACACGCGCTGTTGACAGGAAGTTGTTGTTGCTTGTGACGGAGAAAAGTAATATATACATATAAAGACGGAGAAAGTAAACGATAACGTTTATGGTTAAGTGTTAGCACCCCCCGAAGAGGCACAAGCTCTTACGTTGATATTGGAGTTTTCAATAAATTCAATTTGAAAAATAAACGGGGAAAAAACAAATAACGAAATTGAAACCTGACTAGTACTCCAAAGAACAAATATTTGGGTACAGCCCTAGTATGCATTTGCTCATTTCTGCCAATTCAAATTGAGTTAAATAATCATGTAAATTGATGATTACAGCCTTCAGGTTAGTTGCAAAATCACACAAATGGCTTTCGTTAAGGAAAGGCCTTTTCTAATTCCTATAATCTTCTTATAAACCAAATACTGACCTTCTTGCCTTGCCCGTCTGCAGGTCCCACTCTACAATGTTAGTATCATCTGAGCCGCTGTATAATAAACCGTCTTCAGGGTGCCACTGGACACAGTTCACTCCCCCACTGTGGCCTCCATCCTGCAAGGGACAGAAAACAGTAGTTACTAGATGTTAACAAGGTATCCTATCAAACTAAACACAAATAAAAGGAATAAATATAGCTTTCACTTAAAAGCTACAATTGATAACTTTTTTCAAAGACAGCCTTGCCTCAGATTTGCTATCATTATATCCTGACAGTAGTACTTAAACCTGAATAGTTATGGAAAATATATTTTCTCTAACTCCTTCTGTATCCCTAGTAACATTTGAAAAATGCATATCCTCCAAAGGAAAGCCAAACTAGGTCAAACTAAGCAACATTGCTCAAATTCTAGTGAACAATAAATAAAGCTGTTAAATAAAGAAATATCCCCAGCCAGTGCTTGGTTTTTGCTCAAATATTTGTCAACATTCAACCAATAAAATGCAGTAACATAATGTTGATAAATAAAATGATGTTAACTTAATTGATCAAAGCCGATTAGCTTTAAAACTAGCAGTCATTGGCACTGCATTACAGTCTCCTTGGCTCTGATTTGTTGTTTTTCACTTAGGCATGGTGAAAATTATGACAATTTTGTTTTTGAGTCAACACAGCTTTAACAGAACTATATTTTGATACAAAAAAATACTTCTTGGATTAAAAAGGTCCTTCACATGCCACAACAACATTTCAGCAATAAAATACACTTTTGTACTTGGAAAAGTAGGGGGAAAACATAAAAAGTAATTTACAGGCCATGATACATGTTTTTTAAGTCTCACTCACCAGTGTACAGTGCAGTGCTCCCTTTGCTGTACTGTAGATAAGCACACTGCCTGCTGCTGTGCCCATAGCCAACAGATCCGCCTTCTCCTCCTGCACTGCCTCCGATTTCCTCTTCTTCCTCTGAGGTCCCTCCTGAAAACACAGCATAATTGTAATGTATAACTACCTAAACATCAACCAAAACATTTTGTATTATAAAAAGATAGTGCATGCTTGGATCACTTGGTTGAAATTAATTCACTTGCATTTAAATCTCAGTCTGTTACATCAATAACTGTTTTGATATTATATCAAAAATGCATTGAAAGCTGATAAAAGCAAATACTGCTAGTGCTATCAAATGAGGTTACTCAACAACCTAGTGAGAGTAGTAGACATAATTAGAGTAAAACATCCTGGATACAATAAACACATTTCATGTATTATAAAAAGCATAATTACTTGGCATACAAATTATTAGTCATAAACAACACACATATACTTTTGTGAAACGGTTATATAAATTGCCACAGAGGCAACACTTTGTGAACCTCTCCACTCAGAAGTGTCATGGTGGCACACGCTACTGAGCTTTGGTGGGCTAATGCTAACTTCAATAACGAGTTTATTTGCAGTACTAACAGGTCTATATATGCTTAGAAAATAATTGGTAAGACTAATGGAGCTGCTTT
The DNA here is from genome assembly GCF_949606895.1 of Notothenia rossii. Classification (NCBI taxonomy): domain Eukaryota; kingdom Metazoa; phylum Chordata; class Actinopteri; order Perciformes; family Nototheniidae; genus Notothenia; species Notothenia rossii. The sequence continues at coordinate 62,066,144 of NC_136905.1, forward strand.
AAGTATTACTAAGAGTTAGTTCGCACTGAAATAAAAAAGTAAGACATTGTCCTTCTTTTCTTCACTACCATGTGGGACTAACATGTGCGTCCTGCGCAGCTGTTGGAAGCTAGCTAACTGCTAACGTGGCGACGCTATATGTGTGTCAGAAAAATGAATGCGTCTGCGTTAACACATTGGCGAAGGTTCAAAGCTTTCTGTGAGAATATTTTTTTTTAAAGTGACACTTTCACCCGTCTTATTGCGTGCACTTTAACACGAAAGTGTTTGGGCCTCACGTACCTTGACTGTCCGGCATGGTCCCCAGGCTATGCAGATACAGGTGGCACTCAAATGGGCTGAAGGCACGTATTCTTGGTGAAGTGTTTTGCTATCTGTGTTCCAAATGCGAAGCCTGCCATCCTGGGCACACAACGCTAAGTATTGTCGTGATTTAGGTGAAAATACGCAGGGTAACTGCAGCGAAGAGCTACCTACATCGGCCGCCATTTCTGAGCCGCTGCTTGCGTCTGCGTGCGTGGATTACACAGACCCCACGTGTGGACTGCTACGCACATGCGCGTTAGCACGTCAGAAGGACCGCCCCTCCCATTGGCTGCTGCCAGACAACAAGCAGGACTCATGCTGCCTTCATGTCCTCCTCGTATAATAGATGGTCTCTAGTTGTTAGATTTTGAATAACTATAAAACAAAGGGTATTATATAGTAGAGTTTGGAAATTATGCCTTCTCTGCATATTTATTTAATTAGTCTGGTGGGATACTATTTTGTTAAAATGCATTGTATCAGTTGAAATGATCCCAAACCAATAGTTTTTGTTGACAAGCTCTTTTAGCCCCGGACCCATAATTTGCATTCCGACGTAGGCCTATAGTTTAAACACAAATAAATCACTCTTTTATCAGTTATGGTTAAACGTTGGATTATATTACTCAATCAATTGATAAATATAATTGATGTGTTTATTTATAAATTTTTTTAATATTATATGTAAGTTACCAGTCACATTCAAATAATGTGGTTTCGTTTTTGATGAAGCTCCCACAGGTTCCTTTCAGTGTTTACTGAATGGCAATGTCCATTAAGTGCATTTTATTAACTAGGCACCTTTTTATTGTATATTGCTATTCTGGATAAATCAACGAGGTAGATAGCAATACAAACAAGCCTCTGATTATTTTTTTAATCACTTCAAACCCTGTCTGCAACGTTATTGTATTTAACCCAAGCATTTCTTTTTTTATTACAGCATTTGAACGCATCAACATTATATGACGTTTTCAACCTTAATGTAGACGAACCCTTTTTACACTTTTTGCCCGTTTGCGGGTTCACACCCTAAAACTGGGCAGTTTAATGAATAAGTCGACGTTGCTGTTCTGTGGCTCCATTAGGCCATTATGACGACAGAACACGAAATAACAATTAGAGTTTTGGGACCATTATGAACATGAATTGTGTATAATAACGCCATCTGCTGGTGGAATTCAATTACTACACCTGTCGCTCAGTTATGACGTTTTTTTCACGTTTCTTTTCCGGCATGGTGACCTCCTTGAGCAGTAAACACAGCCGAGCATAGGATAAATGAAGACGAATTGTTGGTGGTTCTACTGTAAATGCAGTAAGTGGCACTTCAACCAGGATCACTTTGATCTATAATTTATTATGCATTTATAATTTATTTAACAACTACATATGTCATTTTCTAGTGTTTATCTGCCTCTAGGTGGCATCTCCAGACATATCCTTTCCTTGTGATTCATTGGTTTTGCTATAATCTGAAGTAATGGCTATGCAAATGCCCTTTGCTGGACTCCTGTTGATGCACAGACTGGTGAGAATTAGCAGTCAAAGACAACTCAGTAGCAGATTCATACTGCATAAATGTAACAGGAGGCAAACAAGGACTTTTTCAACTGCCTTTGTAAATTGTAACGAGAACAAGGGAGACGACTCGGACCCCTCACCCCTGAGCTCCAACCTGACCTTCAGGCAAGCCTTATTGTCCAAAAGGCGATCCCTGTCCCCCCTGGAGAGGATCAGCAGCCTGATGCCCCACGAAGCCCTGAGCCCCGAGGTGATGCAGCTGAGGGACGAGCAGAACCAGGAAGACCCAGAAGAAGAAGCAAACATCCACACACAAGAGGAACATGAGGCTATCCCTAAAGAGGAGGACTCAGAGACCCATCATTCATCAGATACAGCTATGGAGACAGACGAACAGGAGGAGGACAAAGGTTCGATACGACCCACCCTCCCTGGGGAGAGCTTGCTGGTGTTCGGGGAGCTGCTGGTGGCCGAGTTTCGTAAGAAAAGCAGGGTGGAGTTCAAAAAGATGTTTGGCCTTGAGGCGGGGGCACGTCTGAATAGCAACTGGGGGATGATCCTGCACGATGACATAGCCGGGCAGCCCGCGGGTCGCTTCCTGAAGACGGGCAGGGGGATTCCCCTCCTCATACGGAGGCCCAGTCTGGAGGATTATGTGCTGTGCATGAAGAGGGGGCCTGCCATCGCCTACCCTAAGGTACACACCTAGCAGTCCTGTTTCAGAGTGTCTCAAGGTGGTATTGACCTTTTCTTCTTACAGGTTTGTCTCTTTCTCTCTCTTTCCCCAGGATGCAGCTACTATGATGATGATGATGGATGTCTCAGAAGGAGACTGCGTGTTGGAGTCAGGATCTGGGTCCGGGGCCATGTCTCTGTTCCTGTCCAGAGCAGGTCATCCATCATACTGTCTTATCTCACTTCACAGGCAACATTTTCATGTCATCTAATTTAAGAGCTTGGGCTATTTTGCATTCATGTTTTTTCTTTTTAGACCAGTTTACCAACAAGTTTCATTGTGATATCTATCAGTTATCTTTACCCTTTTTACCTTTAGTGTTCGGCAACATTTTATAATACATATGTTTTAGGGAAGTTTTCTCAAAATGTGTTGTTTCCTAAGGCAGATATCTCCAATTAAGTCCTGTTCTGGAAATGTGTGGAAATTAGAACATATCAAATGATAAAATGCCCTATTTGCATATTTACACATCACATTTTAAGTTAAGTTTCATGATGATGTCTATTTGTGAAAAGAATGACCCTATTTACATGCACGTGTCTTACCTTTAAGTGACAGTTCACACCAGTATCAAAAGTAGATACTTTTCCTCTTACCTGCCATGTTACTAAATGTATTACAGCACAGAAGGAACAGAGCATGAGATATAAACACTAATGGCATCATCTTTGGCTGAAGTGTAACTTTAGATTGCTGATTAGATGTCAGTTTGTTCTGCACAGTGATACGTTAAGTAGGGGAAAGAAAATAGCTCCTATATAAAACTGCCCTCACCCAAGTCTGTGGATATTCTTGAGTAAGCTGGTCATGATTTCTGGGAAGAGACATTTAAGTTACGTTTTTCAAATGTATTTTTTGGGCGCTTTGATCACCACAAGCCAAGTGCCATCTAGTTCCATTATATTGGAGAGAAGGCAGACATCTCTATGACGAATAACCTCAACACTCGTCATTATTAATATTATATAGGAAAACTATTTGAGCAATTCCTGGAACACTGTGTGCTATATTGAACTGTAGCAGAATTGACCTTCCCCTGTTTGTTTCTGTTTCTCCCAGTGGGCTATAAGGGCAGCGTGCTGAGCGTGGAGGTCAGGGAGGACCACCACAAGAGAGCGGTGCTGAACTACAACCGCTGGAGGACAGCATGGAGTCTGCGGCAAAGGGAGGAGTGGCCCAACAACGTCCAATTTCACAGAGCCGACCTCTGCACAGCCTCCTCGCTCATCGCCGGCCAGGGGTTCAATGCGGTCAGTGTACAGAAACACCTGATTATATGTACTAACACTCCTGGAATTAGACTTTGTGACACCTGCATTGTGTCTGTTGCAGGTTGCCCTTGACTTGGCCAACCCTCACCTGGTCCTACCTACTGTGATTCCACATCTGCACACTGGAGCTGTGTGTGCCGTCTACCTCGCCAAGTGTGTATCTCCAGTGTCTCACTCTCTCCTTTAAAACCAGACCTAAGATAGGGCAAAAGTGCATTTGCTTCTTTGTGTAAAAGAATAGTTTTTAACGTTTTTGAAAATATGTTGAATTGCTGTCTTTCTGAGAGTTGGATGAGAAGATTGATAACACAGGATATAGTAGTTAATATATGGCTGAAGATATAGTTACAGCCACCATGGGGTTATATTAGCTTAGCACAAAGACTGGAAAAGGCTTGTATGAGTCTGTCCAAAGGTAGCATAATCAGCCAGCTTCTGTAAAATGCCCTACCTAACATTTTAAATCTCTTACATTTCCTTTAAGTGTAAAACTGCCAAGTTTTGGTCTCCACTGGAAGCCGTTAACAATAACATATTGTTAAATGTTTTATATATTTTGTAAAAATATGCAATTACCCATCCACAATATGTCGTTTTTACACTCTTTACTACAAATAAAACAAAATATAAGCTGTTTACTAGTGCGCTGTAGACGACAGGGCCAGGCTAGCTGTTTCCATCTGTTTTAAGTCTCTGTGCTAAGCTAAGCTAGCTAGCTGCTGAGTCTGGATGTATATTTTCCTCTCAGACATGAGCATGGTGTTTGTTCTCTTCTAACTATACAAGAATAGCAAAACATGTACAATTTGACAACCTACTTAAAGTAAGATGTGTAAATTAATTTAAGTTACATTCAATTTGACATGATTCAAGGCAGAATGAAAAATAAATTTGCAATAATTTGATTAGTGACACGACAGTGAAACCCAACCTGAACCTTTCATGATGGTCTCCCAATCATTGACGTTCGCTCCCTGCACCTCAGCATCACTCAGGTCATCGACCTGCTGGAGGGGCTGCGGTGTTTGGCGCTCCCTCTGCTCTGTGAACGCATCATCGAGGTCCCGGTCCGAGAATGGCTGGTGGCTCCGGCCCTGCAGAAAGACGGGAAGTACTGTGTAAGGAAGGCCCCGGTCCCGGAGGGAGAGCAGAGGGAGGAGACAGAAAAAGGTTTGTATAATATGACACAAAGATCAATGTGCTCGTCATAAAGGATCATCTTTTTCAGCCTTTCTTTACTGATATATTTCAGAGGAGACGATCACAGAGGAACCAGCAGCCTTTGGGAGTTTTCCTTACATTGCCCGGCCTCATCCTGAACAGATGAGCCACACAGGTACAGCCACACAGTGACTCACATTTCTAGTCTGAGTCCAACAGTTTGATTATATAAATAAATTCTCAATGTCTTTTTTATTTGTAGCTTTCCTGGTGAAACTGAGGAAGTGTGAGCGGTAGCTGCTCTGCCTGTAAGGAACCTCAGGCCTTACACATCAACCAATGTGTAACTGTACATAATTAAAAATAAATGTTTTTAAATTTAATTGGCTGTGTGTATATGGAACATCATTATGCACTGTACACTGTGAAAAACAAACAGTAACTGACTATGTAGAGATGGGTTAAATACTCACTGAAGTAAGAGTCATATTTCCACATTACGGAAATATTCCGTTACAAGGATATATCCCGCATTTAAAATGTTACTGAAATAAAAGCAGAGGTGGAAGAAGTACTCAGATCTTAATAATAATACAGCAGTGTTCAAATACTCTGTTACAAGTAAATGTCCTGCATTCAAGTTGGTAGTTTTCAAATAAATGTAAGGACCAAATCTTAAAATACTCATGATCCAAAGTGGCCATTTTGGAGTATCTTGTTTCACTGGATAATAATTAGTGTTGCATTCATGTGTACATCATTTTAATTTGCAGCTGGTAAAGGATTATATACCACATCAGGTATCTCCATCAATAATGGCATATTATAGTTTAATTATGTTTTTATTATTAATATTAACCTACAAAAGTAACTGTTGTCATCAGTGAAAATTACACATTTGCTGCCAAAAAATAGTTGAGTAGAAGTGTGAAGTAGCCTAAAATGGAAATAAATGGATATAGTAAAGCAGATTTACTTCAAGAGTAGTAGTTAAGTAAATATACTTAATCACTTTCCACCACTTGATAAAAGTACAAAGGGATTTGCATCAATTCACATAAATAACAAAAAGGTAAAAGTACTAATTTTGCACAATGGCCAATGTTAGAATAAAATAGATCATAAATCACTTTAAAATGGTTAGAGGAGCTTCTTATTGCTATACACAGGCGGGTAGCTTGGGAATTCCACCAAGGGATCAACAAAGATGATCTAACACATAATATATTATACAATAATGTTTATTTTTTTTCTAAATTAGTGTGATCCTACAAAATTACTAGTTTTTAAAACGTGCAGTGGAGTGTAAAGTACCTTTTGAATCTGAATTGTCGAGGAAAAACAAGCTTTAAAATGGTAATTCGCCACTGAGCTCACCACTGGTAAAAAGCTTTATTGTTTCTAAACAAATGTTATGAGACGTTGATGTTGAACATTAGAGCATAAAATAAGTTTGTAATAAAGACTCAGAAAATATCAAATTGAAGCCTTTATTGAGAACTCAAGAGGCAGTGTTGGGTTATTGAACAGGCACACAACAATAGTAAAAACACAGCCGGTAGAATCCCAGAATGCAGTGGCTAACTTTCATCCTAAATGTCACACTTATTTTCCTTTTGCCAATTAATTTAACATCTGTGTAAAAAACAAGCGGTGGTCAAAAAAAAATCCCAAAGTGCTTTAGTACATAAATAAATAAATATATAGATATAGAGCTCAGTGAAGGTCTAACAAATATTTACAATACATCAGTGTTTTTGAACGTTTCCATGAGAGTGACCATGGGATGACATTAGCTCCTTTCTTTCTTTCACTTCAAAAAGTGTTTGCATTCAAAGAGAAACACAAACTAGAGGTACACTTGGTATTTAGACCTTTACTTCATTGTTAAAGTATTATTGAGGAGAGACAACAACACACAGAAGCGCAGGGTCAGCATGCTGAGGCTCGGAGGCTCTACTCCTCACTGATCCAGTCCATGGAGGTGTCGTTGGTGGAAGACTCAACTCCTAATAAAGAGAAGGTAGGAAGTGAAACAAAATCAACCTCAAATTGTATTAGGAGTCAATGTTAAAGCAATATAAAATGGTATATACAGTGCGTACTAAATCACCATCTTTCCCAGTTTGACTTTCTCCAGCTCGCTCACATTTCATTTGTCAGGGGTGAAAAGTTTAAATAATATGATCTATGTGTTTATAGTTAGTTTTCCACATCTGATAAAGAGCTGCGTACAGCCAATTCTCTATATCTCACCACAGTCGATCTTTATTTAAATGAAGACTTTATTCTATATTTTGACTTTTCTGTTGCAATATTATGAGTTCATTCTTATTAAATTCTTCAGAGACCACTTAGATTTGCATAACGTTTTAAACATGAGCAAAGTGATTGATGAAACATGTATGAGCTACTTAAGTCTAGGTTAATACATTATTTAAAAACACACGTATGTATTACCTTAGAATTATGAAGTGCCACATGCGTGTAAAGTCGTTTCTTCCCAAAATTAGAGAGACAAGAGCAGACGGATGAGAAGTCACCTGTATTGACTCACCAGGAATAACTAGTTATTGTGATCTACACAAAATGTGTGTCCCTCCAAAGCCCTCATGTAAATTGAAATGTGTGAGTTAGTATACCAGTAATCTCTTACATTTATTTTTTACATTCTTAAACGATTCATTTGAGAAATTGTAAGTTTACTCGTCTAGATATGCAATACACAAGCTCCATTAAATAAATAATTTCTAAACCCTAGAAAATTACATATAAAATCAGCAATTATTTTTAATGTACAATTATTTTGGGAGAAAACTCTTACATTTGAGAATGTTCCCGAGATCCTTAGCCTGTTAAACCCCGAGCCTGTTTTTCAGGTTTCAGGCTCGAAAATAACATTCCCAGAACAAATGACCATATCTTCCCTTCTAAAAGGGTTAAATTAATAATCTTTTTTCTCAAAGTAATGATAAACCTGTCAGTTGGATGTAGAAAGTCAGATTCAATATCGATGTTTTTTATTTTAAAGAAAATTCAGATTGAACATGGTAAAAAACTGTAAATTATATTGTCCGTCCAAAAAATATTTTGTACTTATAGTGAAAACTAACCTTGGATGATGGGTTAGTAGACTAAAAGCTTTAGGAATCCAAAGTACAACATATAATAAGTACCCTGTATCAAGATTGATGCAAAACAAGTGATATTTGACATTTTTAGACAGATTTAGCAAAAAAAAACATTTTCTGGGGCCATTTGGGTGGATTTTTCATATCTCTGGCTCCCCCTGCTGGATTTTGACATGTGACATCTCTTTCTAACCGTCAGAGCCAATGAAATCGAGGGGAACTCCCACATAGTCCTGATTTGGTCATGTGTGTTTATTATACTGCTGCATAGCCAAGACCGGAAGCAGCAGCCACTCTGGTGGCTACCATTAGCAGCTACATTTGCTCTGCGATTTTTACATAAAAATTGAATTATGGATTATAAATAATTCAAATTATTGCCCAGGAACTTTATCAACCTAAAGATTAACCGATTCAGCCGCGTTTTTTCTCGTTTTAATGCCATTGAACCCGTCTTTTGATCAGATTAACAGCTACGGTGAGACGATCTCCCTCGAAGCTACGTAAAGGTACGTGTTGTGATGTCAGTGTTTGCTTCCCCTGTCGCAAATTCGGATCACTCAGTGATGATACTATATACCTAAATAATCTGTGGAACCTCAGCTTTAATCAGATATCTTGTATGTGCAGCTACGATAAGTAATAAGGGTACTTTTATCTTGAGTTCTGAGCCAATGTCCGTTAGCATTTTTCGCTCAGGGGTCATTTAGATGCTTCTTATGAGACTTGTGTTTTGTTTTGGTAAAAATGGTTTATATCGTCAGTTAGCTGAGATTATTTCCGTTAATCTGGTGTAACACATTAATAGGTTCTTAAATATTAAGATCCCCTGAGACACAGTATCCTGAAAAAAAATCCGCCGGCGGGGACCTTGGGGCTTAACAGGTTAGCTTTAGTTTATCTTATCATTTCACTTTTCGGGAAAATAAATACCTACTGGGAACCTCCTCCGCACAGCAGCAGAAGGAATGCTGCGCCTGGACCTTCGTCTCCATCGCCTTCCTGCGAGAGCCGGCCGCCCTGGGGGGGGTGATCTCCAGACTCAGAGCCATGGTGAATGGGTGTGATAAGGCGGGCTTTGGGGACTGTGCAGAAGACGCTTTGAAAGGAGAAGAGGCTCCTGGGCCTGGATCTAACCTGGCGCTGCGGTCACAGAGGGCACAGGAGAACGGGGAGGAGGAGGGCCCGCGGGGGATCCGGGTCAGGCCTCGGTCCCCGTACTGCCGCTGGGCCCCGCTGTGGTGCTCTGACCGCTCACGCTTCCACACACAGTGAGCAGACACGATGGCCATCACCTGAAGGACAAAGATGGGGAGACACAAAAACATAAATACAGCTCCATCAGAAAAAACTGAGATTGAGCTTCTGGCTTTAAACCAAAGCTATACAAATGGCACTGCACAGCAAAAACAAGACCCTTGAAAGATTCCCGGAGAAAGCCCATCTATCATTCTCCTCAGGCAATTACACTGGTGTACCTCTTCGCAGCAGCGCCTGCTGACGGCAGCTCTGTACTCCACGCGAGCCCACAGCTTGTCTCGCTGCTTGAGGAAGCGAGGAAACTGCTTCCTCCAGTTCTTGCCCAGCGCCCATGGAAAAATCTCATATTTACTCTCCTCTTCATCCTCCTCCATGGTGTTGGCAAGATACCTAGAGAAGGAGCATGTGAGCGTGTTCACTTTTATATGAGAATAACAAGATCAAAAAACTAATTGTGTTGGTTTTTCTTTTGACACTTACAGTGCAATGAAAAAATTCTTCCTGGTGTATTCAGGAATGGTAAAGTGAGCCCGTTTGAAGTACACAAATGTCATGGCTAGAAGGTACTGAGGAATTAGGGAGAAAAGTTGTAGGCAGTTAATTGTAAGCCTCTTAAAAGCTATACAGATATTTTGTCACTTTTACACTTTTTTACATGAGAATGTACCTTGTCAGCCATTTTACAGCAACAGTCCATAAACAGAAAATCATGGATCACGTTGTCATCTGTAAAAAAAAAATCATAATCTTTTTAATATAAAAAATGAAAAGAATTGAAAATGAAAAACAATACGAAATGCCTACAATTCTTAATTATTTCCAGTTTAAAAGTAAAACACTGAATTAATAATATATGTTTTTTATTTGGGCTGCTAATTTACCAAGAAGTTTAAAAAAAGAGGCCATTTCCTGCCGTTGGATGACAATAGTTGGGGGTATGACCATGTTGGCATCCCGCCGCTGGCTGGGCTGGCTTTTCCCCAGCGGGCCCTGGCCGTCATGGTCGTTGGTTCTTTTGAGACGGAGTCCTCTTCTGATTTGGAGAGGGTTCGTACTGCTGGGTTTGACTCCGACAGTTACTGATGGAGTAGCCTGGCACCAATGGCTTGTGTGCTTCATCATGTTTTAGTTCAGATCATCTGTGGTATGGTGTTTATGGTGAGGTACAAATTTGAAAATGAACAGTATGAAAGTGGTTCTTCGCTAAAAACCAAAAAAAAGTTTCTTCTATCTGTTAAACAACAATGTTTTAAAATGGTTTCTTTATTTTAATAAGTATACATATTGTGCTTGTTGTTTTTTGCAGTCATTACAGACTACACCTGAACATATCCACCCTTTAACATCATTTTAACATGTGTGAAATTGTTTTACCTTTAATGTTTGTCATTTTATTTGCTTACTCTATGATATGTTTTATGTATTAGGTACAGTGGTACAAAGTACATTTCTTCAAGTCCTGTATAAAGTACACATTTTGTTTACTTTTACCAAAGTATTATCAGTTTAAGGTACTTTATACCTACCAAATCTTTGAAGCAAATGTTGGAACTTTTACTCCACTACATTTATTTGACAGATGTATTTACCACATACTTTACAAATTCACATTTTGATAAGCAATGTATATAACACTTTCAAAATATGATTATTTGGTATAGATTAAAGCATCCAACATCATAGTATATTTAAGTAACTAGCCATGAGTGGGTTAACAGAAAATCTAGTATTTATTTGGCTGCTTTTGATTTAAAATATAAACATATTATATATTGTATTTTTCCTGCCTGGAGTACTTTTACTCGTAATACTTTAAGTACATGTTCCTAATTTAATTTACATAATTTCACTAAGTAAGACTCTTTATGCAGTACTTTTACTTTAAATGTAGTATTTTTAAAGTGTGATATCAGTACTTTCACTCAAGTAAAGACTTAAGAGTACTTTTTCCACCACTGATTATTACGTAGGTTGAACCAAGGTCCCGAGGTTCACCACATGCATATCAAGCTAGCTGTCAGCCACCTAGCAAAAAAGCTAACAATTTCCAGCTTGAAGGAAGCTAATTCAAACTTGAGCTCGTGTTAAACTTTATTTCTGAACTTTCTCTGGGAAAATAACCTTGGCAAAGACAGTCTCAATGGTAAACACACAACTTAAAATGTCCTAATCAAAGTCCTTACCTTCGCGGTTATTGCTTTTGGGGTCAGTGAATGGAGCAGATTTTTAGTAATAAACTTATGTCAGCTTGACTTGAAAACTAATCAAAAGTCGACGGATTTCTGTGTTAACAACAGTGTGAGTGACACAACGGGGCAGAACTGAGTAGCGCCAAGAGATAATATCCCTGAGAACAGGAGAATATGCTAACAACGTTTAAAAGCTAAACTGAGAAATAAATTGGTCCTCAGTTGTCAAAGGGACCAGAGAGGATGATAGTTTGGTAACGCGCTTCAGGATGCGCGCCAATCGTTCAGCAGGACACTTGCACGCGGAGACGTGATAACCAATCACGTAGCTCTCCTTCTTCTTCTACGTCAAATTAATGGCGAAACTACCTCAACCATAAGCCCATAAACAAGTTTAAAATGAATGAACATGAAACAAAATACAGGAATGAGATAAAGACACAAATCAGATGAAGATAAAAACTAAAATAACAAATGTATATAATTTGCAATAATTGTGTATTGAAAAACGCAGTATTTATCTTTCTCTAATTGAAATGTTAATCATTCAGATTAATTAACAGTTGACACTTGGTTGGATTAGTTTGGTCTATATTTGATCATATTTGTTTCATATTTCAGTAAATGATATATTACTGCACAGAATGAAGCGACAGAGAGGCCATGGAATTGTAAGGATTTGAATGTATGTTTAATGAGCACTGATAGAAGTTAGCAGCCTCTGCAAATGGAGAAAGCACATTTTTATTGTTATCCTTAAACGAAAATGCATTTCATGGAGAGAAAGAACCAAAATGTAGACAATGAAACATCTTTTTATTATTTTCATATTCTTAATAATTGTTCCTTTTTTTCCTGTTCATTTGAATTCCTTTGTGTGATGGGATTGAAAAATAAAAAGGCCCAAAAGGAAATGTTACTATATGTTTTTATTTTATTTTATTTTAGCTTCTACAGATTACTTGCTGTTTTGATGAACAAATGCTAGATATATAAATTAAAAGCAAACCAACACATCACCAAATGTCTTTAGATATATTGTCAAACACAACATCAGTGATATGTTTTTCTACATCATAACGGTTTTCTGCATATCACTGCAATTGAAAATAAACACTTTCACATTTATTTTGGCATGGCCCTAGAACTAAAGAGGGAGATATTGTTTTGCAGGCTATAAAAAGCCACCTGAGGCCAGCTCTAATTAAGCAAATGAGCTTATAGTCTTACCAGTAGGTGAGTTTTACATGCTATAATGTGACATATGCGCATGCTGAGGAGTTCACAGAAAGCCCCACTAATCCGTTCAGCTGTGTGTCCTTTGTAAGACAGAGAAGGATGAGTTTCAGAGCACGCTTCATGGATTTTTTAATAAAAATGGCCATCGAGCTCTGGATTTATTTTGCCTATTTGACAGGTGGGAGAGATTTGTAAAATGGAAGTATCAATATTTATTTTTTGTAGCATCCTAGTGGAGAGGGATCTTGTCGGACTTGACAACCTCAGCCATCAGAAAATGTCAGACACAGCAGGTGGCTAAGTACCTTGGCTATTCTTTGCATCATTCACTTCAGTGCGGAGTTGGTGTTTCATCAAACACACACAAATCGGCTTGTATTTGAAGATATCCAAAATGGGCTGCTCACCATCCAAAGGCAACCATTTTGGGGTTCTGGGTCCCATGAGGAAGGGCAGAATGCTTCCCCCTGCACCTCAAGAAAGCCCCAGAGATTCCCACTTTGATGATGCAGAGAAGCGTTATTCAACTGGTTCAACAGATGTGGACACAAAGGAGAGAAAGGCAGCTGGACAAACCCAGGTACTTCAGAAAGAAGCTCGTATAACACCACAAAAAAAGAGATATGTGACAGAGCCAGCCCCTGAAGCAGTAAACATGGATAAAGCGGGGAGTCAAGGAATGGACAACAACACAGTTTCACAGAAAAAGGACAAAAATGTTGACAAGCAGGATGCAGCAGAAAAAAAGCCTGCCAGGAAACAAAAGAAAAATACCAGAGGTGTTAAGGGGCTTAAAAAGAAAGACAAGGAAAAACCACCTACAGAACAGAAAGTGGACTTCCCAGAACCTTTGGTAAAAGCTCACCAAGCTGCTTATGCCTTTTTAAATCCTAGCATAAACAAATATGATCTTCTGCTAGGACTTTTGGAAGAAGCAACCCAAACTCAGCTTTCTGTGCAGACTATGGTTGCTTTTATGGCTCTACGCTACGAGGAAATAATTCAGGGTCTTGAGGAGATGGCAGATGAGGGAGAACAAGTTTTTAAAGAAAATGGAGAGCATCTTTCTTGGCCAAGTCAAATTAAAAACCTGTCATCTTCCCCACCTTCAAAGTCTGGTTCTGCTAATATTGAGCCCCCACCGGATTTGTTGCAGCAGCTGCTTCAGTACACCACACAGAGAATGCAAAATGTAAGCCAGACTGTTGGTAGTATTGCGGAGTCTGCTTTGGAGGAGGCAGTGGAATATTTTGCATCTGTCTCAGAGCTTTTAGAGGAGAAACTAAAAGTTAAACGTACAATAGAGACCAGGCTAATGCGAGTCTTGTCTCATATTGAAATGGCCTCTCTGCGCAAGCCTGGGCCAGAGGATTCTGCTCTCTTTAGCGAGGACAGTGGTATTGGGGCTGAGAGTGAATCCCTTGCTGGATCTGAAAGACGCCTTAGACGAGAGAGTTGTGCGTCATCCGGGACAAATAGAATGACTCCTGTCAGCCCAATGGAATACAGCTCCATGAACAGTAGGCAAGAAGCATCCAGGCAAAAGATTGGAAGTCAAATAAGTCCAAGTGTTTCCCTCACATCACTTAACTCACTGGGTTCAGCTTGTACCATAATGGCTAATAACAAAAGAGACTCATTGCTAGGTTCAGTCTCTTTAGATTTTGGAGAGGATGACGACAATGATGATGATCATGATGATGATGATGATGATGATGACGATGAACAGATAGGTAGCTGCATGGTAGATGTAGGGTTTAGAAAGCGATCAAATTCTTCACCTTTAAACCGGGAACAGCTACAACCACGCCGTCTACCCCCAAAGCGAATAGAGAATCCTCAAAATGTCGAAATGACTTTAAGAATGAAAAATGCTATAAGTGGTAGGATACAATTTGTCCCATCGCAGAATGCTGGAGCCAAAATCAAGGTAGTTGGCAGCCCAAAAACCAGTAGACGCCAGTGGACAGACGAAGAAAGGTCTCCGAGGAGGCCTCAAACCACAGCACCTACTCGGAAGGCAGCGGTAAAAAAGACCCCTGTGTCTAAAGAGCGACGTTCCCAATCAGAAGAATCCTTGCGGAGCAAAGCGGAAGATCCTACTCTACTTGAACTAGAAAGGACACAAAAGGATTTAGATCAGAGGTTGCAAAGAATGGGTAAAAGCAAGCCAGGAGGACAGATGAAGACTGCCCCACCGAAACAAAATCAAGGAACCTCACCAGCACAATCTCCAGCAAAAACTCGCAAACATCCCTCACTACATAAGAACAGCAATTCCCAACTAATTGATGACAAAGCAGTCCTTACAAGGCGCAACAGTAAAAAACTGGAGGCAACAAGTGCGGTGGAAGATGATAAAATGAAGGACAAGAAAACATCTAAGGGTCCTATAAAAGCCACCCCACCCCCTAGCCCTCCTGCATCACCACGGCCACCTTCAGGACTCTACAGAGGCAGGAAGTCAGTGAAAAGACTGATTGATACCTTCAGTCAAGGAATAGAGGATCTAGAAGTTCCTAAAAGTCTTGGGCCTCTCATAGGAGTAAGGAAGTGTGGCGTTCCTGTGTTACCGGGTTTAGGAAATGTAGAAGCCGTGCTGAGCACCGGAATAACCAGCTGTAGAGCTGATTCCAGGTCATTTGAGAAAAACAATTATTTAGATCTGGATAGTCTTCCTCCACCTCCACTGGAAGTATTAATGGACAATTCCTTTGAACATGCCCAGAGTCTATCATCTGGTGTATCCGATGAATGCGCTACAAAAGTCGGTAAGTCACCTCTATTAAAAAGGGTTCCAGTATCACAACGACTGAGGGCCTCTGTTCAGTCAGTGCTGCCAAGTAAAGGAGGCCTTCCACAAACTTCCAAGGTAATTTCAGTTGATAGACCAGATCAACCCGATGCATCTACTTTGTCAAAGTTCAGCCAGCCAGATGTCCAAATGGAAGCAGACCCGGGAAAGGAAAAGGATTCCTTGTACCAGCAAGAGAGGAAGATCGTACACCTAAGAAACTCTTCAGACTCAAAAGGATTGTCAAAAAATTATTTAGCAACAAACCTATCTTCCAGTCAAGAAGAAACAGCCGACATACAAGATGGAGGCAACCTTTCAGTGCCTGAATCTAACACTACAGTGCCTCCTTACACAGTGGTAAGGAGCCAACAACCAGCAACACCACCCTTGTCTAGGGGGCGAATGTTACCCTCCACACCTTCTGCAACAAGCAGTGTACATCGAAGACTTCCCAGTCCCCATAACGTCAAAAGACAACCTACTCCACCTTCTTCAGCAAGCCCACCTGTAAACAAGAATCTCTATACACCACCATCATCACAGGGAAGACTTTCCAGCCCACCTGTAACAAAGCAGAACTTTTTCAAATCAAATTCATCCTCCTCCTACCCTTTCAAAGCACCTTCTCCACCAGCTTCGCCAAAAGTACAAAGATGGTCAAGGGAGAACAGCAGTGAAGATTTAACTAGTAGTCGGATGCTCAGTAATGCACGTTCTGTCTTCGGCCCTTCATCCCCATCTCTGTTTGAGGCCCAGCCTTGTCCAGTTCCTCATGCCCCTCAAGCGTGGACCTCTACAAGGGTTTCTTTTCTCTCACGTTCTTTTGAGAATCGTGGGAGGTTTCCTGTGTCTGCTCAAGGACCTCGATCCTTTATCCGGCGTAGCCATTCGGACCGAAGGCCAAGTCTGAATCAGCCACCAAGATCCCCAGGCATCTCGGTGGCTGAGACTTGTGGGAGTGAGCCATCATTAAACTCACAGGGGTAAGTGTTTATGTTTATATGTTACACTTCCTAAATCCTTAAATATAACTTCTCATTCAATCTTTTGTAGTGGTTTTATTTAACTTTTTTTATGGTAAAGTGTTGATTTCACTAGCCCACTGTTACATTGCTGAGTTACCTCAAACATTTCTGATGCACAGAGTTCACATGTAATTGTAATGACTACATGAACTTTTGATGCCGATCAAGGGGCTGGTGGAAGTTATCTTTAGCTTTATGCACATAAGAGTACATTGGACAGTTTCGCTGTACTTAATTTAGACAGAAGTATGACATGGTCTTCAAATGTAAAGACGATAGAACAAGGATAAAAGAGATGTGTCCCCGCATTTCATTCTTTACAGTACTGATTTTGCAGTTTCCATGTCTGTCGATAATGCATTATTGTACATTTTGATTATATCAAGAACGATTTTGTCAACAAAATGTATAAAAGCGGAAGTGTCTTATTTTAAGGAGATCCAACAGTGTCTAATTTTAATGAGTTTCACACCACCTTACATAACACAGTGACTCACTGACTTCAGGCATTTCACAAGCTAATCCCAGTCATGCACCCTTTCTGTTTATAAGTGACACAAACTCACCTTGGCCACCTCCCTAATTGCTATTGACAACATTCTCCATTCATTTTTATAGGCTGGACGATGAACAAACCAGATATGAAGAACAATGGGGGAGCCAATCAAACCTCAGAACTACACTGCGCTCTGCATCACACCCGGACCTGTGTGTTGTTGGACAGGCCTTGCACATAGACTAAAGGAGCCAGTGGGATTATGGATTAGTAGGTTTAACCAGGGATTTAAGAAGACGCTGTTTACGCTACTGCAGAGAGGAATAGCTAATTCTATCCACACCTAACACACTCACACTGTTTATATCTAGTGTAGTGAAAAGGTGTGCATCTTTGCATGCATTCGTGTGCACTCTGCACATAATTCTGCTCTTGTACAGTGAATTATATGTATTAAGAGATGAAAACGTTTTATACACAACTGCATGTTTACATTATTTGGAACTATTTTAACTGGCTTCATTATAAATAAAGCTTTGGCATTTAGATATTACTAAATCAAAACAGCAGTGGCATTTATAAGAAAGATCACACGATTGATGAATCATCCGTTCAGTAAGTAATTTGTCTCTGTGGTCATATACTACACGGCAAGCAATACATAAGGCCACCCTCAACCAGTATTTCAATATGTGTTTTTAACCATATTTATTTTTCATGTTGAATTTTTACAATGTTTTTTAAAAATACAAATAAAACACATTACAAAAAACGTCCTAACTTCGTTTTTTTCGTACCAGAACAATATCTTCAAATCCTTTAAAAAATATTAAAAATGAAAAATGGTTCTTAGGACATCGTTTAAAGTTGGTTGCAATAATAACAGCCACTTGTGTCAGGCTGATGAAGGACCTGAAAGTGAGATTATTTCCTGTCCAGCACCTGTGACCGAGTGCTGGGAATGTTTTCTGTTTCTGCCTTTTGATAGAATCATGCATTATAAAAAGGCTGCAGGCACAATTGTTTTTTCCTGTATTGAATAAATCATCAGTTTACTTCCGACTATTTTAATCAATAATGAAATAATACAACAATAGAACACAGTTGGCAACCTAACACTTAATGTGATTGAATAACACTTGATCTAAGGATTAAAGGAAATAATACATAATACTTGTTTCCCAGCAGGGTCATACATGTAGTTTCTTTCAGAATGCATAGCATTATTTTTGAAATTGTAACCTTCTGTACTGTTGCTACCAACTGAAAGTCCTATTTCTATCCCGTATTAGTTCAATTTTGCTTGCAGCAGTCATCTCACATTTATAAATGTTGGCAAAGGAAACCTGCAGAAATTAAACTTTGGCGTTTTACAACAGAAACTCCTCAGACTAATAAGTACATTTATTATGCGCAGTTGGATATTGTTATTTTATTGTTGCTTTTAATCAGAACCAAAAAACTTGGGTTTTGTAACAGTTGCTCCATTTAAGAATAAACGGAAAAAGCATAAATACACATACTGTATTTATTTAAACATAATCATTTTAATTAAGAATATCCAACAAAAGAATACAAAAATATATATAATATAAATATTTATGTCAACAGTGAGGTCAAAGTAAGAATGTGCAATAAAAAGATACATTCAAAGAAATATAATTATACAAACATAAGAAGTTAAAATTAAATGTCCATAAAGAGATCAAATAAAATAAAATAGAATAAAGTAAATGATATCAGATAAAAACATAAAATATATAGATATGAACAAAAAAATACTTTAATAAGAAGTTAAAGTAAAATGTCAAATAAAAGATATAAAAATAGAAAACAAAAATCCAATAAATATATCAATTGTAGTTCAAATGTGCACATTGTAATATGATATATTCACCTAATATATATTTTAAAACAATTCAGTAATTCAATCATTTCCGTCCAAACTTTCTCCAGCATAGAATAATATCCTCTCTATCATTACCTTTCTTTGAGACACTTCGGATTAATTTGCATTTGATGTTTGTGTGTTTGATTTCTGAGTTCAGCCTTCTAAAGAAAGCTGCACAAATGATCAGCTTTCAATCATCCCATTGATGAATCCCCACTGTGGGAACACTGAGATGAATATAAACTATCAGCCTCTGCACTGACTTGACCCCGTCAGGCACTCAGTCATAATGCAGCTGTGTGTGCCTCCACACTCAGTCAGCGCAGCTCCAAGGTGCTCTCTCTTTTCAAAAAGCCTGTGTTGCACCCTTCTGTCTGGAATGATACCTCTCCTGTTTGTTTGCAGGATTAACGATGTTAATAGTTCCTGAATGTTGCATTTATAAGACGGCGTGAAAGAATGTGTATTTATTTCAGGGATCTAAAAATGTAGTTCAATTTTCTAAATGTTTTCTTTAATCTCTAAATATATTCATTAGATCACATTCATTGCTCTGTAAATCTTAATTAATTTAAGAATTTCAGAACATAATCTGACAAATTTCAGTTCTTCTTTTATAAAAAATACAGTCAATACTTCAGTTATTTTACTTTCTACTATAAATATATTACCGACTAAATAAGAAATGAACTCTTGAAAGGATTTATTTTCCCTTAACCAGTTTAGCCCTGAGCCTGTTTTTCAGGTCTCAGGCTCGAAAATGACATTCCCAGAACAAATGACCATATCTTCCCTTCTAAAAGGGTTAAATTAATAATCTTTCTTCTCAAAGTAATGATAAACCTGTGAGTTGGATGTAGAAAAGTCAGAATCAATATAGATGTTTTTTATTTTAAAGAAAATTCAGATTGAAGATTGTAAAAAAACTGTAAATTATAGTGTCCGCCCAAATATTATTTTTTACTTATAGTGAAAACTACCCTTGGATGATGGTAAGGTAGACTAAAAGCTTTAGGAATCCAAAGTACAACATATAATAAGTATCAAGATTTATGCAAAACAAGTAACATTTGACCTTTTTAGAGAGGTTTAGCAAAAAAAACTCCACGGTTGCGTTCCAATAGTCCATTTAGCTTAGGAACCTTCCTAACCAAGTGAAATGACCCGGAAGTACGTCAGTGGCAGCCATGATAAGTGCCGTTCCAATTCTCCAAATGAAAGGAAAGGAGGTTTCAAACTTCCTTTATAACCTCCTTTAGCTTAGGAACCACTGGACCTCCCTTACCGAAAGGAGAGTAGAAAATGCTGCCCCACAATGCCTTGCAGCCGCAGCATTTGCGTCACACAACAGTGGCCGTTCACGGAAACAAATGATTATGACGGAGAAATTATATCATGAAAGTTGCGGTGCTTATTAAGCATTTTAAAACGTATGTGGTAAGTTCTTTGTTTTGAACGTTCATCGGTATTATAATCAAAAAGAGAAATATGAATGTTAGTTTTTACTGAAATGATCAAATAAAGTCAACATTTCACTGAGCTGTGTGGGGTTTGTTCAACTTTTAAAAGATGTTTGAATGGTGATGTACACAGTGATAGGTGTTAAGGACTAACGTTTATAATAAATACATTTGTATTGATTTTAAGATCTTTTCATACAATCATACGTATTGGGATCATTTGTATTAATGTGGACCGGAGGGAGAGGGTGACGAGCATTTAAATGTCACTTTCCTTTTTTATTTCAATTACAACTTTGGTCATGAAGAATATGTTTCTCTGTTGTCCGAGTTCATAAAGCATAAAATAACAGCATCAGAGTACGGTGCAGAGTCTCTAGATGAGTCCCTCGTTCTTATTAAACCTCCATGTAGTCCGTTGTATAGAACACTGTAGTTTCCATAGTTTCACCACAGCAGCAGACGCACACAATGACTTCCGCTGGAGCATCATAAACACATCAGATAGTGAAAGTGCATTCGGATTCTCTAAAGTACCGCAGTCTCTTCTCCTAAGTCCTTTTGAATTCTCCTATCCACTATCCCTTAACCCCGTGACGTTTCACTCAGAGGTCAAGGAATAGGAGATAGGGTTAGAATTTAGGAGCTGATTTTTGGATTATCGGAACGCAACCCACCTCTGAGGTGATTTGGGTGGAAATGGGGGTTTTACCGTTTCTCTGGAACCCATTGGTCGATTTTGGTGATTGACATCTCTTTCTGACCGTTAGAGCCAATAGAATTGAAGGGGAATCTCCTCACTCACACACATGGTAAAACAAAAAAGGTGGGGGCTTCGCGCACGCAGTTTTGCACCAGAGTGAAGCTGTCTCTAGGTCTGACATCTCAAAACCGAAAAGCAGGTTTATTGCTTATGTATTATCAGAAATCATTTCAAGGGGACAGAAACACATTGGATTAACCTATGGATTAACTTCAGCAGCGTTTTTATCGTTTTAATGCCATTGAAGACCACTTTTGACCAGACTACGACACAGGTGAGCCATGTTAGCGTTTTTAGCTACCTAGCGCCATATGTTTGATGTCTGTTCTTATTATTATCTCCGAGAGTTCGTATAATTGAGTGATAATGAAGGGTACCCCTCGATTCTGTGTCACTTCACATTGTGAAACGATGGGTTAGATGTGCAGCAAAGATAAATAATAAGGTTTTGTGAGTGAATTTCGGTGCAGTCATCTGTTAGCATTTTTCGCTCGTTGCTAGTTCAGAGGCTCAGCGTTAGCATTGTAAAAAAAAAAGAAAAAAAAGATCAGTTAGATTAGTTTCTTCCCGTTACATGGATATAAAACATTCATAGTTTATTAAATGAACAAGATGTTGCAGGAGGGCCCGGTTAACTAACGGCCCTGTACAGTGAATGAGCCGCAGTAATGTGATTGGTGGATTATCTCTCCCCGGGTTAATTCATAATATCGTTATATTTTGACCTACTATTGCAACTTATTTTCTCAGATTGTATATGTTTGCACCACCAGACACCACAGCAAATGTATTGTATGTGTAGACGTACCTGGCAATTAACTTGATTCTGATTCTGATTAAGTAACAAAGCCATCACATGCCTGCAGTGAGAACTGTTCTCCAGCAGAGGAGTGTCTCACCCCACACTCCCCCACTCTCCCACCATCCTCCATCTGCAGCCATGTGGAAACACAGATATGGGATGCACAGATGGAATGCAAATGGAATGCAAATGCTATGCAGCGTAATCTCACTGTCTGTCATGAGACACTCTCTGATGTGTCAGACAACACACTGATGCTCAAATGTAGAAAACGTAATGATGGCAACACATCTGCATGATCTGAATCTCTCCTGGGCCACCGATACACTGCAATAAACAGATGCACAATTGTGTGAATATATATAATAAACCATTGAACATTCCTCTGATAATATTCCTAATTTAAGCATAATAATATCACTTTTCAAACTGCACAGCTCTTCTATTTTAAATTAAGATAAACTGCTTGCTTTTCTTTATTTATAGTCTTTTTTGTATATACTTATATTTGTTTCTTTTATGCCATTTTTTAAATTTAATTTATTATTTTTTAACAACATTACATTTTCCATTTTAATGAAATTGTTTATGTTATGTTTATTCTGAACACTGAAAAAAAGAATCCTCATGACGAGGAAGTATTGTTACAATACTTTTTCTATATTTTTTTAATTTAATTTAGTTTGATTTCATCTATCCTTTTCAGTTTAACACCAACATTTTTTTGGTAGGGGTAGACACAAAAACAGCAAAGAAAACTCCAAGGAAATCTATCTTCAAACCATCAAAGTGCCTTTATTGGAGCGCAAAAATATTACTGGAAAATTGATACAAAGCCTTGAGGCCAAAGTGCGTCGTACTTTGTTTTGACATGACTACATTAACATGAAGATATATTTTTTAAATGGATTCCTCCGAGATTTGATTCTTTACATTGTTCTTATATTTGTTAAAGTAGCCCAAGTGGTCCTGTTTTAGCTAAGTAGGTTCATATGGCCAGTTAAGGTTATTTGATTCCTGAGGACTCATGAGACATTTACAGTAATAACACATTCTGATGGTAGTGAATTATTTGTACGGACATAAAAACAATCTCTCCACAAGCCTCATAAATACATGATGAATTTGCATGCATAATTTCCCAGAAAACACTAGGGATGAATGAAAAGCACGCTTATGTATGCATGTAGTTTTAGCTTTTAGTGATCTTCCAGTATTCTCTGGTCCATGTTCCAGGTTCAGTATTTTGTCTCCATTGCATTTTGGAATTGAGTGCCACTGGACATATGAAATAAAAAGTAGTGGGATCCAACAACTACTTGAAGTGTCTATAACTGGACCTTTTTCTGAATCTGAAGTTGTTAGGGCTAGGGTTGGGCTTTCATGGGGTTTCCTTACTTCTTACTTGCTACCCCTTTACCTCAACCTATCCTAAGGGAGTGCATGTATGTAGACACGTTGTGCCTCTCCACCTCTGTTCCTTACTTTTAGATGCTACCCCTTTACCTCAACCTATCCTAAGGGAGTGCATGTACAGTACATAGACACGTTGCACCTCTCCACCTCTGTCCTCTATCTCCTAGGGTCAAAGTTCAGATGGCTAGGGATTACTTTGACCGAGATGCACCGGCCCGTGCCTTGCCTTTGACTTCTACACAACTGTTCATGTCTTGGTGGACTGAGTGGAGAAGTTCAGGAGATATTCTCCCTACATTTGTGATTAGATTCAGCCCCTAGTTTTGCTGCTATAGGCTTAGACTGTTGGGGGACACCTTACCTCTTCCTTCTGTCTGTCTGTACCTGTGTACTCTCATGTTCCGAATAACCAAGATTCCCCCAAATTTCTTTTTGGTGTCTCTATACGCCGGGGTACTGAGTCGTGGCTGATCCTGTTGCTGTGGTCCTGAGTCCTGAGTCATGTGTCCTGCGTTCTGGATCTTGCATCTTGAGTCCTGGATCTGAGCCCTGAATCCTGAGTCCTGGATCCTGTGTCCTGGATCCTCTATCCTGAGTTCTGGATTTGAGTCCTGGAATATGAGTCTTTGAGTCGTAGACCTGTCGCTACGGTCCTGCCTGACTCTCATCATACTACTTCCCTGTTGGCTCCCACAGGATTGTTGACATCCTCGTGGATTCATCTTCTTATTATAGACACATGCATTTCCAAACATTTGTTCTACCTATGCTGTAAAATGTATTATCTCTTCGATTTACACACGTCATCTATTACACGTCTGTCCGTCCTGGGAGAGGGATCCCTCCTCTGTTGCTCTCCCTGAGGTTTCTCCCATTTTTCCCTTTAAACTGTGGGGTTTTCTCTGGAAGTTTTTCCTTGTACAATGTGAGGGTCTAAGGACAGAGGGTGTCGTATTGTCATACTGATATTCTGTACAAACTGTCAAGTCCACTGAGACAAATGTAACATTTGTGATATTGGGCTATATAAATAAACATTGATTGATTGATTGATTGATTGATTGATTGATTGATTGATTGATTGATTGATGTAAAAACAGCCCATTGGAAAAATTGTTGGTCGTTGTTGGAAAGAAGTCCACCCAATGGAGAATTTCTGATTATGCATTCATAAATAAGATGTGAAGTTTATTTAATGGTCCTATCAAATTGCCATCAGTTGACGTGTTCCAATTTTAGGGTAAGACTTGAGACTTGAGATCGAAAATAACAGTTTCATTTACCATCACATCTAAACTTCTTCCATTATGAAATCTGAAATGGAATATGGCATGCTTAAATCCCTGGAGGTAAATGTTGAGTAAAATAATGTTGTTCATTATTTGTGGTTTGTTTCTCTGTTAATGAGATGCAGCTAAAGTGTTATTTACTGAATGAGTTCCTCTCGTAATTGCCTGCTCCACATCTTTATTGTATACTTGCACAGCCTGTCAGGAGGTGAGGACAACATTTGCCCTGCTCTCCAGGTCCTTCATTGGATGTCACGGTTCCAAAACCTTGCATTTGTTGTCATTATTTGTATCGTAGCAGCCACTGAATGCTTCATGAAAGAATAACACCTCTGAATTCCTGGCAATAAAATATTTCTCTTTGCGAACCATGTATCTTACTTTATGTGGTCTGTATTCACCTCTTAATGATTACACATATGACATATCCTGATCTGAATTTTAAAGGAAATGTATTTCAAAATGTTAGATCTGCCTTTGAATAATCACTCTTGCTTTAACCCTCCTGTTGTCTTCGGGTCAAATCTGACCGATTTACTACTTTCATCAATCATTTGTTGATTTTTTGTTTTACATTCGATTGCATTAAGGCTTTATGATATCCTTCACAGTAGAAATTTGAATATATAAAATTGCGGATCACCACTTTCATTGAATTTTTGATTATTTAGTCAACTTTGTAACACCCATGGTGTTCCCGGTCAAAAATGACCGCCATAAAGAAAATGAATTAGTAAACAGCCAGATCAGATAAAAAACACACACACATACTTTAGATGTCCCCCCCCCCCCCCCCCCCCCCCTTATGTGCCCATCCCCCATGTGAATCACACCAACACACACAAACACACACAGAACAATTTGATACATTTCCCGCTCTTATGTGCCCACCCCCCCACATGGATCACACCTGGCACACGCAATACATGTTCAGTGTCTGTCCTTTGTATATTTACTGCAGTTTTTCATGTATACCAGTAGTCTGATACAATATTTACAGTTTGAAAGGGTGTTAAATGAAATGTGGTGATGATTAATGTTTTTTGTGTTAATGTAATAGCAGTTAAAACAGGACCGGTCAAATTTGACCTCGAACACCAAAGTAAGGGGGGGGGGGGGGGAAGACATTAGGAGGGTTAAAGACTTGTAGGTGATTTGTCATTGATTGGCTGAGGCAAAAAAAGGGAAAAAGTCCATCAACCAATTCTAGTTTAAATGAATTAGATGTAGATGTATTTATTTAATTTGGGTTACATTATTCAATAGCACGTTTCCACTAACCTCTATTTTGGCCGATTCATCATTTGGCAAGAACCATGAAGAGTCTAATTGAAATATTCCAACCTATTACCTACCTTAAGACCAAAACCGTTATAACTCAGGTCTTTTTTATTCAACCACCAATGAGGTAATGGTTTAAACTTAGTCTGTCAGCAGGATTATGGAAAAAAACAACTTGTCCTTCTATAATAAACTTGAAGTAAATGGTATACATTGTTCTTCACAAAATAATAAATACAGACAGAGCTAAAAGTAGTTTTTCATAAGTTTACATTTGCGGAATGAACATGTTTCAATATTTTTAAAGTTTGGGATTTCTTTGCATATTGACAGCTAAGTGGAACATAAATAGCTTTTCAGTCAACTCTTCATCATTAGTGACATTACTGCTTAAACAGACATGCCTCATGCTGTCTTGATTTAATCACTGCTTCCTGTTGGCACTGCATGGTATTCCAGCTTATTTAAGAGACTTCCTCCCAATATGTGTTTACATAAAGCTGCAACAGCATTTTCAGCAGCATATGTTA
Organism: Notothenia rossii; assembly: GCF_949606895.1. Lineage (NCBI taxonomy): Eukaryota > Metazoa > Chordata > Actinopteri > Perciformes > Nototheniidae > Notothenia > Notothenia rossii. Next base: position 62,092,714 of record NC_136905.1, read on the forward strand.
TGGCATCAATTTGTCATAACATATAAAAAAAGGCTGAGATGAACGGAAATGCTTTTAACTTCTATGAATCAGTGATACAGGCATGCAGATGAGATGCCAAAAGTGTCTGAATGCTCGCCATGCTCCGCCCTCCTATGAGGCCATGTTTCCTGCATGTGTGCATGAGTGTGGCCCAGCTGGAGCTCACCTTCAGGTTGGGGCCATTTGAACCAGACGGTTATCAGATAGTATTATCTGGGAGCTGCCATGTTCGGAGCAGCACTGGGCACACGAGGGGCCAGATAAGAGGCATCCATGGCAGCTGGTAGGTCATGTTTTCTCCGTCAGCCCCACTGGACCAGAGAGTTCAGTAGCTGTAAGCCAGCCGGAGGAGTCAGGCTGTGTAAATAGGATAAAGAGGGACACTGTGGACTTGTGTATTTGCTTTGGTCTCAGATTTTGTGTAATGAAGGGAATTGGGGCCAGCTCAGCAAGATGGTCAGAGATGTATAAAGCCCAGTGATGCTTTGGTTTAATACGGTGTGTAGGAGCCTCTGCAATGAACGCTGGTGCCCTCTCGGAGGACTTGTTGGAGGGCAGAGTGGCTTTCCGCTGCTTACTGCTGCAATATGAATGGAATGCTGACGTCCACCAAGGCCAATGGTTCATCCACATGCTCCCTCGATGGTCACATTTCCCAATTTGGGAAGACGTTCTGCTGACTTTGATGATTCCATAAGCTTTTAAGGAAGACACAAAGGAGATATGTTGTTTTTTATTGCTCAGACGTCAACACACAACTTGTGGATAGATGGATGTCCTCCAATTGGAAGGTCATTGGTTTGATCCCAAGCACCTACGGTCAACATGTCAATGTTTCCCGAGCAGGTTGCCTCTTATATGACAGCCTCTGCCTCTTTATAATTGGGTGTTAATGGGTTAATGCTGATATGTAAATGGGTTTGGGGGGTTGTAAAGACTATAAAAGCGTAATTTAATTGCAGGACATTTTCCATTTACCATGATATTCTGACCATATCAATACAGAATACAAATTTGATATGCCCTTTATGAACTACATGTTCCAATACAGTGGCAATACATTGCAATACACTCTTTATATTATAATCATATTTGAACCTGAAGAAGAGACATGAAAATAACTTAATGGATACATAATTGAAACCTCATGATTCTGACAAAAATCATAGTACAATGTGTATTTTCTCCATCAAGCAATAGTGGCTAAAATCCGTTCGTAATTGAGTACATGGAGAGGAAGTGAAACCTTTGTTCTATCATGTGAGCTATTTAAAAAAAGACAGGTTATTACAATCATAATATACTTGTCAGTGTTTTTCAAAGTGTGTCAGTCTTGTGCTGTCATCATATTAATATGCCATATGCGAAAGGATTTAAAAGAGGGATCTTATACTCCGTGCTTATACCGCACTCTTTAATCTTCTGCAGATCAGCTGCTTCTGGTTTTGTTATCTGCGTGCCCTCAGGCCCCCACACTCTTTCATCTCTTAACAATGTAGCTCACACTGAGTCTCATGATGTTCATTTTTGCTGATTGCCTGCTTGGGAACATTCAAACTGGGTTGCCTCTATGTGTATGCTAATTAGTTGATTATTAGATTATTTCCTGCAAACATCAGGTTCCAGAAGTGAAGCGTTTTCAACATGTCGAATCGGCCGCGGAAGGTGTTGGCACAGCCGAAAAGACATGACGTGTGGGACACACCAATTTGAGTAGGGCGACACGACACTCATCGACGGCCAAACATCTATCGATCTATCGACGCCGAAAATCGGCCCGGTGTGTAGCAGCCTTTAGAGCTGTTAGGAACTTAAGACAAATTATAGAGTTGGAGAAAGTAAAAAATAAGAGTTGGGGGTGTGTTTTTTTTTTCTTTTTCGCTGAAGGGAAGCCAGAGTTTTTTGATAGAGCAGAAAGTGTCATTTTTGTCCCGATTTTACATTTCAGACTGAAGGATCAAACTGTCACAAGTGCTTTAGTGTGCACACGGCCTACGTTTTGTCTATCAGTCAACTAGCTCGGAACAAAGAATATATGTCAACGTTCAAGGATATTAACAATTAAGATATCTCTGCATAATGTTTCAATGTTAGCTTTTGGTAGGCTACAGGGGCGGCGCCAGGCGGTAACTTGCAGTTGCTACAGCAACACCAACAATTGGCCTAGCAACTGCTAAGCAACCCCAAGACATATATGTGAAATTCATAATTTGAAAAATTATTGATATGCTACAGTACAGTACAAGTAGACTACTTCTGGGTGTCTCATTCAAGCTCGGCTCCGTGTGTGTGGCAAGAGCGCACGAGTCAGCGAGAGATAGAGTGAGAGAGAGAGAGAGAGATAGAGAGAGAGAGAGAGAGAGAGAGCAAGATTGTTGTTGCTGCACTAACGGATATTAGAAGCTGTTTCTACAACTAAGTGAAAGGAAAGTCCTCTCCTGTCAGATAACGTCAGCTCAGTGAGGTAAAGGACTCTCAGTGTTTAGATATATTAGCTTTAGTCTAAGTTATCTCAATGGGTCTCAAAACAGTTTGATCACCATAATGTAAACAAGAAGCCTATTTCCGAGGCACACCTTCATATGCTCATTATAGTTAGGCTATAAAACAATAAGAGCATAAATGAAAAACAGGTAGGCCTATGAAATACTATATGATAGTAAAATAAGAATACAGTTTAAAAGGGGAGTGATTAGTAAGATATCCATAAAGAAATCTGTTTGTTCTGTTTCATATGGGTGTTGAGAGCTGTATCCATGGATCTCTTAATTTTGCTCTCAAAGTGCACCAGATTGATGCTTTTAACTTAAATAATTTAGGAGGCTGGTTCGCCCCCCACTTATAAAAAATAGGAATTCATCCTTCCTATATGCCGTGAGCTGATTATCGAGCCTTCATTGTAACAGTCGGTTCTAGACCAATTTGACTGGGGGGGCCACTGGGGGGCCAGTTATTTTCTGAGGGGGGCACAATAAATGCAGGACGAAAAAGAGAACTAGACAGTATGAAGTAATTGCGCATAAGAAAACAATGCAATACAGTTATTGGTATTTGTTTCAGTACACTTATTTATTTCAGATATATCTTATAGTTATTACTGTTAGCTTCAGCTTAAGTTATAGTACAATTTTTGCATTAACACCATATCATATTGATATAAAAATAAAGGCAATGAAAAGTTACATCTCTACTTTACATCTACGATTACAGGGATACAATAGTTTAACTCACCTTCAATTATCGTGGTAGTCTCTCGAAAAGTAGGTTTCAATCAGTCTTTCTTGGATGCAACAGCCTCTGATGATCCGAGATGAAAAGTGTTTGTTTCTCGCGCGCTTCAGCCGGAAAGTGAAAGTGAGTGCACCGCTCTAATGGGTCCTGAGTGCACCGCTCTAATGGGTCCGACTAGAATGACGAATAACGTTAGTTCCGCCTATTTCGCCATTCAATAAATCGTGTAATAAATCATACATTTTTCATTTTTTTCACTTTTCATTTTTAGGGGGGCCACAGGGGGTCAGAGGTCAGTGTTAGGGGGGCACTGGCCCCCCCTGGCCCCCCTAGAACCGCCCCTGAGTCACGGGTGTAGCCTACTCTATGTGCGTGTGGGGAGTGTTGCAGTGGAACATTTCACTGTAGCCCATATAGCTACCTTAATGGGAAACCCTACATGTTTGAGCAACCTCTATGAAGCGGCAAGCTACCCCACAGCACCCCCAACAGAAAATCTCTGGCGCCGCCCATGGTAGGCTACGTGGCTACAGGCCTTTTAGGGGTGAGGGTTCATGAAACATACCAGCATTGGACAGTTAATTGATGCGCCCAGAACCATTGAGAGAAAGAGTTCCAGGAAGTGCTTGCTGGGAAATTTGAATGCGGAAAAAATTGCACAAACTGAAAAAACGCGATAGAACACCAATATATATATGTAGGTACATGTATTAGTTTAAACATAAACATTGTTAACTCAAATGTGAGGATTTGGAAGTGTCAAGATTTAGTTACCTACAGTTTTAACAGAGGAGGCAGCATTTGCATTGCTTAAACAGCTGTTCTTTATTACTATCAATTCTTTTTTTATGTACTTAAACCTGAATTTTCATCTCCTGGCGCTTCACCATGCACCTGATTGGACGGGCACTATTAATCGTACTGTCCCAGGTTTAAAAATGGACCAACATGGCGGCTCGTTTGGATACTTGTTTCTCCTACTGTATGTTTCGAAAATATTTTGATTGATAAGTGCTGTACGGTTTTTCAGGAGTTTCCAGATGTGGGATTAAGCCTCCTTTGCATAAATTAGCCTATAACTTAATAACTCAATACCAATATAAATCGCCAAAGTGATGCCCCATCCCTCGAAATGCTACGTGGCACTATCACGATGCATTGCACAGCTGCATAGACAATGAATGGGAAGCATGGAAGTTACATCCTATGTCAGACGGTAAATATTTCCTGTAATTTATATTATAGAAGAATAAGTCCCAAAATCAAATCATTTTGGGAGGCCAAATGATGTCCAAAGCAAAACCCATTTTCTAACATTTATTAAGGGTACACCATCTCAGAGATTTGAATTCTAAAACTATCATATGAGAGTGATCTAAAACCTATTTCCCCCCAACTGTGGTTGTATAAGTTATACATAGGAGGCTTTATATTTGTAAAACACTCAAAGCTTCATTAGAACAGCTGAATAGAGACCAAGGCTGCTATGTTTTAGCCACACACACACACACACACACACACACACACACACACACACACACACACACACACACACACACACACACACACACACACACACACACACACACACACACACACACACACACACACACACACACACACACACACACACACACACACACACACACACACACACACACACACACACACACTGTGTCTGTGACTGGATATTGTTATTACAGTTATACAAGGCTGGTGCAAATAACCAATTATTTGACCCGGGAAGTTTCTTTATATCTTATTGAATATGTGTCTTGTCTTTTTTTAATAGATACAGTTGAGTCACAAAGGTTTGTTGATGCAGTCTTCCCAACAAAAGACTGCTCTGTCATGTCCCAGGTCATTTGCATATAGATAGCACAATCAAAGATCTGCAATAACACGAGAGTTAGAATTATTTTCAGATTGCTTGAGTGTCAAAGTGATGATTGGAGGAAAATTAGTGATTAACAGGAACATGTTCAATCACTTGCGTGTATGATTGGAAGCGGTAATGAAAATAAATACCAAGGGGAGGACAAACAGGTGAGCTTTATTGGTATTCAGAGCAGGGTGAATCAGCATAAAAGGAATAGCTAAGCTTAAAGATGCCCTAACAACCTTAAAGACAAATCGTGTGTGTGTGTATGTTGTAGGCCATTAGTTCAGAGCTTGTGCATACATCTCTGGGCTTTGTACTGGCTCACTGCATGGAGGCTGAGGTCCCAGCACAGTGCTGCTGGCATGCTCTGCATCTCAATAATACCATTAGTATTCAGTGTCTGTAAACTCTGCTGGACTAAAAATACTGGCAAACTTAGAGCGAGCTTGGTTGGATGCAGGTAAAACTTAATTTTTTGCTTGCTTATTTCTTTAGAAACTGTGTGTAGTGTAGCTGCGTTGTTTTTTCATTTCTCTATTTGTATTGACTTTTTTAAAATGCTGTCACTTCAGTTCTTGTGTTTGAATTAAATGTTTTCCCTTTTTTCTATATTTTCTTTTTTTTTTACCATTTCATTTCAATGTATTTATCTATCTTTATTTCACATTTCTTTTGCGTATTCTGACTTCTTATGTTGATTTCTTTAAATTAAATGTTATTCTTAAGTGGAATAACTTGCAAAAACCCAATTTCCCCCTAGGATAATTAAAGCATTTCTGTTTTTTGTATTTAATGCTATTACCTTTCATGTTAATGAGTGTAGTAATGTCCCTGTGCACCGGGTGGCAGTGTTAGCAAAAGAATTATTGTCTTAGTATCTTAGACTTCTTTAATATTGGTCATTTCCAGGAAAGTATAATTCTCTTTTTTTTCCTGCTCAGTCATCTGCTGAGGCACACATGAACGTCCCCCCTTGATACAAAAAGCAAACCCAACATAGTTAGATGTTGTTCAAGTGTGAGGCACAAGATGTTTTCAATACACATTTTTAACAACTTCACTCATATTACTCCCACACATGTATTTTAATTTTTACAGATGGTGTTTAAGACAGTCAATATCTGGGATGTTAAAAAAACTTTCATGTACATCATTACATCTTCAACCAAACGTACGAATGGAGTTCATGATAGAGATCGCCACAAAATGCAGTTAAGAGCATCTCTGCGGTTCTTCCACATGGTGTTGCATGAGCCTTTTCCAAAGGTCAGGTAAGCAGCTGTGACATTGTTCTACTCACCAAATGTCACAATGTCCCCGGGGTCAAAGTGACTGGCAGGGAACCTTATCTGCTGGTATAAAACTACGACTGGTGGAGGGGAGTCCAAGGGTCGCTGGTGCTGGAGTGGTTAGGTTGAATCCTGACCTCCAGCTTCATGGTATTCTATTAATAGGGACATTTTCTCGGTTCTTTATTTGTCAAACGAACATAGCTACAGTGTAGTTATGTCGATGAAAATCTTGGGTCACAGGCTTCTCCAACAGTGCAACACAAAACACAGATAAACAGAAAAATATAGTGCAAGTAAATAGTAAATACAAGAAGAAAAATAGTTTAAAAAGTGAAATTGTGCAATAAGAGTATATTCAAGTAATTTAAGTATGATATATTAGGTAAATAGATAAATACTTTTTAAGTAGCAGCCAGATGAATATTGTGGATGTTGTTTCAACAGTTCAGAAGTTTGACAGATGTTGTTTCAACAGTTCAGGGGCCTCATTTATAACGCCTTGCATAGGATTCACATGGGAAGGTTGCTTACGTAGTGCAAAGAAAAAAAATATGTGCAGAAATGTTCCGAAATGTTCCGATTCACAAAACATTGCGTACCGGCGAGGGAAGAGCGTACGGCACTTCCTACGCCTGTTTCCCTTTATAAATCACAATCGACTAGAAATGCGGCGCAGCTTTTTTGCGGGCTTCACATAACACCCATATTTGCCCATAAATAGTCAAAGAAACGCCCATTCGTTCATTCATTTTGACTGACTGCATGAAGAAGATCGCAGGAAATGACGACAGAACAGCTAAAAAACCGTGTCTCACACCGTGTCAGATTTTGGTTATTTTGGGGAGGTCGAGAATAAATCATATTGTTTGGTGGATGCAGTTTGAACCAGAGTAGCAGCATGGAGGTCGGATCGTCACCAAAATAAAGAAATAAGTGGTCCGAAAAAGGTTAATGACAAGAAAAATACACATAGCCTTCCTCAGGCAGTGTGTTTGTACCGGGGACAGGAGACCCCAACTTGATGAGAAACTGTAAGAAATGATCGGGGAATCCCTCCGGAGTGGAGTCATGACGACTGGATCTGAATTATGTTTTTGTATTTGGTGGTTTGTGTCCCAGCTGTCGATCAGCAACTATATATCCATAATCCACCAGTTAAAGGAAATACAACTAATGTGTTGTGTTATATTAGCTGTACAATTTACCACATATGGTGTTCTTAGTTTGCATACCTCCTGTGTTTTACGAGCGACTTATCAAGTCTTGGCAAACGGCATGAAACACGATTAAACGTGATAGTATATAAAACCATGCTCGTATCTACAACCTATAGAAATGCAAAACGGCGTCAGTTTAAAGTAATTCTGTTCTCCTGCTTACCGCATCATTTATGAGAATACATTTCATGACATTAACACAACATATTCGAGGTGGTTTTAAATAACATATCCGCATTTGTTTATTTCTCCAAGTTATGTTTTTGTGTGTTCTGAGGAGTCTCAAACAGGCGTTTGTTTAATCATTTTGAGATTGGCTCTAATCAATGTGTGAACATTAATTCTTCATACTGTATATGATAAATGAGAGTTAACATTTTATTTATGGTATTATTTCCACATATTTCTCTCCATTCTTCCTTCTGCCAACGGTGTCGCAGTTTCTCTTCTCTCCCGTTTTTGTGCTTAGTGCGTAAGCATGGGTTAGAGTTTGCGTGAAGGACCGCACATTTTTTCCCATCAAGTTAGTATTTTATAAATCGCAAGCATTGCATAGAAACTGGCGTGCGCCATTTTTTGAGCGTATATCCCTTTATAAATGAGGCCCCAGGTGTTTAACAGTCTTATTGCCTGTGGAATGAAACTGTCCCTGAGTCTGGTGGTTTTAGTCCGGATGCTGCGGTAGCGCCTGCCAGACGGCAGCAGACTGAACAGTTTGTGGCTGGGGTGACGGGGGTCTCTGATAATCCGGAGGGATTTCTTCCTGAGCCGCTGGGAGTAAAGGTCCTCCATGGATGGCAGCTCCCTCCTGGTGATGTGCTGTGCAGTTTTTACCACCCTCTGTAAAGTCTTACAATGGAGGGCGGTGCAGCTGCCGTACCAGGCCGTGATGCAGCCCGTCAGGATCCTCTCTATGGTGCACCTGTAGAAGGTCAGGATCCTCTCTATGGTGCACCTGTAGAAGGTCAGGATCCTCTCTATGGTGCACCTGTAGAAGAACAGGTTTACTCTCTATGGTGCACTTGTAGAAGGTCAGGATCCTCTCTATGGTGCACCTGTAGAAGGTCAGGATGCTCTCTATGGTGCACCTGTAGAAGTTGCAGGTTATCCTGGAGTCCATGTTGAACCTCCTCAGCCTGCGGAGGAAGAAGAGCCGCTGTTGAGCTTTTTTGGTGATGGTGGTGGTGTGAAGAGTCCATGTCAGGTCCTCAGTGATGTGGACACCGAGGAACCTGAAGCTGCTGACTCTCTCCACCTTAGTCCCATTGATGGCGATGGGGGTGTGTCCCTCTCTCTGCTGCTTCCTGTAATCCACAATCAGCATCTTTGTTTTGCTGACGTTGAGATGGAGGTTGTTATCCTGGCACCAAGATGTCAGGTTTTCGGCCTCCTCTCTGTACGCCGTCTGTGATCTGGCCGATGACGGTCGTGTCGTCAGCAAACTTCACAATGGTGTTGGAGCCACGCAGTCGTGAGTGAACAGGGAGTAGAGGAGAGGGCTGAGCACGCAGCCTTGAGGGGTACTGGTGTTGAGGATCAGGGTGGAGGATTTTATGTTTCCCACCCGCACTGCCTGGGGTCTGCCCGTACGAACGTCAGGATCCAGTCACAGAGGGCGCTGTTGAGCCCGAGGTCTCTGAGCTTGATGACTAGCTTGGAGGGCACAATGGTATTGAAGGCTAAACTGTAGTCAATGAACAGCATTCTCACATATGTGTTCCTCTGGTCCAGGTGTGAGAGGGCAGTGTGGATGGTCAGGGCTATGGCGTTGTCTGTGGACCTGTTTGCTCTGTAGGCCAACTCCAGGGGGTCCAGAGAGTCAGGGAGGAAGGAGGTGATGAAGGTTTTGACTAATCGCTCAAAGCACTTCATGATGATGGAGGTGAGTGCTGTACTGGGCGGTAGTCGTTGAGGCTGGTGATTTTTGTCTTTTTGGGGACAGGAACGATGGTGGAGTGTTTTAAACATGTGGGGACTACAGACTGCAGCAGGGGCCTGTTGAAGATGTCTGTGAACACCTCTGCCAGCTGAACTGCACACACCCTGAGAACACGGCCAGGGATGCCATCAGGTAAGGTAAGGTACGTTTAGCACATTTCAGACGCAGAGGCAATTCAAAGTGCTTTACATGATCATTAACACATGATAGTAGAACAGCGAGGAACACAATAAATAAACATAATGGGATAACAGTTTCATAAAAACAATGCATTAATGAGATATACAATAGTTTAAAAACGACATTGTAAATACGGTAAGTGCTAAAACAAGTTAAAAGTCTTCTGGGTAAGCAGCTGTAAAAAGTAGTGTTTTTAGCCTCGACTTAAAAGAACTCAGCGTTGGTGAAGACCTCAGGTTTTCTGGAAGTTTATTCCATTTGTGGGGAGCATAAAAACTAAAAGCAGTTTCGGCGTGTTTGGTTCTGAGCCGGGGAACAATGAGTAAGTCCGCCCCCGATGATCTCAGAGCTCTGGGGAGCTCGTAACAGGGCAGCATGTCAGACATATATTGGGGTCCCAAAAACTGTTCGAAATGGGGGGGAGCCAGGGGAGCTTGGCTCCCCCGAAGAGGGAGGGAGCTCCCCTGAAGGCCGTCTTTGAGATAAACGAGGGGAGCCCAAAACAATCGTTCATATTTATTTCACACAGAATAGAAATTAGTTTCTGTAAATAACAGTTCTTGAAATAAATAATAGTTATTGTTCATTAAAGTTTCTGAATATTTGTTTTATATTTGTGAATATTTCTGGGTGTTGCCATCTGTACGTGGCGACGCTGCATTCTTTACGCTACTTACGTTGCTATGGTTACGGTGGCGATGCCGGCACGGTATTTGAAATGTTCATATTGATATTTTTTTAACTCTGGCTTTGTAATAAAAAATATGGCAAAACAAAAACAGCCAAGCGTAGCAGCTTTTGGATTCACAAGCAAAGAAGCGAAGGAGTTAAAAAATGACAACGTGAACGGAACAACTTTTAGTTGGCCGGCTGTAAGCGGCGTTAGGGTCGAGTTTGACAGCTCCACACCAAGGAAGAGGCCTGCCGATGCGGAGCGTGAAGAGGCTTCAACAACGGCCACAGCCGCCGGCGTAGTGACACCGTCTGTAGTAGTAGCAGAGTGATTTTATAGCAAATTGATCGAATCCGCGCTGCTGCGCCAGTCAACAGAGCGTGCATGTGACATATTTAGTAGCAGGATGTGCACTGAAGAATAGGGCTCCCCTGAAAGCAAATGGGTAATTCGAACACTGGTCCCAAACCATTTAATGCTTTATAAGTTAACAATATATTTTTAAAATCGATTCTGTAAGCTACAGGTAGCCAGTGCAGAGACCTGAGTACTTGGGTGATGTGTTCTACTCTTTTTGTTTTGGTCAGGACTCTGTTCAAAAAACTGTTCAGCTCATCTGGGAGAGATGTGCACGCAGACACTCCCGCAGCACCCCCCGCTGCTCCTTTGTAGTCTGTCATTGTTCTTAGTCCCGCCCACCTGTTCCGGGTGTTACAGCCTTCGAAGTCAGATTCCACCTTGTCTTTGTATTGTCTCTTTGCGCTGCTGATTGCTCTCCGGAGTTCATACCTAGATTTCTTGAACTCCTCCAAATCCAGCCAGGGTAATCAGTCAATGTTAAATGTTAACCATTTCCACCAGCATCAATAGCTATAAGCTAATAAGCATAAACAAAAAAGTTCAACTGAAGCTGTTGGAAACATCATTAGTTAGTCATTCAAATTAATACATTGTGACGACCCCTGCTTCACTGCCTATGCTGGTGTGGGTGTGCCTTTGTGTGTGGGTGTGTGTGATTCTCTCTCCCTGATTGTATCCAGGTGCAGCCTCTCTCCAGGTGCTCCCAATCTGATCAGCGCCTCCATTTGGATCTAAGTAGGCTGCAGTGGCTCTCTCTCTGCCCGGGGAACGTAGGAGGAAGAGCAGCCCGGAACAGCTATCCTCCTGCATAGAGCTTGTTAACCCTGTTTGGTGGTCGGTTGTTTTGGGGAGTGTGAATAAACTCCTCTTTTTTCCGTAGCCTACTCACGTCGTCGTCTCATCGCTGCGTTTGTTATGGCTGAGAGCCAAGCCGTGACAGCTGGGGGCTCGTCCAAACCGGTAAGATAAGCTTGGGTGCGTGTGAGTTCGTTATTTTGTGTGGGGTTTCTCCTGATAGGTGGTAGCGACGGTTCCCTTGGGACCGTTGTGCGGGGTGTTAATGTTGTGGTGAAAGTGGCTGAAGCTTCGGTTTGGGGGCATGGCCGTGGTCGCAGTATTTTTGCTAGCTTGCTAGTCGCTTTGCTCGGCCAGCGGTCTTTAGTGCATAAGTACCCGCCGCAAGTAACCACATGAAGACCAGGGAGGAGATTAGTTAGCGGGTGTCGTAGTTAGTGGGGAAACTCCAATCAGTTTTTTTTCTCTTTTCTCTCTTTTGTCTCACTGTAAACTCGGTGTTGCGTTGTAGTATGGCGGAGGTAGACGCGTTTATCAGTGCTCCCTCTCAGGAAGCCCTTGAAAATTTCTCAATGGAGCAGCTGCTCGTTATTGCGGAACATTTCTCGTTGGAAGTCGTTGGCGATAAGAGGCTAAAAAGCACTATAAAAACCTCTATTGTGTCAGTATTACGTGAAACGGGTGTGCTTCTGGAAGTTAAGGAGGGGGTGTTAAAACCTCTGTTGCAGGCTAGTTTACTGTCCTTTGAGCAGCAGAAGGAGATGCTGTTGTTGCAGCTGAGTCATGACAAAATGAGGTATGAGATGGAGTTTGAAAAGGAGATTGCAGTGGAGAGGATGCGGCAGGAGACTGAGAAAGCCAAACTTGATATGGAAGGACAGCGTCTTTCCATAGGCAGAGGTAGTGCGGTGTTGGGTGAGCGGCACGGTGAACAGGTGCCCAGGTCTCCTCAGCGGTTCGATGCTAACAACTTGCGCTTGTTGCCGCAATTTAATGAAAGTGATCCTGACACTTTTTTTTTGCTTTTTGAACGGGTGGCTAAAGCTAGGGATTGGCCGGATGCAGACTGTGCCCTGATGCTTCAGTGTGTACTCACAGGAAGAGCACAGTCCGCATATTCCGCGTTGTGTTCGGAGGATAGCTCTAGCTATGTTAAAATAAAATTGGCGGTGCTTAGAGCTTATGAACTTGTTCCAGAGGCTTATCGACAGCGTTTTAGGTCCTTGGAGAAAAAACAGGGTCAGACTTATGTGGAAATGGCGAGGGATTTGTCTGTTCATTTTAAACGTTGGTTAGCTGCTATGGACATCACTTCCTTTGACAAATTGGGTGAACTCATGATTTTGGAACAGTTCAAAAACATCCTTCCTGACAGCATTGCAACCTATATAATAGAACACAGGGTAACTTCGGCATCCGAGGCTGCAGTAGCAGCGGATGAGTTTGTGTTACTGCAAAGGGCAGGTTCGGAGGGCGTGCTGGAGATCTACCTGTGTTTGGGGGAAGTGGAAGGTCTGTTGATGTTGGGTCATTGGGGATGGATCTAAAGAAAGTGGCTTGGGAGAAATCTGAGGATACTTGTAACTATTGTCTTGAGAAAGGCCATTGGAAATCAGACTGTCCGGTGCTTAGAGCAAAATCCAAGCGAGGAAGATTTGTGGGTAAACCGGTTGCGTTTGCTGCTCCTGTGAGTAGCTGCTGTGTTGACGAGGTGCTTACGGACCACTTATGTGGACCTGAGGTTCTGGCGTCCTATGCTCCTTTTATAAGAGACGGCTTGGTTTCATTGGTGGGTAGCAATGTCAAAGTTCCAATTAACATTTTGAGGGATACAGGTGCATTTGACTCCTTTATTGTTGACTCGGTTCTGCCTTTGTCTGAGGAAAGTGACACTGGTGACACGGTTCAGACTCGGGGGATGGGATTAACGGTTTTTCCTGTTCCTGTCCATAGGATGTATCTCGACTGTGACCTTGTTAAAGGGGATGTAGCTATTGGGGTACGTCCAGCTTTTCCAATCGAGGGGATACATTTCATTCTTGGTAACGATTTGGCAGGTGGTAAAGTCTGGGCTGATGGCCCTTCTGTGTTGTTAGTCACTGGTGGTCTGATTGAGTCAGCATCTGAGAAGCGCTCTACAGTGGTGCCAGACGTTACGGCCGCGTGTGTGATCACAAGGGCTCCCTGATTGTATCCAGGTGCAGCCTCTCTCCAGGTGCTCCCAATCTGATCAGCGCCTCCATAAAGGATCTAAGTAGGCTGCAGTGGCTCTCTCTCTGCCCGGGGAACGTAGGAGGAAGAGCAGCCCGGAACAGCTATCCTCCTGCATAGAGCTTGTTAACCCTGTTTGGTGGTCGGTTGTTTTGGGGAGTGTGAATAAACTCCTCTTTTTTCCGTACTCACGTCGTCGTCTCATCGCTGCGTTTGTTATGGCTGAGAGCCAAGCCGTGACAACATTACCTGATGATTAGTTAAGTTAAGGGTTCTGAGGGGAACTAACACACAACTAGAACTAGCGACCACCAGCTGGTCAAATCGGGACAGTGGCTTAACACATTTTCCTCTATAGATGGTGAAGTTATGACCTCTTTTTTTGTTTAGGCAGACCCGGAAGTTAGCTCGCAATGGTTCCCTCAAGAAAAATAAAATGTGATTTATTCATTGAATTGGATACATCCACGTTTTGATCTCCACACACAAACACGGCTTTCTCATTTTTAAGCTTTAATGCAATCGCTTTTGTAATCGAATTAAAACGCTACCATTTACTATACAAATCTACATAAGATAACCACCATTTTAAAGAAGCATTAAAGCTTGTGACATTCGCTGCTTGGATATTTACTTTATTTGATGTCATAGAACAAAATGTTAACATGTCTTTAGCCTGTGTTAACCACAGATTTTATTTCAGGATTCTAACCACGAACACATACAAAAAACGTTGATTTCGAGACTAGGGAACCGGTGTTTGTAAAATGCACACACATTTCCGGGTTTTAGGACTAATTCCTGCACCACTAGCTACTCCCAGCTCCCTTTAAGGGACCACACAAGGGAGCCTTTGTTTTGGTATACAGCTGTAAAGTTCTGAACACTAAATTAAAGTTTGGACGTTTTTTTTGTTCTGGCTAACAAATATATCCTCTTAAATGTTTTGAATGTTACACAGTCAGAGTCCCTGCTACACAGAAACAAGCAAGAAAATGTAATTTGGCCAGACATTAACTTTTTATTCAACATGTGAAATAATCGAAAAAGCTGGTCATTGAGGAACTGCTGCTGAAAGCATTCATTAGTTTGGATTTGAAGCAGTTTTCTTTCCTAGAAAGTATACTGGAGAGTTCTGGGGGAACTCTGTATCCTTGAAGGTTTAGCAAAATATAAGAACTATGGCATCTTTAATTCAACTTAACAGTTATTATACTATCCTTCAAAGTTCATGGACCGATTCAGACGTGGAGGAACGTGAGCCTTTCAAAACCCAATCACAACGTGGACAGTCTTTGTACTTCAATTCCCATCTGCATGGCATTAAAATGGGTCTTCACATGTATCTTCATGGGCATGTTTTTTGTTTTCAATTGCACAGAAATGTTGATGACGAATAAAAAAGCGCTGGATACAGGTTTTGTCTTGGTGTCGATGGGTGTGATTTTGTCCGCAGATGACGGTATGCCTTTTATATGATCAGATTTTCAAGAATATTATATGATCCTAAAAATGGAAAGTTATTTTCTACAGGAAGTCTCTGGGGATCAGGTGAGCTAAAGGACTCTCTGACTGTTTAGTCTAAGTTATCTCAGTGGGTCTGAAACGGTTTGGTCATTCACGAATCATGTAAAAGATTATTTCCGAGGCACACATTCATACAATCATTATAGTTATAAAAAAAACAAGAGAATAAAGGAAAAACAGTTATGAAATACTATATGGCAGTAAAACGAGAATACAGTTTGAAAGGGGATCGTGATTTGTAAAATACCCATAAATAAAAATAAAATCTGATTACAGTTTTGTTTCATATGGGTGTTGAGAGATGTATCCATAGATCTCTCAATTTTGCTCTCAAAGTGCTCCAGATTGATGCTTTGAACTTAAAAAATCTTTCCAAGGGAGCATGCCCCCGGACCCCCTGGAGTTGAGGACCCCTCTAGAGGATGTTAGGTCCACCCCCCACTTGTAAAAAATAGCATTTTACCCCTGCTTATACCTATATGCCATAAACTGATTATCCAGCCTTCATTGTAACAGTTTCGGGTACACTGTGTATGTGCCAGGGTTTTCGTTAGCTGGTAATTACCGGTTTTCAGCTGGTAAAATGCATTAAAAACCGGTAAATTCAAAACCTTCGCAGGAGAAAGTATATAGTGCGAACGAGAAAGTATATCGTGCGCACAAATTAATAAAGCGTGGCCTCGTTTATTTAAATTGAGGCCACGGATTACATCTCGTAGGCACAAATTAATAAAATGTGTCCTTGTTTTATTTATTTTTCTCTCTATGAACCCTCCAGGGCCCCGTATGATGCCAATACTTTTGTTGCTTTACTTATATAAGATCTTAAATAAAATAATTGTACTTCTAACAGAGTATTTTTACATTGTTGTATTTCGACTTTTCTTGGCTATAATATAGTACTTTTTCAACCACTGTATGTAGCTATAGCTCATAAGAAATGGACAAAGCAAACCAATGTGTGCTTTCTTCCACCTAGACCGATTAAATCAGTTGATAGGGAAGTCCTTTGTGTTGGCCCATGACACATTTTGATCACACTGCTAAAAGAACGTAACCATATGTGGTCTACGTTCTACGATCTCATTGGGTCGATTAACACCTGTAATTAAAATGCCCACTTGTGATCAGATCTCAAAATAAAAATGTTAATTCCAGGTTTGAGCATGGCCTTCTATTGAACCTGGTAACACATTAAGCACTTTAAGCCTCAATGAACAGTGATTCATTCTGAGCATGCCCCCCATTTAGCTTGTCTTTTCAGCTGTGCAGAAGCTGCCGACCCTTTGTGCTTCTTCCGTTTCCTCTCACCCACAGTGTCCCCATTAAAACAATGTTGCTGTGCATGTGACTTCCCTTATATCTGCCCTGTACGGTGGCCCTGAAGTGCAAGTCAAAACAGCATTTTAGGAAACACCACAGCATTTCAGAATACATCACAGCATTTCAGAAAACACTACAGCATTTCAGAAAACATCATAGCATTTCACAAAACACCACAGCATTTCAGAAAACGCAACAGCATTTCAAAAAACGCCACAGCATTTCAGAAAACATCACAGCATTTCACAAAACACCAAAGCATTTCAGAAAACACTACAGCATTTCACAAAACACCACAGCATTTTAGAAAACGCCACAGCATTTCACAAAACGCCACAGCATTTTAGAAAACGCCACAGCATTTCAGAAAACACCACAGCATTTCACAAAACACCACAGCATTTTAGAAAACGCCACAGCATTTCACAAAACGCCACAGCATTTTAGAAAACACCACAGCATTTCACAAAACACTACAGCATTTGAGAAAACATCACAGCATTTCACAAAACACCACAACATTTCAGAAGACACCACAGCATTTCACAAAACACCACAGAATTTCACAAAACACCACAGCAATTCAACCTATACGGAAAGGGTATTCCTTTAGGGCAGGGGTGGGGAACCTCCGGCCTCCGGGTCGTATACGGCCCGCGAGACCATTTGGTACGGCCCTCGATGTAATTTATAAACACACGCAAAAAAGAAAAAAATTGAAGCAATCTAGACCGCAAAAAAAGAAAAAAAGCGAGTGCCTGTTTTTCCTGGCCAAGATCAGGGTCCTTAAACACAACACGAGCCGAACGTGTCATCACGTGGTATGTCTCGTCTGACAGGGGTGCAGTTCTGACGGAGAGCACCAGAACGCTGCTCCGGCACTTCAGAAATTGCAGTACCCATAAGGAGCCGTACACATGCTGCAGTTTTTGCATGGCTGTGTCTTTAGTTGAAAGCCCAGTGGGCGATCTGTTCATCTGTCATACTGATCATACAGTCAATAACTTTGTTGTTATTAGCATCTGGTTAGCTAGCTAGCTATGCTAACGAATATAAGAAGCTTTTTCTCCAACCAGTAGGTAAAGGCACATCTTTATCATCATCTTTATTGATATCTTTATTTATTTTATCTTTATTTATCTGTTGTTATTTTGTTTTACTTGCTTGTAAGCGCTTTGAGCACCAGGAAAAGTGCTTTATAAATTTAATGTATTATTATTATTATTGATATGATCATTATAGTTATAAAAGAATAAGAGAATAAAGTAAACAGGTATAAAATACTATATGACAGTAAAACAAATTTGTTATTAATAAATAAGAATACACTTCAAAAGGGGAGTGATTTGTAAAATATCCATAAAGAAAAAGAAAATTGCGTACAGTTCTGTTTCATATGGATGTTGAGATGTATCTATAGATCTCTTCATTTTGCTCTCAAAGTGCACCAGATTGATGCTTTTAACTTAAACATTTAAAAACAAATCTTCCCGGGGGAGCATGCCCCCCGGACCCCCCTAGAGGGTGTGAGGTACCCCCCCCACTTAAATCATGTCCACATGGATAGTAAACTAAATACATTTGCACACATCTTGTGTCCATATCTTTCTGTTTTGGTGGTCATGCCACACCGTGCACGTGCATGCATGCGCGAGTCATGGTAAGATATCTGGATTGGTTGCTTTTTCTTTGCACAGCATGAAAGAAAGGCGAAATGAATGGGCTGTGATTAGGGGTGGGCGATATTGAAAAATATAATATCACGATATTTTTCAAGCTATATCACGATAGACGATATTTATCACGATATTTTTTCATGTCGGTTATTATGGTTATTTTTCAAGTTACTTAACAGAACAACCACCTACAAGATAACAACAACTAAAATAAAAAGGAGTAACAGACCAAAATACCATTTCAAGCTGGTTTTAATTCTGCAATGAATCCCTGAATGAACAATTCAACAGGAATTTTGATATGGCTTCCTCAGTGTTCACAGGGTGTTGTGTAGGGTGTAGGCCTACACCCTGCACAACAAACGTTAACTCTGGTTTCTTCAACAGGTAAAGTGCACTCTCTTGCTAAATAAAATAAAATATTCAAGGCACAGTTTCTCAGTATAACAATTCACTTTCTGTTTTAGATAGCACTAGCAGTGATGTAACATCGATAAAACATGAAAAGGAGAGCAAAACATACATATGTAAAACATAACTAAGTTAAACATAAAACATCAATAAGGAAAAGTCAGTGCCAAACAATTCAAATGTAAACTTTAGACTTGAAGTGCAATCAAAGACTTTAACATAACTGAACATCTGTTTCAAAAGGGAAAAACAATATAAATACCTTATTGATAAAATAAAATATAAGCCAACCGAATCGACAATAAATGAAGTGCAATACTGTCTGAATCCTGACGAGACAGCTTGGTTTTTACTAACTGTTATCAGTATTTAGTTACTTCGGCATCATTTTGAAACGTGTATTACAATTAAATCACGGTAAAATAGGTTCATTTTGTCGTAGTTGGTTTCCACCACAGTATTTACATGGATATAAGTCCCGCCCCCTCTCCAGCGCGTCCCGTTTGAATGACAGGAGTAAACACAGCTGACAGCCGCTGTGAAACTCCAGCGGTTAGGGTGAGAATATTCGCATTGTGTCCGTTGTGAACGCAGTGTAACGCAGTTCAGAAACCACTGTTCTGACGCTTTTAAAGCAACTTCGAGATTTTAACAGTATCAGGGGCACGCAGGCCATGGTGGCCGTAGGACGTACAATTATTTTCGGGGCTTCACGGCCAAACAGGCCGTCATGGCCCCGTGAAAATCCTCCTGGTGCACTATCACGATAGATATGATATCTCTGAAAAGGCATATCGTGGAGACCTAATATCGTCTCTACGATGTATATCGTCATATCGCCCACCCCTAGCTGTGATCTTAGTTTTTTAAAGCTGAGGTCAATCATTTGTACGGCCCTCGGAGGATGTTGAAAAAATTGAAATGGCCCTTGAGAGGAAAAAGGTTCCCCACCCCTGCATTAGGGGGAACACTTCTTGTTTGTGACGAGTATCCTGGAGTCCATGTTGAACCTCCTCAGCCAGACAAAGATTAATCTAAAGGTTCAAATGGGGCTTTGCTTAGTGCGCGTAACACCAAAGCCAAATCCCACTGAGACACCAGTGCGCGTGACCCGCCAGTGTGCGTGACACAGGTCTGAGTCTCCGTACTCCCCGCATAAAACGGCTGGGTGAAATGCTGTGGTGTTTCCTGAAATGCTGTAGCGTTTTCTGAAATGCTGTAGCGTTTTCTGAAATGCTGTGGTGTTTCCTGAAATGCTGTTTTGACTTGCACTTCAGGGCCAGCGTAGCCCTGTGCACTTTTGAATACATTTGAATCAAGTCTGAATCACAACTGAACATCTGATGAGTATGTAAACTAGGAAACAGGAAATAATGAATTCTCTGCTGGATTGAAATGAATGATCTTTAGATATTCCCTTTTTCTTCTTTAATAAACCTGTCTTCAGTCTAAAGCAGTTATTCTAGATTTAGCTGTATGGCTTACCTCTACTGCTACGCTCAAGGCAGAGTATTATAAAGTTGTTGGGAGGTACACAGCATTTTATTGTCATGTGTCCCCTGTGTGTGATATAAGGAAAATACCTGCAAGGCAAACTGGTCAGTCAGTTTTACTCGCTCCATACTGTATATGGACAACATAGAGTTTGATGTTCTTAGCCAAGAGTGTTGATTGGCTGCCTACTTATCCTGTGAAAAACTTAGATGCAGATTTTTTTACAGTTTTTCTCGATTGCTAACGCAGATTTTTTTTAAAAATTGCTCAGTGTCTCAGAACATTAAACACAATTCACAAAACCCCACATCCAAAGCGCAAAACACCTAATTTCTCCTGCTAAATTAAGAACTGCACTCAAAACTACATAAACACTTACCAAATGCAAACTTTTGCACCAAATATAACACACTTCATTCATAATACTAGATTGTTTGACCACCCAACTACACACTGCTGAGCATAATCTAAAGCACTTTCATCTGTTATGGGCTATGCTCTGTAAATAGAGGTTTCTGCAGAGAAAGATTGCTTGAGTATACAGAAATACAGTAAATGAAGAAATACAAATGAGTTGTTGAAAAAAAATCACATTTTATTCAAAAATAACATTGTGCAACATGTATCTCAGCACATAGTTACTAATATTCGGATCTCTCTAAGTGTGATGGCATTGTTTGCCAAAACCCAGTTTGTAACTGCTGCTTCCTGTGCCTCATTGAAAATCCTTAGCCTTCCACACCGGCTCTTTTTTTCTCTCAGTCCTTCAGATAAACAACAAAGATATAGTGGTTGGTCAGTGTCTGTGTTGCATACATTTACCACAGTAAATTGTGCAGGATGTTTGGACAGTTATAGTATGCAACATGCCAACAATTCAACTACAGTAATGAAGTAAATACGTTTCACACAACAGATATAAGCACTGATATATCATGGATTATGCAGAGCTAAAAACTGGGAACTAACCTGTTATCAAATCTAAGTGTCCGGATTACAGAGGCAACAGTAAATCGGCTTGGATTAGGCTGAACCCTCTGTCCAGCCTCTCTCATCGTCAAACCATGGTTGATAACATTTAATTTAATTAGAGCAGGGGTGGGGAACCTCCGGCCTCCGGGCCGTATACGGCCCGCGAGCAGTGCTTGAATTGGAATAAAAAAGGTGCCAGTACTCTAAATCAGCAACAAGTATTTGGCACAAAGTCATAGTATATCCTATAATGCTGGTGGGTTTGTCTCTTTACTGTATATTTTAGAAAGGCTCACTGTACTTAAACAAAATGACTCAGGGTGCATCTGAGATTAGAGGGGGTGCAGTGGTAAAGTGCTATTTTTATAAGTGGGGAGTGGACCTGACACCCTCTAGTCTAGGAGGGTCCGGGGGCATGCTCCCCCGGGAACATTTTTTTTTAAATATTGAAGTTAGAGGCATCAATCTGGTGCACTTTGAGAGCAAAATGAAGATATATATGGATACCTCTCAACATCCATAATGAAACAACTGTAAACAGATTTACTTTTTCTTTATGGATATAAAAGAAAGTAAAGCTTGACTCCTACTGGCTGGTTAAATGACTCGTCGTCCCTGAGGCCACTACCAGTTTTTTGTGCCATTTTGCTGGATTTATTTGTCAATAGCGTTGCTGCACAAAGTGATAGCCCTGTAGTTTAAATCTACTACCCAAAAAGAAACATATGGAGATGGGTTACTATTTAAAAAAAATTGCAAATCTATTTGGGAACAGTGGGGCCGGGCCTCAAATCCTATAGGGCGGTCCGAGGGCATGCTCCCCCGGTAAGATTTTTTTTTAAATGTTGGACTTAAATGCATCAATCTGGTTCATTTTGAGGGGGAAATAAAGAGACTACACCCATATGAAACAAAAATGTATACATTTAAATAATCATAAAATCATAAGTACATGGCCATAACCAATAACATACAATATCCAATATGAAAAAACATTGAAACTTGTTTATTTATTTGTTTTTGGTTAAATTATAGTTGTGAGTGTGTCTGGGCTCCTGAATCGGCCTCTCCTGTCTCCCTCCTTTCTCCCCTGCTCCTCTTTGAGGCAACAGCAAAGACTAGTTTTAGCTCTCAACAAGTTTATCTTACCTTTTTTCACCTAGTTAACATTTTGTTTGTATTATTAATGCATATTTTACTTATCACTACCCCCTCAAATGGAAATATGTGTTTACATAAATGGTGACCGAACCGTTTGAGACCCACTGAGATAACTTAAACTAAGTGAACTATCTAAAGACTCAGAGAGTAATTTACCTCACCAGAGCTGTAGTTTTCAGCCTCTCAGTCTGACAGCAAAGGACTTTCCCTCCACCTTGTTGTTGAAACAGCTCCTTATATCCGTTAGCGCAGCTAGCTAGCACCAGATCCTAACAACAATACACGTAACCGGTGCGCGCGCTTTCTCGCTCGCTCGCGCCACACATACACCAACACACACCCTCCCGAGCTTGAATGACACACAGAGACCAATCGAGGGCATTAGTATGATCTGTATGAAAGTGGCAATGTCGGCAGGCCACGTCATGTAGACAGCCAGTCACCCTCTGTGAGGCAGAGTCAGACCCACATTTGCGCTGCGTTGCGTTTCAAATATATACGTATATTGCCGGTGGCTGAGTACCGGCATTTTACTGAGTACCGGCAAGGTGCCGGTACTCAGTAAGAAGTGCCGGTACCACATGGGTAAAAATCAGGAGTGCCGGTACTGCGTACCGGTGAGTACCGGCCCAATTCAAGCACTGCCTGCGAGACCATTTGGTACGGCCCTCGATGTAATTTATAAACACACGCAAAAAAGAAAAAAATTGAAGCAATCTAGACCGCAAAAAAAGAAAAGAAGCGAGTGCCTGTTTTTCCTGGCCAAGATCAGGGTCCTTAAACACAACACGAGCCGAACGTGTCATCACGTGGTATGTCTCGTCTGACAGGGGTGCAGTTCTGACGGAGAGCACCAGAACGCTGCTCCGGCACTTCAGAAATTGCAGTACCCATAAGGAGCCGTACACATGCTGCAGTTGTTGCATGGCTGTGTCTTTAGTTGAAAGCCCAGTGGGCGATCTGTTCATCTGTCATACTGATCATACAGTCAATAACATCTGGTTAGCTAGCTATGCTAACGAATATAAGAAGCTTTTTCTCCAACCAGTAGGTAAAGGCACATCTTTATCATCATCTTTATTTATTTTATCTGTTATTTTGTTTTACTTGCTTGTAAGCGCTTTGAGCACCAGGAAAAGTGCTTTATAAATGTAATGTATTATTATTATTATTGATATGATCATTATAGTTATAAAAAAATAAGAGAATAAAGTAAACAGGTATAAAATACTATATGACAGTAAAACAAATGTGTTATTAATAAATAAGAATACACTTCAAAAGGGGAGTGATTAGTAAAATATCCATAAAGAAAAAGAAAATCTGCATACAGTTCTGTTTCATATGGATGTTGAGATGTATCTATAGATCTCTTCATTTTGCTCTCAAAGTGCACCAGATTGATGCTTTTAACTTAAACATTTAAAAACAAATCTTCCCGGGGGAGCATGCCCCCCGGACCCCCCTAGAGGGTGTGAGGTACCCCCCCCACTTAAATCATGTCCACATGGATAGTAAACTAAATACATTTGCACACATCTTGTGTCCATATCTTTCTGTTTTGGTGGTCATGCCACACCGTGCACGTGCATGCATGCGCGAGTCATGGTAAGATATCTGGATTGGTTGCTTTTTCTTTGCACAGCATGAAAGAAAGGCGAAATGAATGGGCTGTGATTAGGGGTGGGCGATATTGAAAAATATAATATCACGATATTTTTCAAGCTATATCACGATAGACGATATTTATCACGATATTTTTTCATGTCGGTTATTATGGTTATTTTTCAAGTTACTTAACAGAACAACCACCTACAAGATAACAACAACTAAAATAAAAAGGAGTAACAGACCAAAATACCATTTCAAGCTGGTTTTAATTCTGCAATGAATCCCTGAATGAACAATTCAACAGGAATTTTGATATGGCTTCCTCAGTGTTCACAGGGTGAACTCTGGTTTCTTCAACAGGTAAAGTGCACTCTCTTGCTAAATAAAATAAAAATATTCAAGGCACAGTTTCTCAGTATAACAATTCACTTTCTGTTTTAGATAGCACTAGCAGTGATGTAACATCGATAAAACATGAAAAGGAGAGCAAAACATACATATGTAAAACATAACTAAGTTAAACATAAAACATCAATAAGGAAAAGTCAGTGCCAAACAATTCAAATGTAAACTTTAGACTTGAAGTGCAATCAAAGACTTTAACATAACTGAACATCTGTTTCAAAAGGGAAAAACAATATAAATACCTTATTGATAAAATAAAATATAAGCCAACCGAATCGACAATAAATGAAGTGCAATACTGTCTGAATCCTGACGAGACAGCTTGGTTTTTACTAACTGTTATCAGTATTTAGTTACTTCGGCATCATTTTGAAACGTGTATTACAATTAAATCACGGTAAAATAGGTTCATTTTGTCGTAGTTGGTTTCCACCACAGTATTTACATGGATATAAGTCCCGCCCCCTCTCCAGCGCGTCCCGTTTGAATGACAGGAGTAAACACAGCTGACAGCCGCTGTGAAACTCCAGCGGTTAGGGTGAGAATATTCGCATTGTGTCCGTTGTGAACGCAGTGTAACGCAGTTCAGAAACCACTGTTCTGACGCTTTTAAAGCAACTTCGAGATTTTAACAGTATCAGGGGCACGCAGGCCATGGTGGCCGTAGGACGTACAATTATTTTCGGGGCTTCACGGCCAAACAGGCCGTCATGGCCGCCGTGAAAATCCTCCTGGTGCACTATCACGATAGATACGATATCTCTGAAAAGGCATGTCGTGGAGACCTAATATCGTCTCTACGATGTATATCGTCATATCGCCCACCCCTAGCTGTGATCTTAGTTTTTTTAAGCTGAGGTCAATAATTTGTACGGCCCTCGGAGGATGTTGAAAAAATTGAAATGGCCCTTGAGAGGAAAAAGGTTCCCCACCCCTGCATTAGAGAGTATTCTTTTTTGTCCAAGTCCTCTCCCTCCAGCTCTACCTCTCATTCCTCCTCCTCTCACTCTCACCCCACCTCTTCCTCTTCCTCTTGCTCTTGCTTCCATGTTGGCTTCCATTGTTGCTGTAAGAAAGTACTCACCTGTGGTCTTTTTATAGTGCCAACATCCTGATTGATGAGCCAACAATTATGCTATCAGGTGTTTGGTCAGGTGGAACGTGTTTCTTGATCATTGGTCCATGTTTGAGGCATTTTGAATATCAGTGTTATGCATGTGCTAACACGTGACTTTATTTCTGATTCCTGTGTCTTACGTGGAGAAACGTGTGCAGTGGTTTGCAAAAAAGTGCCATGTTGATTTGCAAATTGTGTGAAAAGCTGAAAACGTGTTTAGAGTTTTGGAGATTTGAGCCGATGTTTTGCTCTTTGAGTGTCAGTTAAAATAATTGTGCTTCATGTAGCATTTTAGTGTGTTAGCAATCGAGAAAAACTGTAAAGGGCTAATACCAGAATTATAGACCATTTTGCCTACATTTTAAGGTTAGCAAAGATATCTGTCTCTTCCAACCATTAATCCATTCTCTGGCTTGGCACACACTTTTAGAATTGAATTCCAGTGCTTTGTAGTGTTTTTCACATTCTTTATGGAAACATTTCTATTTCCCCAGAGTGTGATACTTGCCTGGAAAAAGGGCAATTCTTTGCTGCTTTGTGTCATGTGCCATTTGAAGCCGAAACAGCCAATCGTTGTGGGATCTACAACATTAATAAAAAACACCCATGTGGGCAAAGATGAACAGCAGGAATCCTATCTATGATATTGTTTGCAGTCTAAACGTTACCCTATAGGCTTGTCTGTGGAAAACTCAATCATTTTGGGTGGGAAATCACAAAAACAAGCATTTCTTTTATTGAATTACATCACAAATAAATAGCGACGCTCAAAGTTTACCCACATCAAACAAACCAATTCAAGAAAGGGAAGAAAACCATAATAAATGTACTTTTTGACATTTGAAACCCTCCACTCTGCTTAATGTCATCATACTTAAAAAATGCTGTTTATCACAAATTAACCTCATCAAAGATGATTAACATTTCGCCTAATCAGAGTTCTGGTTCCTATTCAGCATGATCTTCCTGTGCCCTGTGATCCATCTGTAATCCCCCCGTTTAAGACACTCTCCCAAGACAGTATCCAGATACCTTCGACAAATTAGTACTTGTGTCTAAACCAAAATGCTGGCTATTCACCCTGCTCAATGCCAAACTCATTACCGTCCCCCTCTGTTCACCCTCATTAGTGCTTTCTTTTCAAGTATTGGGCTGCCTGTTAAAGGAGCAGAGATTAAAACCTTGCTCATCCTTGTTCCTGAAATCCTAAACAATCACATACCCATTTTAAATCTCCCTTCATCCCTTAAATCAGTCACTTAACTGATGATCTATCAGGCAAAAGAGGATCTTCCGCAGATAAGGTCGCGTGGGCTTTCTTCGATTACCACACACAATTTGCAAGATTAGAATCTGTGGTCCAAAATAGGATTATTTCTCTCTGATCAAAATAGAGGAGAACAATAGCAGTTCTAAAGGAAAGCTCATCAAAAGACAAAATGACAAGTTCCAATTTTCTCACAAAAGACCGTTTTTGTTTATGCTACCTTCATTAGGCACAATGCAACTAGAGAGTTTGAAGATATTTGGTATCTTTTGCTAGCATAGCATGTGATTGGGGCTGCAGCATCTCAGCTGCTGACAGGACGAGACTGGACAGACTGATAATCAATCAATCAATCAATCAATCAATCAATCAATCAATCAATCAATGTTTATTTATATAGCCCAATATCACAAATGTTACATTTGTCTCAGTGGACTTCACAGTTTGTACAGAATATCAATATGACAATACAAAACCGTCTGTCCTTAGACCCTCACATCGTACAAGGAAAAACTTCCAAACAAAACCCCACTGTTTAAAGGGGAAAATGGGAGAAACCTCAGGGAGAGCAACAGAGGAGGGATCCCTCTCCCAGGACAGACAGACGTGCAATAGATGCCGTGTGTAAATTGAAGAGATAATACATTTTACAGCATAGGTAGACCAAATGTTTGGAAATGCATGAGTCTATAATAAGAAGATGAATCCACGAGGATGTCAAAAATCCTGTGGGAGCCATCAGGGAAGTAGTATGATAAGAGTCAGGCAGGACCACAGTGACAGGTTCAGCCATGACTCGAAGTCCAGGGCTCAGATCCAGGACTCAGGATGCAGGATCCAGGACTCAAGATCCAGGATCCAGGACACAAGATCCAGGACACATGACTCAGGATCCAGGACACAGGACCGCAGCAACAGGATCAGCCACGACTCAGGATCCCGGCGTAGATCAGAGTCCTGCACGGGCCTGATTTTCAAGACCCGCTCCCGCCCCGCACCCGCTACGTGCAATACCGAACCCGCCCCGCTACCCCCACATATTGCCGAATAGTTCCGCGACCCGATCCGTCGGCACAAGATCCGCAACCCGACCCGAACCCGCATATATAGCCTACAGTATGAGCAGTGAAAGCGTGCAATTATTAACACACGCAGTTGCATATTTGTCTCAAAAAGCGTGGGATGTTGGTTATTTTCTCCATCTAGGATGACACCAAAAGCCTCCCAGACGTTGGATTTCGCTCTTGAGGAAGTGTTTTGAAAATGCTGTATTCTCAGCTAGAGAGCTTCACCTCAGCCATTTCGAATGTGGCGCGCTCAGCAGCAGATTGATGCGCTGCAGAGGTTATGATTATGCGCGGTCCCGCGCGGGAAAGGTCTGACATTAAACATTAAACTAAATTATTATTATTTTAATATATTTATTATGCAACACCCACGACCCGCATCATCTTTGTTTTACCCAGAACCGAACCCGGAAAAAAGCCACGAAAAATACCACCCGCGGGTACCCGCCCCAATGCAGGACTCTGGCGTAGATAGACACCAAAAACAAATTTGGGGGAAGCTGGGTTATTCGGAACATGAGAGTACACAGGTACAGACAGACAGAAGGAAGAAGTAAGCACAGCAAATACCAAAGTGTTAAAATCCCAGAGAAATTATGACCAGAGTAGAAATTGTTACACTTTGGAGTAGAATAGACATAAACAGTTGCGGCGCCAGGGTATGGCTGGGGTAGGCTATAGCCATACCAAGAAATGGCTTAGCCCTACCTTAGCCTGACCATGAAAAATGATGCTAAAGTAAGCATGTTGAGAACACGGATTGTGAAAATCTACCGGTCGTGTCCACAACACACAAACTGATCCTGAAGTGCACGTTACTGACGCAATATGGTTGAGACCATTCGGGCTTATGCTAGAGGGGTGTAAGGAATAGTCTAAGTAGTGGGGGAGTTTTATACACTAAAGGTGTGGAAATTCTCTCGCGTTATAATATCAGCGCGGCCGCGGTCAGATCAAAATGCCTCCGAATGCAATTTTGAATAGACCTATAGCCAATCAGAGCAACGAAACGTTGGGTCTGCTGCGTCATGCATTACTGATACGTCACGTTCACAGTGAAAAGTCCCCAAACTCGCGCCGAGTAAATTGCAGACAGACAGCAGAACTTCTAGGATCAATTGTATATTTCGGATGGATAGATTTGTTCTTAAACGCCCTCGCATTGAGGTACAACAAGTCGAACAGGCGCTTTAATGTGACCCTACAAGGATGCCTTTACGTATTTACACAGACTCATATGCATTTCCCTGACTCTGCCTGTGACCTCTGCTGGCTGCGAACGCAGCTTCTCCTGTCTCCGTCGCATCAAAAATTATCTAAGAAACAGCAGTGGTGATGCACGGAACAACAACCTGGGCCTGCTGGCTATCAATAAGCAGAGGAGTAAGGTACTGGATGTCCAGCATGTCATTGACATTTTCGCTTCCAACCAAAACAACCGTCAGATTGCGCTGCTTTGAGAACGTCAATAGTGAGTTTTGAATATATTTTGTAATAATGGGTCATTTGAAAAAGTGTTTTGTATTGCAATAGAGACACAGGTCACCTGTGCTGTATCTGTCTCTCTCTGTTTACCTGTGTGTGTATGTGTCTCTCTCTCTGTCTATCTCTCCCTCACTCTCTCTCTCTCTCTCCCTCTCCGTGTCAATTCTATATGCAAACTTTTCTTGTTTCTGCCGCTGCGTAGCATGTTGTAACAACGTGGAATTAGCAGAATAGGCTATTGTATTGTTTAACTCACACCTGTTGCTCTCGATGTAATTTAGCTGAAAAAAGGAGGCTAATAAAAGCCTCACGCGTGGCGTTTCACTGTGAAGGGGTGCGATATAGCATGTATGTAATTACATTACAAATACTGACTCGAGCCCCACCACTGTATGGGTTAGCGCTACCATAGACTACCCAACAAAAATACTCTGGCGCCGCCACTGGACATAAAGTACACTTCTCAGAGTGCACCAGAACCTCTCTTTGGTGTTGATTCTTTGTGTGGTGTTGGTGTTGACTTGTGTAGTGTTTATTCTGGGATGATGGACTCCCTCAGAGTATATCTTTGCATTGAGTAGAAGGTACTAATACTAGGTACTAGTACTACCGCGTCTATCGTTTGTCCAACCCAGTTTAGATCCCACTTCCGCATTACGCAAGCATCGACGCGGCGTTACGTCACAGCATCAACCTGGCGTTACATCCCTATGGTTACATCACTGCCTCACGAGGCACACCCGCGAAATCTGAATCTGACAAGCGAAATACCGTCCTTTTAAACGCTGCATAATATTCAATATACAATATAATAGTGCTTCTTTGTCAATATAACTGACGACCACACTTATGCAGTGCTGAGGTAATGTTAATTCATCATTTAATACCTCCTGCAGTTGATGCAAACAGGTAAATTGATCATGCAGTAAATTTGGGATTGTATCCTGGGACTTCAGCATTCAGCAGTCCCCTGTTCCTACCTCACCCCTCCCACTATCCCAGCCTTCACCTGGTGAGACATATACACCAATTAAAAGGCATGATTATTACACAGTCAACCCTTATTCATAGTGCCTAATAAATGTATATATTGTTTTACAGTGCAGATTTAGGCGTTTTTGGGACCATCGCACATATGTGTAAGTACCAAGTATGCTGTATAATCTGCAACAACTGTCAGGTGGTGTTATTATCTTTGCAAAAGAGCCCCCACCAATATTGATTTTGAAAAATATCTTTTAATTGAAATATGGGAGCAAAAACAAAAGGGTAGAATTGATCATACCATATTATGTTATTATTGCAACTGTTTTTATTATATTGTGTTGTTTTGTTTATATATATATATATATATATATATATATATATATATATATGTATGTATGTGTGTGTGTGTACAAATGAATTAATATAAAGTGTATATATGTGAGTGTGTGTATAAATTAATGAATACATCCGTGTGTATAAATTAATAAATACATGTGTGATTACATATAAGTGTGTGTTTATATATATATAATGCATTAAGTTATCAATGCATCAATACTACATGACCTACCACAGCAACACACTCTCACTCCATAATCGTCCAGGAGCGACGTTTGGTCAGGGTCCCGTGGCCTGCAGTTGTGATGCTCCTAGGCCCCTTCAGCTTCATAAAGGGACGCAAATAGCTTTCAACTGATTGCAATGTATTCCCATCTGCGGCGGGATTTGACGCTCATGGAAGCACGGCATTAGTTTCTTAAAGGCAATGTGAGCATCCATTCCCCTTGGATAACGGAGAATTGTACACCCGGAAGTAAGTATTTCCCTTACTGTCGATTGATTTTACAGTGATATCTGCACTACTCATCGACTAAAAAACACCAGAGTATCCTTGTTAATTACACAACATTGATTGGTTTAAATTGTGTGCAATGCTTTTGTATTTTTCCCCTTCGATTCGGAGAAAAAAATATTTTTTCGGAGTAAAGGATGGCAGAAGACACTACACTACCCAGAATCCCCAGCTATCGTTTAGGACTACACCATCTGCTCTGTTTGACAAACCTGGTGATTAGTTCTCAAGCTCTGTGATTGGTTGACCTCCAACTGCATTCCATCTGAAAAAAAACGTTTCGTAAAAGATAAAATCATACTTTATTCAGCAGTGCTTGCTTTACTCTTTGAAGGTCATCACATGAATGCATTGTAATAAATGGTTCGGCTACATTAAATATATTACACATCTGTCGTAGTTCTTTATTTTTATTTATCTACAGAGATCGGGCTCAGAATAGACCGGAAACTATTCTTTTACCGTTCAGTTTGAATTTCACAATAAAGTTAGTTAATATTTTGTTTTGATATTATTGTTTTTTATTAACTAGTAGACCGCTGGGTCATGTTAAGACCATATTTTCTGTGTTGCTGTGGGTTTTTTCCATCGCTTTTGTGTTACAAATATCAAAACAATAAGTAATTAAAACTGCGGTCACAGACGTGAACGCAGTTGTGGGCGGGCCTTCGCGTCCGAGCGCCTGTCAGGGAGGGTCGCCGGTCGCCTCGGCGTCAAGCAGATGCGCGCGAGTCCTCCGAAATGAGCTGTTCGTCATTTCTCAAACGTTCGCGTCCCGGACTCCCAGGTCTTCCGGCAGCGACCGGGAAACCTATGTGGGCGCGCCGCCTGGAAGGAAAACACATTTCTGTAAAGGCTGTCTGGAGGAGCCTTAACTGTGGCGCAGTGGGTTGTGCAGACGTTCTGCCCTTGACCGTTTGTTTACTCAATAAACGCATCTCCTCTGGATATTAGGCTTTGTATGTTTTTAATACTACTGCTTTAATTCTGAGCCGACATGTACAGTGAGAACAGCTGCTGAGGCCAGTGCAGAAAGCAGAACAGTGTGTATAATATATATCTCTCAATAATATAAGTGGCAGGCTTTACACACTTTATTTGTATGCTTTAGTAGATATCTACAAATAAACAGTTGATATTTGTCATGAAACCAAATAGTGCTTCACATCATAAGATATACCTGGGCTGTAGCCTGATATGTATTATATGCTTTAAGAGCTGTATGTGTGTGTTATGGAGTGTATATGTGTCTGTTGTAATTGCATGTGCCGCCAGCAGAGGGAGCTGCTGGACTAACACTCAACATCATTGCCAGCAGTGTGTGAGTGTGTGTGTGTGTGTGAGACAGATGATGTGGAAGGCAGAGTAGCTTATCTGACATCTAAATGTTGGAAAATGGTACATTCTAGGCTGTGAGCTCCCTGTTTGAGCGACTGACTACTCCGTCGCTATGTAGCATCACATTGGATATGGGCTGAACTTGTCCTGGAATGGAATTTTCCTGGCCATTTGCCTAGGAGGCCTTAGCAGAAATGTGCAGAAAAGGCATAAAAACTTCACATTTTTCAAAATGGCCGACTTTCTGAGGGCCCGGCCGAATGGAAGGCAATTTGAAAGATGTCCGCAATGATAAGAGCAATGTGTATACAGCGTTTGTTGCATATTGGAACACCCATATGCGAGTAGTTTGGAGTAATTTGCGACATATAAATCGTCAAAAATTGTATATTCTCTGTTAGCTTACGACAGCCCCAATTGAGCTACCAAAGTTTTTACTCCCAATTTAGCATGGCTGTGGATATGGTCTGAACTGGTCCAGGAATGGAATTTTTCCGACCATTTCCCTAAGAGCAGTGTGCGAAAATGTGCTCAAAATGCATGAAAAACGGCCATCTTTCAAAATGGCAATTTTTGTGGGGGGCGGGGCTAATCAAAAGCCATTTGAAATATGTGTGCCATTATAATAGCAATGTGTATTCAGCGTTTCGTGAACATCTGGAAAACTATATGCGAGTAGTTTGCAAATCGTCAAAAATGGTACATTCTCTGTTAGCTTACGTTCGCCCCGATTGAGCTAGCAACTATTCGCAATTTAACATGATATTGGAGATGGGCTGAACTTGTCCTGTACTGGAATATTTCCGATATTTTCCCGAGGAGGTGTTTGGGAAAATGTACCTAGAATGCATGAATAACGCCGATTTTTCAAAATGGCCAACTTTCTGGGGGGCGGGGCTAATGGAAGCCATTTTGAAATATGTCCGCAATTCCATCAGTAATGTCTGTGGTAAGATTCGGGTAGTTTGGAGAAACTATATGCGACTATCGCACAATAGGGTGCGCTACTGAGCTGGTGTACAAAAACGTACGATTTTTTGGTACAGTCTGGAAAAAGTCGTGGGCTGTGACGTGTGTCCCAAGTTTTGCGTCCGAAGGTCATTGCAGCATTCATATATATACCCACATGACAGCTAAGGTCAGAAGAGCTTTATTTAACAGCTGGTCTTATGTTTGTGAGCCCTCCTGTTGTTAATTGATAACATTACATTACATTAAATTAATTGATAAGCCTAAAACATGCACTTGTCAAGGTTCAGAGGCAAATTTTGCAAATAGGGCAGTAGCCATCGATCATCTTAAGATAAGATATACTTTATTGATCCCAAGTTGGAAACATTTGCGTTACATCAGCATGTGTAACAGTTGTAAATATGCAGTGGTGTTTATTTATAAATCATTTAGTATAATCACACAAATTCTGTGTTTTATATTTAATAATTCTGTGTTCTTTATTTATTGATTGTTCAATACCTGACAAGGCCGGAGATTAAATATCTATATACATCCTATAAGAGTATAATACATTATGTATAATATCAGTTAAAATAAGTGCTTCAACATAGTTAACATTGCTGGAGGTATACACAAATATTGATAGATGTCTTGTAATGCACTATTGAGGAACCTGCGACCCAAGTTTTTCATTCATTGCATAACTACACCGTTTGTGAATATGATAGTCAATAAACCTTAGAAAATCTTGAAACCTTGAAAGGGATGTGCAAAATAGTCATTATACAGTCTTTAATTAACTATTAGTAGAGAATAACGAGTGATGAATATACTTTATAGGGATCCTATTAATATCTAATAATACAAATAATGAAATTCAATAACATGCTTTAACCACCAGGTGTCCCTTTATATCAGCTGTGCACCTTTATGGTGTAAATACAGCCTATCTACCAATTGGATCAAATATAAAAGTCAAGCGAATTAGTGTTGATACTGCAAAGAGATGTATTGTGTGAAAAGAAATGTAAGATGTTGTTTAATTGCTCATATATTTATGATCCACGTCACGTTTTCAGTGTTGGCGGCAGTTCCTCATGTTTGTCTAGAAGTCTTCTCATCAGGGCTATATAAATAGAGAACTACGGCAGATATGTTATATTTAATGCAGCCGAAGCGTGTATTACAATTACAAATTTGAAGATCACGTGACATAGACGCCAGCCATTGGAATGAATGGTGAAAAAAAACGGGGTTTGTCAAACAGAGCACAAGGTGTAGTCCTAAACGATAGCTGGGGATTCTGGGTAGTGTAGTGTTTTCTGACTTCCTTTACTCTGAAAAAATATTTGTTTCTCCGAATCGAAGGGGAAAAATACAAAAGCATTGCACACAATTTAAACCAATCAATGTTGTGTAATTAACAAGGATAATCTAGTGTTTTTTAGTCGATGAGTAGTGCAGATATCACTGTAAAATCAATCGACAGTAAGGGGAATACTTATTTCCGGGTGTACAATTCTCCGTTATCCAATGGGAATGGACGCTCACATTGCCTTTAAGGGCAGCCGACACAAACGAATGCCGTGCTTCCATGAGTGTCAAATCCTGCCGCAGATGGGAATACATTGCAATCAGTTGAAAGCTATTTGCGTCGCTTTATGAAGCTGAAGGAGCCTAGGAACGTCACAACTGCACGCCACGGAACCCTGACCAAACGTCTCTCCTGGACGATTATGGAGTGAGAGCTTGTTGACCACAGTGATGGGCCTACTATTTATGACTGAGGCCAGCTTTTGAAACACTTTCCACAGGATTCAAACTTTATCTTATATTTTCTTTGACAGTTATGAACTTGAGCACATTTGGTGTGTTTTAAACAGCGTGTCCTCAGCCCTGGAACAGCAGGGAAAGAAAAAGGAATAACAGGATGGCGTAGCCTTCCCCAGGGCACTGCTCTACAACACAAAAACAAACTGTAAGTTTGGACGCTCCATTTGACTCCAAGCTTAACCCTACTATTGTCTTCGTTTTCCCCCCTTATTTTGGTGTTCCAGTCAAATTTGACCGGTCCTGTTTTAACTGCTATTAAAACAAACACAACACAAAAAACATTAATCATCACCAAATTTCATTTAACACCCTTTCAGACTGTAAATATTGTATCAGACTACTGGCATACATGAAAAACTGCAGTAAATATACAAACAATAGACACTGAACATGTAATGTGTGATCCATGTGGGGGGATGGGCACATAAGAGCGGGAAATGTGTCAAATTGTTCTGCGTGTGTGTTTGCCAGGTGTGATTCACATGGGTCGATTGGGTACATAAGGGGGGGACACATCTAGAGTCCAGTGTGTGTGCGTGTGTGTGCGTGTGTGTGCGTGCGTGTGTGTGCGTGTGTGTGTGTTTTATCTGATCTGGATGGTTACTAATTCCTTTTCTTTATGGCGGTCATTTTTGACCGGGAACACCATGGGTGTTACAAAGTTGACTAAATCATCCAAAATTCAATGAAAGTGGGGATCAGCAATTGTATATGTTCAAATGTCTACTGTGAAGGATATCATAAAGCCTTAATGCAATTGAATGTAAAACAAAAAAGTTATGATTGGTGAAAGTAGTAAATCGGTCAGATTTGAGCCAAAGACAACAGGAGGGTTACACTTGGATGTGTTTGTGAAAAAATGGACACCCACTGGTCTGCCGTTTTGTCAACTGCATGCCTGGAAGACACCACTGTTTGCTGTTTGTTTTCTGTCTATGGAGATATTATTATATCAATTTGGCGTGGCTGACTCTAAGAAATCGGTGACTTGCGGCAAAAGAAAAAGCTTTAAATCAGCCGTGAAAAAGATGAATTAATTCAAGAGTGCGCCTTCGGAGAATTTAGCTTTAAATCAAAGAGTAATGAGAATAAATTGGATTAGTGTCTCACTTAATCTACAGTTTAAACATCAATAATAATAATAATAATAATAATAGATTTAATTTGTTAGCGCTTTTACAGGTGCTCAAAGACGCTTTACAGATAATAGTGAAGAAAAAAGAAAAGAGAAGAAAGGAACAACAAATAAATATATAGTTAAAGTTAAAGTCAAATAATACAAAAACAATCACACATGAAAAGCCAGATTGAAGAGGTGAGTTTTTGTGAGTTTTTTGAAGGAGGTGAGGTCGGTGCAGTCTCTGATGTTTTGTGGGAGTGAGTTCCAGAGGGAGGGGGCAGCGACGGAGAAGGCTCTGTCCCCCCAGGTCCGGTGATTGGTGCGGGTGGGGATGGATAGGAGGTTGGCTTCTGATGAGCGGAGGCAGCGGGAAGGGGTGTGGTGGTGCAGCAGGTCTGTGAGGTAGGGGGGGGCCTGGTTG
This sequence comes from Notothenia rossii, assembly GCF_949606895.1. Classification (NCBI taxonomy): domain Eukaryota; kingdom Metazoa; phylum Chordata; class Actinopteri; order Perciformes; family Nototheniidae; genus Notothenia; species Notothenia rossii. The sequence goes on from NC_136905.1 coordinate 62,129,537, forward strand.
TTGAGGGCTTTGTAAGTTATGAGGAGGACTTTGAAGTGGATTCTTTGACGGACGGGGAGCCAGTGGAGGTTCTGGAGGATGGAAGTGATGTGGTCTCGGGAGCAGGTGTGGGTGAGGAGGCGGGCAGCAGAGTTCTGGATATGTTGGAGTTTATTGAGGAGGTTGGATGGTATGCCATAGAGGATGCTATTGCAGTAGTCGAGTCGTGAAGTGATGAATGCATGAATCAGGATTTCAGCAGCAGAGGAGGAGAGTGATGGGCGGAGACGGGCAATGTTTTTGAGGTGGAAAAAGGCGGTCCTGGTGATGTGATTTATGTGGTGGTTGAATTTGAGCTGACTGTCGAAAATGACTCCGAGGTTGCGGATGTGAGGGGGGGGAGATAGAGTGTGGCTGTCAATGGTGAAGTTGAAATTCTGGATGTCTTTGATACGGGATGGGGGGCCGATGATGATGATGTCTGAGTTGGCACTGTTCAGTTGGAGATAGTTTGTTTGCATCCATGCTTTTATTTCTGAGAGACAGTTGGTGAGAGTGGAGTGTGTTGTGGGGGTGATGGTTTTTGTTGAGATATAAAGTTGGATGTCATCGGCGTAGCAGTGAAATTGAAGGTTGTGGCGACAAATTATTTTGCCAAGGGGGAGCATGTAAAGGATGAAGAGGAGGGGGCCAAGCACCGAACCCTGGGGGACGCCTTGGGACAGAGGAGCAGTCGAGGAGGTGCAGTTGTTGATGTTGATAAACTGATGTCTGTCGGTGAGGTAGGATTTCAGCCAGGAGAGTGCAGTGTCAGTGATGTTGAGTGATGATTCGAGGAGGGACAGCAGGATGGTGTGGTTGATGGTGTCGAATGCTGCGGTGAGGTCGAGGAGGATGAGGATGTTCAGGTTGCCGGAGTCAGAGGAGAGGAGGAGGTCGTTTGTGATTTTCAGAAGAGCTGTTTCTGTGCTGTGTTTTGATCGGAAACCGGATTGAAATGGCTCAAAGAGGTCATTGGAGCTGAGGTGGGATTTTAGTTGTGAGGCAATGACACGTTCAAGTATTTTTGACAGAAAGGGGAGATTTGAGATGGGCCGGAAGTTGGACATGATTTCAGGTGTGAGTCCAGGTCTTTTGAGAATGGGTGTGACAGCAGCCAGTTTGAGAGAGGGGGGAACTGATCCAGATCTGAAGGAGGAGTTAATGATGGTGGCGATGAGCTGGGACATGGCAGGGAGGCTCTCTTTAACAAAATTGGAGGGCATTGGGTCAAGTGTGCAGGTGGAGTTAATTCCAGTCATGAAGTTGGACAGTTGCATGGGGGTCACAGGGGAGAAGTGGGACAGGGGCTGTGAGGTGAAGGGGGGGGGAGCCAGGAGAGGAGGTGGGGGGTGCTGATGAGGGTGTCAGATTGCCGTAAATGTTGCTGATTTTGGTTTGGAAAAACGAAAGGAAGGAGTTGCACTGTTCGGTGGTGAAGGACGAGGTGGCGTTGTCACAGGGTTTGAGAAGTTTGCTGATGGTGGAGAAGAGACGCTTGGGGTTGCTGGAGCCAGACTGAATGAGTTGTGAGTAGTAATTAGACCGGGCTGCTTTGAGTGCATTACTGTACTGCTGGAGATAGTCAACCAATATAATGTGTCTGTGTAGGTCACAATATCAAAATAATGTAATTGTGTGGGTCACAATATCAAAATAATTACTTATTCACTTTTGGCTTGACAAACTGCATGGATATTCAGTGGTTTCTCCAGCTGAGACTGTAGTTAGTTTAACATGTCTTGAGTCCTAACAAGAAGTGTATTGCAATGCCACCATAATCTGTTTAATAAAATATCACACAGCTGCTCTGACTTCAGCTTGTGGATCTTTCGGATATATTAGCAGCATTTCATATAGCGGACTTCAGAGAGCCCAGTCAAAGATGTCAGATAATCCCACAGCAGAGGTAAGGACTGTATTAGTTACAGATAACATGCTTCATTTCTCCGTTTGGCACCAGGTTCCGATGGCTGTGAATAGGTTGGCAAGCTCTGATGATAGGAGCTGCCAACATCTCTCCCCATGTGACCTCACAATGTGAGACCGACCACCGCTGCCAAACCAGAGGTAGGGTCCTCAGGAAGATGAGGGGAGGCAGCAATAAAGCCATCAAGGACAAATAACAGGCTTTCAGATATTTCCTGAAAACAGAACATGCAGACAAAATTACAGCCATTTTATGAACTGTGAGTCCTGTCCATCAGGAGCAAAAGAGGAAGTTGGAAATTGTTATTATAGAGCACAGAGGGAGGAAATTTGTGACCACTTTTCATCTATAAGTGTTCCCCAACCTTAATAAATTTATTATTAAAACATGACAAAGCACACCTACCCTAATAGTAACAATATTGAAGGTTCACTTTTGCCGATTAAGGTAACCCAATAGGGATTGATTTTATGGCACACTGATGAAAGCATTGCAACATTTATATACTTGCTGTGTTACCTATTTGGTGCTTTTGGTGACATTGTGGTAAAAACAAATCTATATTAAAAACATCAGTTTATCAGGCAGTATAATCCCAGAATTATATAATATGCTGATTCCATATTATTACCATATAAGGTGTCTTTTATTTGACCATTTATGTGAATTTCTGCTCAAGAAAAGCCTTTGTAACAACCACAGCTTTGTCCAACACAGCAGCAAGTTTCAGATTTTAACCCTAAAAAGGGATGGTATATGAACTTGATAACATTATAAGGTCAATCCTCAAACGTCTGATATCTAGCAAAGCAGAGGACAGAACAATAACAGGTAGTGTGGGTTACAACCTAGCCATTTAAGATTAAAGTAAGCGCCAAATAACTTTTATTGTAAATGTCTGGTGTCATCTGTAATATCGGTGTTATGAAAAGTTGATTAACTGGTGGGAACATTTGCTTCCTGCAGCCTAGTGTCGACTGCAAAATATTGTTTTCTCCAGCAGCTCTGGGCAATAGTTCCAACAGTGACCAGCGTGCAGGGAACAGGTTTACCTTTACAGGTAGCCTGAGTAGTACCGAGGGGCTTCTCCTTACTGACAAGCTCCTGCAGCAGGGCAAACAAGAGGAAGGAGCTGTTACAGCATTGATTTGACTTATAATGTGCAGGAGATGATGAGGATGCAGATATTATAGCAGAGTTCCAGTCTACTGTTTCTTTGTGCTGTCGCAGCAGTCTCAGCTGTCAGGAGAGTATCCCCACCCCCCCTACATCCACGCATAGCCAGCAGCAGCCAATGAAGGGGACAGCGAAGGACAGGAGCCCAGGAATTCTAAACAGCTTGACAAGTTATGGCAACTTTTCAGTGGTATAATAATGATCCAAGAGCCTGGACGTTGGAGAAGTGGTTGTGCCTGAATCAAGAGAGTCAATATCCTTAATGTTCCTCGCCTTATAATTTAAGTCCAATACCAATGGTCGATGCTTATGAAGGAAGCAGTGAGCAATAGGGGAAAATGACTAAAAACACTTTATTTTTCTCAAACAAAGATTCAATATTCAGTGGTAGCTACAGTGTAGCAATGAAAATCTTAGGTCCTGAGCTCCTCCAACAGTGCAACATATGATATGACATAAGACAATAAAATAACAATAATAATAATAAAAATGAAAATTGTACAAATGAAAGAGTACGAGACATTTTAATAAAATAGTGAAGGTGAAAGAAACATAATGTAAGGTTAAATATTGTACAGTGAAATATAATTAAATACTGTTTGATCTAGTGATAACTATTACGATAAAAAATGGAATACATTCTAAGATGCAACCAGATGAATGCTTTGGGATATGGAGGCACTTAACAGAGCTCAGGCGTTTAGCAGTCTTATGGCCTGTGGAATGAAACTGTCCTGAGTCTGGTGGTTTTATTCCTGATACTGCGGCCTAAACAAAGAGTTTCCAATAACCGGCCACAAAACACCTTAAGCTTAACCAAAATATGTAGTATACCAAACATGAAAACGTTAGAACCTTGGTTTATTTACAAAGACCATGTTATGTTTACCACATGCATGTAATACAGAAAACTATAATTGTAATAAACAGTAGCATTTTAAGGAAATAGTCAAAATTATGCTGCCTAACCCCCCCAACTCTAGCTCTAATACACTTAACACTCACCTGCGCGCATGATCTGGACAGTGACTGAAAAAATGTAAACTTCACATAAAAGTGTCCAACATTTCTATACCCCCTGGGTTAGGAACATTGGAAAATAGCGACTATTCCTTTTTAAATGATTCTGTTAAGGTGGAAATGCACCTTGAGGCATTGTGAACATATCAAACTGGAAGGAGAACCAGGGATGCTATCTGGCCTGGGACATCTTTAGGATCCCTCGGGAGAAGTAATTACGACTCAGCATTGGAGAAGGACATCTTGGATAACTTAGCTTGGACAAAGGGACTAAAACAGAGGTTGCTGTCAGTCCAATATAAGATTAAGAAAGTATTTGGGATAAAAATACCCTGAAAACCTGATAATTGTTGTTACGTTCCCTATTGGGCTAGGGGAACCAAAGGGAAATAATACGACCAGAGTGGAATTGGTATAATTATAAGTGGTTTATTTTAAATAGCAGCAGTAAACAAAATGGCAGGCAAGCAGCCTGAAACAAACAAATTGCCACAAACACCGGTTCACATAACAAACAAGAGAGGCCACAAGGGCGCAAGTTTAAATAGGCAACCAAACTAAGGGAGGACTCTCAAAAGTGAGCCTATTTACACACCTGAAATCACTGAACACTTAACGAAAGGAGGCTGCAAGTAGTGATAGCAGTTTGACACTGAAGCTTCGAACGGAGCTTCAACCCTGGACTTCCTATTCCATAGCAGCAGTGCTTCGAAGCTTGCTTCAAATCACGTGACATGTGACGTCCGAAGCAGCAACTGCTTCAAATCACGTGAGATGTGACGTCCGAATCAGCAACTGCTTCATTTCCTGAATGAATCAACTCACTGGTTCGCCGTCCAATCAGGTGATTCAATGCACTGCCTCGTCTCGATTCTGACAGGTGACAGGTTGAAACAGTTTCAAATTTGAGCGCTTCAACACTTTATAACCGCTCTAAACAATGCGCAATGTGTGGGTTGTTGTCGTAGTTTGCATTGTTGCTGTTGAGTTGTTGTTGACATTGCATTTGAATTGGATCATTATAGAGCAAGCCAGGAAGAAAAATAGGTCGTTCTGGCTCGTGAAACACTTCGAAATGTGGAGAAGTTGTGAACAAAAAGAAAATGAGTAATATAAAAACACTTCGGTGGTCTAAGGAATTGAGAGCCCAGTGGATAGAGCCGGCGGCCAAGATGCGGCGATATCCTCCGCGCAGCTGGTTCAAAGCACGGTATAGTTAAACTTTTAATCATTGCTTTTCAACTTTAATACTTTAATAACTGATAAAAGGCCCTCTCCGCCCAAAAAAATGTTAAGCACTCTCTAGTCTCTTCTCAATAACCCAATACACACTATTATCAATCTTTAATTGCAAATAGAACATGATATTCAGTCTTAGTGTGAGTGTGTGTGTCTCGAATATTTTTCAAGGCAAAGATACGTTAAACCCACTGCAGCCTTGCACTTCGCCAGGAGAGGTCGCTGTAACTGAAGCTTCGAGAAATGAACCTATTTCCGACACAATTGTCCAAGTGGTTCGACGCTTCATTCAAAGCTTCATTTTGCCATCACTAGCTGCAAGAAACACAGCTAAATAGAGTAACTGAACACACCACTCTAAACACATAAATCAACACGACACTAAGCACATACGAGTTAACCCCTGTTAACAGAATGTATCACAATCAATAAGACCACATAAGTTAAACTCACAACGACGAGCAAATAGCGAGAGGCGTCTGTTCCTCAACAGAGCCTACAGAGTGATGACAGTCCGCGGCCTTTGTACTCCTCCCCCGGGAGATGTGCCGGAAGGGGCGGGGATTGGATGAAGTCTCATCCAATCACCTCTTCGGATGTTGCGAGGGCGGGACGTCGGAGGAACTGCGCAGCTCATGTGTAAACACACACACACAACCAGGTTTAATAGCCTTAACAGCCCCAGGAAGGCAGCGGCTGTAACAATTGTGTACTGGGATTATACTACTATTAGAGTTAGGAAAATAAAACGTCTCATAATATCGAAAAAAGTGTTGATAGATTCCTAGGATATTTAGACGTGTGCAAAAAACCTATTTACATTTTCACTATTGTTGCGATTATCCCATGCAGCACTCAGATTACACCCAAAGGAGGAATGGTTAAGAGAAGTAAAGAAGGAACATGTTTAGACGGAATTCATACAAACCACTATTAGTAAACCCATTGGGTTGTGACTCCTTAGTCTTCACACCGGTCTGCAGTCCACCTGCATAGCTCAGAACGTGGGGTTTATTGACAATTTGAACCTTTTCTGGAATCGCCGGTCTCTTTTTAACGACGACGGCGTACATCCAAACAGAGCAGGTTCTCAGATGTTGTCCGCTAATATTCAACACACAGTGCTGTCTCGACCACGTGCCTGACTATTCACATCAAACTCATTTTCAGGACAGACTGCTGACCTGGGTATTGGCGCCCCCTGCCATGGTCCGCTGCCCCCTACAGCCACACCAGCGCTAGTCACAACAACAGTCACTGACCCTGATCGCATCATCTCTACTTTTCCGCCACAGACACTCCCAATCCTTCTCGCCAGCTCTATCCGGTGGCCAACGAGGCAAATACAAAGAAGAGGAATTATATACGCAAAAAACCTCATAAAAGTTAGCATCACAACTACATTAGTGCAACAGAACAAGACAATTAAGTTTGAGAAACCGGCTCGAGATACACTTTTTGTTATATTCCATGGAATGTTCTTAACATCCCGATAGCAATGAATATCTTAAGTGCTTTGACAAAAAATCGATAAAAACATGTCATCTGTGGAAGCCGTAGTACCAACACACTCTCACTCCATAAACGTCCTGGAGCAATGCTTGGTCAGGGTCCCCGAGGCGTGTAGTTGGGACGCTCCTAGGCTCCTTCAGCTTCATAAAGGGACGCAAATAGCTTTCAACTGATTGCAATGTATTCCCATCTGCGGCGGGATTTGATGCTCATGGAAGCGGGGCATTCATTTGTGTTGACTGCCCTTAAAGGCAATGTGAGCGTCCATTCCCATTGGATAACGGAGAATTGTACACCCGGAAGTAAGTATTCCCCTTACTGTCGAATGAAGCTGAAGGAGCCTAGGAGCGTCCCAACTGCACGCATCAGGGACCTTGACCAAGCGTCGCTCCTGGACGTTTATGGAGTGAGAGTGTGTTGGTAGTACTGTAAAAAGTACGACCAATCATTTTAGCCGGCCCGGCTAAAATAACTGGATGGCCTACCTGCCTGTCAGCCTTCCATCTGTGCACAAACTTATCTCGTGCCCTCATTGGTCATGTGCACGTTCGTGTGTGTTGGAGGAGGGGCTCTGTAAATAAGTGGCAGATTTTCTCCGGCTGTGTATTTTCAAATTCTAGCGCGCTCAAGCTGGTTTCTCCAAAATTACCTATCCCACCTTTAATCATTTTTGGTGTTCTGTTATTAGACTACAAGCCACTGCATAAGAATGCCTACAAAATAATCAGATTCTGCTGTAGCAACATTTATGAAAAAAAGTCCATCAGTGCTTAGCTCATTAACATCTCACAGTCCAAGGGAGGACTCCTTTACTAACCTTACATCCCCCCCAAATTGATCATATGATTGATAGTGTTACAGGGGCGCTGAAAACAACACTGGACTCTGTTGCCCCTTTTAAAATTAAGAAAATTAAACAAAGAAGACTAGCTCCATGGCATAACAATGAAACATAACATAGCATAATAAATCAGAGGACAAGGCAACTTGAGAGGAAATGGCGCTCCACCAAGCATGAAGAATTTCGGTTACTCTGGCTTGATATAAGAAGGAACTAAAGCATCTACCTGTATCTTAGACCCTGTTCCATCTGAACTGTTCAAGGAAATTGCACTCCTAATTAATACACCTGTATTAAATATGATGAATATATCTTTACTGTCAGGCTACGTTCCACAGTCATTTAAAGTAGATGTAATTAAACCTATTATTACATTACATTGCATTACATTGCATTTAGCTGACGCTTTTATCGAAAGCGACTTACAATAAGTGCGTTCGACCAACAAGATACAAACTTGAAGAAAACAGAATCATATAAGTACATCAGGTTTCATAGAGCCAAAACAGTGCTACTCAACTGGTTTTAGATAAGCCAGCCCTTCATTAGTATGTAAGTGCTTTGTTGGCAATTCTTTGTTATTAATTCTATCGATCGAAGTTCAGTCGAAAGAGATGAGTTTTCAGTCTCCCCCAGAATATGTGCAAGCTATCTGCTGTCCTGATTTCAATGGGGAGCTCATTCCACCATTTTGGAGCCAGGATAGCAAACCCACGTGTTTTTGCTGATGGGAACTTGGGTCCCCCTCGCAGTGCGGGTGCAGCGAGCTGTTTGGCTGATGCAGAGCGGAGTGCACGTGCTGGGGTGTATGGTTTAACCATGTCATGGATTTAGGAAGGGCCAGATCCATTCACAGCATGGTACGCAAGTACCATTGTCTTGAAGTGGATTCTAGCAGTTACTGGAAGCCAGTGAAGGGAGCGGAGGAGCGGCGTGGTGTGGGAAAATGTAGGAAGGTTGAAGACCTGACGAGCCGCTGCATTCTGGATGAGCTGCAGAGGTCGGATGGCACATGCAGGTAGACCAGCCAGGAGGGAGTTGCAGTAGTCTAGGCGTGAGATGACGAGAGCCTAGACCAGAACCTGCGTTGTTTTCTGGGACAGCTGGGGACGTATCCTCCTGATGTTGTAAAGAGTGCATCTGCAGCAGCGGGTTGTAGCAGCGATGTTTGCAGTGAAGGACAGTTTGTTATCTAGGATCACACCCAGATTCCTTGCAGTTTGAGTCGGGGAAACAACAGAGGTGCCGATGTTGATTGTTAGGTCAAGAGTGGGACAATCTTTTCCCGGAAGGAAAAGCAGTTTTGTCAAGGTTGAGCTTGAGGTCGTGAGCAGACATCCACTGAGAGATGTTAGCTAGACAAGCAGAGATGTTAAAAAAACAAACCTTGATCCTGAGGTTATGGCCAACTTCAGGCCAATATCAAACATTCCCTTCCTCTCAAAAATCCTTGAGAAAGCAGCGGCCTCACAATTGGGTGAATTTTTAAATACAAATTGTTTATTTGAGAAATTCCAGTCAGGTTTTAGAAAACATCATAGCACAGAGACAGCACTGGTTAAAGTCACAAATGACCTGCTTTCTGAATCTGATAATGGACTTGCCTCTATCCTGGTTCTGTTAGATCTGAATGCTGCCTTTGACACTATTGACCATAAAATACTACTACAAAGATTAGGACTTGTAATAAGGGGAACTGCACTAAGCTGGTTCAGGTTATATCTATACCGCAAGGGTCTTTACTTGGACCCATCCTGTTCAACTTATATATGCTACCATTGGGCAATATAATAAGGAATAACTCCATCAATTGTCATTGTTATGCTGATGATACACAATTGTATCTATCAATTAAGATGAACAATATCCATTTGTTAAACTGCAAGAATGCCTCACAGACATAAAGACATTGATGACCTGCAACTTTTTATTATTAAACTCTGACAAAACAGAAGTCATTATACTTGGTCCCCAGCACCTTCGGAACAAACTGTCCAACAATATAATTTCTTCGGATGGTATTACCTTAACCTCCAGCACCACTGTAAAAAATCGTGGTGTTATCTTTGACGAGGGTTTGTCTTTTAACTCACGTATAAAGCAAATTTCAAGGACTGCCTACTTCCATCTAAGGAATATTGCAAAAATCAGGCACATCCTAAATCATAACAATGCAGAAACACTCATCCAAATTTGTGTCATTGTGTTAAATACGTCTTTTAATTGGTATTTGCACATTTATCTTGTAAGATTCTTCATTGTTTTACATTGCTTTTACATTGTCAATTGTGTTTGTTGATTTGTAAAGCCCTCTGAGACAAATATGATTTGTGATATTGGGCTATATAAATAAACTTTAATTGAATTGACTGCTGCCGTTGCTCCCCATTTTTCTTGTTTTGTGATTTTCTGTATATAAAGAAACTGTGTTTGCAATAAAAGATGATGGCAAGGAATATGTTACTTCACTTGAATGAACCATATATGTCTCTTACATATGCACTGTTGCACTCAGGGATTGAGCCAATGAGCTGCCAGAGGCCGTCATCACCAATGACCTGCAAGCATATCCTTACACTTGGTTAGGTCCAGTGGTGGAAAGTAACTAGGTACATTTACTCCAGTACTGTACATATGATGACATCCTTGTAATTTACTAAAGCATTTCCATTTTATGATACTGTATACTGATGCTAATAACGTGCTTTTTACTCCACTTCATTTATTCAACCCTCAAAGTTACTAGTTGCTTTTTACATCCAAAACACATCATATGCTTTAATTATGCTGCTGTATTGTACTACTAATCTACAGAGTCTCGACATAGCAAACTACAATACTTTAATGGTATTAAACATTTCTACTTAAAGGGGACCTATCATGCAAAATGCACATTTGTACGTCTTTTATACATGAATATGTGTCCCCGGCAGTGTTGGGTGTAACGCGTTACAAAAGTAACGGAGTTACAGTAATATATTACTTTTTGCTGTAACGAAGTAATGTAACGCATTACTAATGAGATGTGGGTAATATATTACCCGTTACAATGCTCAGTAACGCAGTTACAACATATTTTAACCCGAAATTAAATTGTGTTTTGTTTTTTAAGAAATGTATTAACATAGCGAGACATTCCGACACCGGACAAATTGTGCGGGTCGATTAGTAAACCTGGTGTTTACCCTTCAGGCTTCGCGTCGAGATCTTCGGGGAAGTTGAACGTTATGCAACCATTCAAAAAAGAGAACGTAGCGAAAAATACAAACAACAAATTGTGTCAGGTGCGCGTGACCTGCTCCGCTGCGCGTGCATCATTTCCAAAGTGCTTCCACAGCAGTGACACACATATGATCTGTGGATAATCATTTCTACGAAAATGGTTAAAGCAACCATCACTAAACGCCAGCAACACTGCATCTACTGCAGACAGTAGCAACAGGTCAGATGCGGACATCACGTTACCCTCCGTTGTGGACACTAGCTTACTCCCGCCTGACTCACCAGCCCCGGAGCAGCAGTCTTCGTCGCCCGAAACTACGCCGCCCCTCTGCGGCCCGCAGGTGCCAGGTATATCTAAACAACTACCCGCCTGTACAGTGGGGTAAGGCGGTCATTTTGCAGTTTGTGGTATAAAAATAGACAATGGCTAGAATATTCATGTGAAAATAGAACCATATTCTGACATGCCTGTAGAAATCTTGGGTCAAAAATAATGCATACAATAGCCATACTTGTCAACCCTCCCGATTTTCGCGGGAGACTCCCGATTTCATTGCCCTCTCCCGGTTTCCTCCCGGGGTCATATTTCTCCCGCATTTCTCCCGATTTCTGACAAAATCTGATTTAAACACGACTGTTTCCACTCCGACTTTAATACAGCTACACCATTGTTTGGTTTCCATGGTAACACGTCTCTTTAGTAGCGCGCGCAACTCAAAGTCTGAGAGGGTGAGGCAGATATTCACAGAAAACAGAACAAGAATCAACAACTACTCTACTCTCTGCTCACTCCTTTCCTGTAAAATACAGGTCCAACCCACACATATGCTCCATCAAGGATGGTGCTACAGGCCGCAAGGCAGTGCACTTACAACTACAATAAGCATGTTAATGTTAATCTAACAGCTCCGGCGATCCACTAGCACCGCCCCCCCCCCCCCTCCAATTTTGCATTTTGAAATGCTCCCGATTTCTGAGGTCTAAAGGTTGGCAAGTATGACAATAGCACAGATGCCTTCACCACGAATGGCTACAAAAATATCTCATATCCCAAGCTTATTATCAACGAGCTGATGTTGCAGCTGAAATGTTCTCCAGGTCACAAAGTCAACCTCACATAATGATGTGATACCAGTTTTCAAGCACAGTAAATATTCTCTTCCCATCGTATATGATGGGACCAAGGTGATGATGTAGTAGGCTACATGGTTTTAATAATACTTTTGCCTTTCAATGTTTGCCATTTCAAACCATGAGCATGGTTTAAATAATATTTGCCTTGATTTACAATATGTTAACCTTCATTATAGTCCTTGACAGCGGTCTGTACTGCTGTATTAACAACATGTCACATGTTAAGAATTTACAATCAGAATCGAGTATTCAACGAAGCCCTGTAATACAATTTGTTAGTAGCCTTAAGGGCCTACACAGTTGTTATGCTACCACATCGCCCTTCACTGGATGCATAATGAGCTGCACTAAACTACATTTTAGCATTTAAAATACCTAGCTATTCTTTTGCGGTTATTTTGGTGAAAGTAACTAAAAAGTAACTAAAGTAGTGTAACTCATTACATTTCAGAGACAGTAATATTGTAATGTAACTTATTACTTTCAAAAGAGAGTAATGAGTAATATGTAATATATTACATTTTGGAAGTAACTTGCCCAACACTGGTCCCCGGTGTGTCAGGGAACTCACCAAGTTTAAGAAAACACAACCCTCTCTCTTTTTCTCCATACACTAATCTCTAAAAATGGGGCTGCAACGGATCTGATACAGACTGATACAGATTTGAAATATCTCTGACGTCAGAAACAAGGAGCTCCACCTATATGGGCAACCCTCCACCTATCCGGGGAATGGGGGGTTGGGCCACGAACGTGTCCGTTCACACGAGACCGCTCGAAAGCGTTGGAGATGCTGTAGTACATATGCCAGGCCTGTAAGTGGCGCTGTAGTCTGCCACAAAAGCAGCGAAGAAGACTTCTCAGAATCAGCCCTTGCAAAAACAGGGCTGGAAAAGAGCAAATAGAGCGAAATGAGGCATGGCTAAAATGCATGATCTGTTTGGTATTTTGAAAAAAATACTTCACAGACATGTTTTATATAGGTATGGTCCTACAATATATTATTCAAATATAGCAAGATAGGTCCACTTTAAATAACATTTTGGCTCTAGAACTTTTATTGTATGAAGTATTTACTGTGTAATTTTTACTTTATTAAATCATTTGAGTATTTTATCTACCACTGGTCAGTGCTTAAGCATATGATGAAAAGTTTCAAAATGAAAGACATTTCATTAATTTCATAGTCTGGTGATTAAGTCTTATTTGTTGCTTTTATTTAGTTCCTTATATTCTCAAACATATTTCTAATATCTTTATTTTCCTCTACGAAAACATAGCCACATCACTGCTTCATCATGCGCTTCCAAAGACAACTTGATTGCACTGATTTATTGTGTGTGTGCTTGTGTATGGCATTGTATTTTAGTAAGCGTGTAGGTCACTACCTCAGTGTTGTCAGAGTTTTGCAAGCATGCCATTTTTGCTGTGCTTATCCTTGCTTGACTCGCTGCAAATCAATAAATCCACTCTTATTGTTTGTGCAAGTGGCCAGATAAATGCACACCTCAATTTTGGCTCACTGGTGTGTTTATAAATGTGCAAAAAGAATGCAGCCCTATTGGACTTATTGGCCTGTAATAAAACTGTTTCAAGAATACGCCACAATTATTTTAGTGTCTAAGTGAAGCGTGTGCATGTACGTACATTGTAATCATTGAAGTGACCATTATGTCGAGAACGCATGATTGTATATTTTTTAGGAAATGGTTACTTTTTGGGAGAAAATGACATATGGTCACTACTGTTAAAGCATTTAAAAACCAAATGTCTTATACTATAGAATGTTTTGTGAGATGTCAAGATTTGAAAATAAGCTTAATAAATTGGGACTAGTGTCCTCTCAAAATACATTTAATTATACACATTTATTCCCTTGTAATGTGTCAATGTTTCCTGCATCCAACCAAATTCAACCAATGTTTAGACTGATAAAGTATTACATAGTTTGGGATCACTTTGGTTGTTAAGGCTATATTAGTTAAGCTTTATGGGCATTTGGTTAGATTTTTTTAGCTTTATAGAATATATATATATTTAATCATGGTTCATGTTTATTCTCAATCCTTGTAAAGATTTTTGGCAGTGTCCCAGTTCACATATTTCCATTATATTTCCAATAAATAAAATTGAGAAATGAAATGAAAATAATGACAGGGGAACTGTGTTTCTTACAATTTAAGGAAAGTATTTTCTTATCCATGTTGATGCTTCATTGGGTATAGGCTGGCTGTTATAAACACAAACGGTATCTGTCCCTTATTGAGGATTCCGAAAAACTTAGGGAAAGCTAAAGTTAACGGAAACATGAGCACTTATATTAGGGTCATTTGACCTCTCTCAATCAATCGATCTTATGTAGTTATGTAGTTAAAGAAAAAGAAAAAACACTTACTATTCTCCCTGCCCAGTTTGTCTTATAACAGAGTCTTTGACACTATCTTTTCATTCTGAGGTGCCAGCCTCTTAAAAGTTCAATTAATTAAGCTAATTATAAAAGCAGTGATAACACTGACATTCTGTACAAAAAGAGTGTGCCGTGGGGGAGAGATCGGGTGAATGTGAAGGACACTATGACAGGGGTGAATGGGAATGATGGGTAATGAATGGGTTTGAATTGCACACGCATCTTTAAGTGTGTAATAAAGGAGTGTGATAAGCGTTCCAACGAAGGAAAATCTGTCTGTGTGTTTGTGTATAAAGTTAAATGCACTGCCCTCCTTAGTCCTGCCAGGTACAATCACACTGCCCAGCGAGCCCTGACTTCCAGCCATGTGAGGACTTAATTGCCACGTGGACTTACAGACCTGTCTCTTGGTGTTGACCCCTGAAGAAAAATCTTAATCTGTGGTTGACAAGATGGTGGTTCAGCCTCCCTACAGGCTCACAAGATAAGCCACAGAGGAAGTGACTAATGGTAAAGGAAATAAAGATCATATTTCTTCCATGCTAAATGATCAGGTATCAAGGTTTGAAATTAAATGAAATCAGGTTTCAGCTTTTGTTTTTTTTCTGTTAAAGCACTGAATCATTTTAAGCCTCCAGGTTTCTGGCAATTAACCAAATGAACATCCTTTAGAGGATGAGTCATTGCTCAGCTCTTGTGGGCATGTTAAGCCTGTCATGTGAAGTTGGAGGGCAGATTGCTTGGTTCTAAGGAACCAAAAAGGTTGACTGTTAAAAAAACACGTACAAAGATGGCTCAACCAGCCTCCTCAGAGGAAGACATTCTGCCACAGGAAGATACCGTCCGTTGTTTCATTTGAACTATTTAACCTCATCTTAAAATGTTCAGTGCATATAGCAGCAGATTATGTATCTTTGTGATCAACAAATACATGTATTTAAAACCTAAATCAGCATCTTTAGTGGTTTGTAAAACTAATATGGACCATAGACTGTGAATAAGGGTAAGTGGATGAAGGCACAGAGGCGCCACCGATAGGACTACAGTGGCGAACCGTATCTATCACAACTGGACCTTCTGTAGACACACACCCGCCGCCGCACAAAACCACTCAAATGCGTAGTGCATGGACCGACAAAGACAAACAAATCAACACTGTAATATTACAGATCAAAAACACAGATACGATTCTCATTTATTCATTTTATTTACATTTCATAAAATGTTCTTTATATAATAAAATCGAGTGTTGTTGTTAGTTTTATCTGAGTGTGTCAGGGTATTCTCTGAATACCTTGAAGGCCCTGACGGTTCACCACTGGTAGACTAAGGCTTTGAAGCTTCAAGTTTGGCATTTTAAGCTGTCGCCATCTTTTTGTCACCAGCAGTGACAAGAGAGGGTGGAGCTAATTTGAACCAAAACCATGAGTAAGGCATTTCTAGGCAACCAAAATAATATAATTAACTAGCATAAGTGGAAGACACCCAAAACCGGACAGTGCCCTGAAAGTGACCTCAATCACAAGGTAGCCACTTTCTGAAGCACACCCAGCTTATCATCTATTTGAATCCAAAAAGGACCATAATTAAGTAAACAAGCACCACGCTGTATTGAAGAAGAGGTAAAACTAGCATTTAAGTACATAAACTAATTAGGGGGTCTTGTTCTGAGGTAATAAATCACTTAAGAAGCAGTTTCCTTTTTAGAGACCACTAAACGATTAGACTACTTTTTGCTTAATTAGCTTCACCTAGCCAAGAAAAATGCCCTTTAAGGCAAATTCGCATTGGTTTCACATTTCAGAACCGGAGTTTGCTAACATTTTAATCCTGAAATATTGTACCATGATGGTTTGCTCTACAATTTAAGCATTCATTGTCCCCAGATGATGAAGCATGCTCCTTTTGGTGATCCCCAGACTTTTCTTCTGGCACAACTTTCAGGTTGCCTTTTTTATTGTCTCAACAACAATTGGTTGTATGACCAACATTTGACATTTAATTTCGGTATTTGTATTTAGTTTTGACCTCAGAAACCCACACAAGTAGTGGCATTGCCATGATCCTCAGCTGTGCTTACTGCAAATTAGCAAATGCTATCACGCTAACACAACTAAAATGTCTCTAAATTCTTAACCATCTAGTAATTAATTTCCCTTTATTTTTATGTCAGAATATATCCAGTCACCATTGTCAATCCAAAAGTATGTCAAATAACCTCTAAGCTAAAACCATCATGTTTGACAACACCATAATCCTACCTTGTTAAATTGTGAAAACTTGCATGCAGCAAGTGTTGAGTTTCTTTCGGTGACACACAGTCAAAATCCTGACAGCGCTATTTCTATTTTTTGGGAGATTCATTGTAAGTTGTTAAATAAGTTGTCAATGTAGCTGTCTACAATTGAAGGGGGTAGAAAATGAATGTCATGGCTGGTGGCAATTGACGTCAAATCTAATGTGAAGTCCCGCCAAAACTTTAGAAAGTGTCTGACTTCAACCCTGTCTCCTAAAAATTACGTTCCCACAGAACTAAACTGCATTCTCAATTACTTTCAGCTCGAAACATATTTTCTCCCACGTTACGTTTGTTATCAACGTATCTCAAATACGTTTATTTTCTACATATCTTCTAGAAACCTTTTTTTCCCACGTTACGTTTGTTATGAACGTCTCTTAAATAAGTTTATGTTCTACATATCTTTGCCATTTATTGTCTTGCTTATAATAATGATAAAGTCATTTATAAATATTATTTTAGAGCACACATTTGAAATCGACAATCGGGCTCGATATATGGTTAAATTAAAATCAGTAGGCGAGGCTGTAATTTTGCCAGCTGTTACTTTCATGAGCGAGGCAGAAAATAATAGTTTTAACATGCCAAAAAGCTGCTGTGTCGTTTATTGCTCCTCAAACATTAAAACAAATCCAGAGTTACGTGTTTCATACTTCCTCTAAGAAGAAAGGACAGTAACAGAAGATCTCTGTGGCTTCAGGCTTGATCGCCGTTCAAATGACAGCGTTGGTTTCCCCAAAAGTGGGCGGGGCTGTAAAGTGAGGTCAATTTTACTCTCATCTATTGTTCAAAACCATTCTATTTATTCTAACGTAAATTACATGACTGTGTTTTATCTTTTTATTTATTTGTTTTTATTTTAAATCGTATAATGTCGGGCTTTTTTTGCCGAAGGCTTAGAGCCTCAAAATACTGAAATCTGTATTTTTTATTATCTTTTTTTCCTTCTAATTTGTTATTCTTTTCTAAATAACACACTGTTATTTACTCAACAATAACACACAATTATCCTTGTTTTTATTTATTCGTTTGATTCTATAATCTTGGGCTTTTTAACATGCTTTTTAGCCGTAAATAAAGTCACCGGAAAAAGACGTAGGCCAATAAGGGACATTTGGAGCAATACACACCACAAACCACCCACTGAACAGATTACCCAAGATCCTCAGCTTGAAGCTCGTTGATTGGATGTTTTAGCTGCAATGCACGCTGGGATATGGTGTTAATAAGATATGATATCCGAAAACATTAATTAAAAAAAAAAAAGAATACTTTATTCCGAGTGTTCTTGCTTTTCTCTTTGGAAGTCATCACATAACGGCATTGTAATACACGGTTCGGCTGCATTAAATATTACATATCTGCCGTAGTTCTTTATTTATAGAGCCCTGATGAGAAGACTTCTGGACAAACTTGAAGAACTGCCGCCAAAACTGAATATGTGACGTGGATCATAAATATTAAATTAACAATTAAACAACATCTTACATTTCTTTTCACAAAATACGTCTCTTTGCAGTATCAATAGTAATTCGGCTGACTTTTATATTTGATCCAATTGGTAGATAGGCTGTATTTACACCATAACGGTGCACAGCTGATAGAAAAGGACTTGTAGTTTTTAAAGATATTACTGATTTTCTTTGAATATAAGAATGTAAATACTGAGTTGAGAGAATAGTCAGGGGATTTGGGTGAAGGGAGACACATCTATAGAATCACAATTTCAATAGCTTACCATTAAATGACGGATATACCTTTCTGTCTGTGATGTTTTACAAATCAGATATTAATGTGTAGAAGTAAAACATGAGAAATAGTATAGCAATATCCTCTACAATTAATTAAAAACATGAATAAAACTACATATCTTCAGATGTTATACATACATAAGTGTCCTACAATAATAATACAAAGTTATTATTAGTATGCTGTGTGTACCTTGTGTGCACCTTGTGTGTTAAAGCACGTTATTTAATTATTTTTGTTGAATAATGTTATTTTTGTTGAATGATGTTATTTGATGAAAAAAATATTAAGAGTACATACTTTCATAGGGGGAAAATAGAAGGTCAATGATAGAAATATAGAATATAAAAAATCAAGAAGATACTGTAAGTGATCTCTACAATAAAACAGTTTAGTGCTGGATGTACAAAGATATTAATATGAGGATGTGCAAAACAGACAAACTAATTAACCTTTATTAACACATTAAAGAATACTTTAGGTTAATGTCTTCTTTTAAATAAGAAAAAAGCTTTGGGTTTATCTATCTACAGATAAATATTAAGCCTGACAAAGTACTTAACGTCTAATATATTGCTTTCCTGCAATGTGAACTATGTTGAAGCACTTATTTTAACTGACATTATACACATTAATGATACTCTTATGTATGTAGATAGATAGTATAAGAAATGTGCAGAATTTGACAGTTTAATGGTGGAGGTATACACACATATTGATAGATGTCTTGTAATGCACTGTTGAGGAACCTGTGACCCAAGTTTTTTTCATTCATTGCATAACTACACCGTAGTTGTGTATATGAGAATGTCAATAAACCTTAGAAAATCTTGAAATCTTGAAAGGGATGTGCAAAATAGCAATTATATACAGTTTTTAATTAACTATTAGTAGAGAATAACGAGTAATTAATATACTTTATAGAGATCTGCAGATAAGTGTTTAGTCTTCTCAAGCACTAACTATCAAATATCTCTCCTGATTGTTGGCACTTGACCATCACCTTCCCTGAATTTTACTCAGGTGTAACTCAAGTCTGATTTAAGCGTTGTTTAACTGAAATAGATTTAGTGGAGTAAAAATACCAGGTTAACCTCTGAATTGTAGTGGAGTAGAATTACAAAGTAACAATGAGCTCTCATGTGGGTATATATTAATGCTGCCCATTATGGATACAAGTGATTTTCACCCATTTAGTAATTACATGTTTTAAATTTGTACACACCAATTTGTTTCCTATCGCCTAAACCTCCAGGGCTGTACACAGTTTCATACTGAAAACTTCTAATTTTGGGGAAAACAAAAAAGCCTTTTAAAACTACAATTCCCAGACGTGCCATAAAGAACATGTTGCAAAACACAATAGCCAGCATGTGTAGTTCTTGGATGGCATTCGAGTCCCGTTTTGAATAGTTGCGTGGTTTTGTTCCATTTCAAAGAGTTTGACGCTCGGCGTAACCTTGGCGCACTGCCTCTCCAACATCCAATCACAGAGCTTGAAGATTAATCACGGGGTTTGTCAACGGGACTGTAGTCCCAAACGATAGCTGGGGATTATGGGTGGTGTAGTGTCTTCGGCCATCCTAAACTCTGATTTTTTTTTCGGATATCATATCGCATTAACACCACTTCTCTGCGTGCATTGCGGCTAAAACATCCAATCAACGAGCTTCAAGCTGAGGATCTTGGGTAATCTGTTCAGTGGGTGGTTTGTGGTGTGTATCGCTCGAAATGTCCCTTATAGGCCTACGTCTGTTTCAGGTGACTTTATTTACGGATAAAAAGAATGTTTAAAAAGCCCAATGTTATAGAATCAAACGAACAAATAAAAGCAAGGATAATTGGGTGTTATTGTTGAGTAAATAACAATGTGTTATTTAGAAAAGAATAACAAATTAGAAGGAAAAAAAGATTAAAAAAAATACAGATTTCAGTATTTTGAGGCTCTCTAAGCCCCATTTCTTTTCCTCACAGACGGCAAAAAAAGTCCAACATTATACGATTTAAAATAAAAACAAATAAATAAAAATATAAAACACTTATAAGCAAAAAAATAAATGGCAAAGATATGTAGAGAATAACCAACGTAACGTGGGAGAAAATATGTTTCTAGAAGATATGTAGAAAATAAACGTATTTGAGATATGTTGATAACAAACGTAACGTGGGAGAAAATACGTTCCTAGCTAAACGTAATTGAGAATGCAGTTTAGTTCTGTGGGAACGTAATTTTTAGGAGACAGGGTTGCTGACTTTTTGATTCCAACAGCAGGGATGAAGAACGAGGCACTTCCATGACTCACCTACTTCATTATTTTGGAATATTTTTAGAGATAAAAAAAGCTTGTATTCTACATCTTACTTTAATTCGCCTGTTGCTCCGGTCCCACATTCGAGACTACCTGTAAGGTTTGTATGCAAGACAATTTTTGCATCTCTTTTAGTTTCTAAAAGTAATTTTACATTGTTCTCAGTTATTTCTGGAGAGGATGTCCCAGGATTGTCTTTTATTCCTCTGACATCAAAACACAGCTCGCTTCTCACTGCTTTGCTTCACAAAAATATTTTATCAAATAAATTCAGATCTCGGTCCAAAAAGTGGAAAACATTTTTACACATATTTTAAAGTGCTTTGAAAGCTGTGAAGCTCATGAATCCTCTTGATGGATGTCTGCTGATACGTGGGAGGACATATTGTGTTTGTTTTTCTCATAAAATGTTAGCTCCAGCACCTGTCTGCAAGTAATAGAACAAAAAGTCTCTCTGGCTAAGTGGATGATGGAACCCTCATGCATTGTTAATTAATGTTTATATAGATACCATAATGGACGGCTTAAATGCAATATTTCAGAAATGTGACTGAACTATACATAAGCAAGTTGAATTATATGTAAATGAATGTTTTGTGGAGTTTTTATGTTGTATCTGCCTGAAAGTTAGTACAGGAAAGAACAAGGATGTATTCACTCCTGAATTTCCTCCCTATTTTTTGGAGTGTTGAGTTCAAATATCAACAATCTTCCTCCAGAAACGCAGACTTCATCTAAAGTAAACGCATAATGTTGATGGAATATCAAACAAGAGTAATCTTTTTTGTGATTCTTTTTACATAATGTAGTGAGTTATTCCATAATACAGCTATACCAGCCACTATAACATAACAAAACAACTACAAACCAGTAAGTTGTGTCATTGACGATTGACAATCAGTATTTATTGTCAATCATTTTAAAAATATACTGTGGAAAAGCAGCATTAAACTTGCTTTTAGTTTGCTTCTCTAATGACCAGCAAATTCCAATGGCCAAGTTGTTACGATTCCAGGCACTTAGTATGTAGGACCCAAATGCAGACAGGGAGGCAGAGGTAAAGTATTGTGAGATACTTTATTTTTCCATGATTTAGCAAAAATGAACAAAAAGGTAATCACCAAAACTCCAGTCGAGATGACAAAAAAACAGAGCGCAAAAAATGAAGGCGCTCACGCAGTGAGGAATCAAAACCCAAAGAGTTCCAAAAAGATAGACCTGACATGACAATAGACAAGACGAACTGACACTGAGCACTGGGAGACAGTGGAATTTAAACGCAGAGTAACAAGGCACAGGTGGGAACAATCAGGGGCGTGGCTGACACTGATGGGCACAGGAGACACACGAGGAGTGACAGGTGAAAGCAATCAGGGAATTAGACACACCAGGGAACTAACGACAGACATGAAAAACACAGGGAAGAGGACCAGACAATAACCCAGGAGGAAAAACATGACCGCAAACACCCAAACCTAGACAGACAACACTAAAACCCGTGACATAAACCTGGGGGTGTGACAGAACCCCCACCTCAAGGGACGGATCCCAGACGTCCCAAAAAACAAAGTCCAGCAGGGTGGGTGGAGAGGGTCCGGAGGACGGGTCTCGGGCGGATGGCCCGGGGGCAAGGCAGAGACCATGGATGGGTTCTTGGGCGGACATCCCGGGGGCAAGGCAGAGTTCAAAAAGGGGGTCTCGGGCGGACGGCCCGGGGGCAAGGCAGAGTTCAAAAAGGGGAACTCGGGCGGACGGCCCGGGGGCAAGGCAGAGTTCAAAAAGGGGGTCTCGGGCGGACGGCCCGGGGGCAAGGCAGAGTTCAAAAAGGGGGTCTCAGGCGGACGGCCCGTGGGCAAGGCAGAGTTCGAGGAGGGGCGAAGACCACAGCTCTCAGGGGACCGGGCAGGAGCCGGTGTTGACCGGACAGGAACTGGAGCCGGTGGAACGGGTGTTGGCAAGATTCTCCACGGAAGAGGACAAGGAGTTGGCAGGGCCCCCAGCGATACAGGTGATGTCGAGGCCTCCAACGAAACAGGACATGGGGTTGGCTCGGCCCCCGGTAGAAGAGTAGTCGGCGGGACCCCCAACGGGACAGGACACAGGACCGGCAGGACCCCCGGCATATTATTTCCGAATCAATCATTTTTTTTTTTCATGCCTCTGCGCCCCCCAGGGGGGGGAGCGCCCCCCACTTTAAGAAACCCTGGATTTGTCACGATTCTCATGTTATGTTGGGCCAGGATTCCAGCCCGTGCCCCAGCAGCCATGGTTCCGTCCCCGGTTCTGGTCCCAGCAGCCATGGTTCCGGCCCCAGTCCTGGCCCCAGCCGCCATGGTTCCGGCCCCAGTTCTGGCCCCATCAGCCATGGTTCCGGCCCCAGTTCTGGCCCCAGCAGCCATGGTTCCAGCCTCAGTCCTGGCCCCAGCAGCCATGGTTCCGGCCTCAGTTCTGGCCTGAGCAGCCATGGTCCCGGCCCCAGTTCTGGCCCCAGAAGAGTCATCGGCCATGGTTCCGGCCCCAGCACCCATAGTCCCTCTTCTAGTCCCTTCCCAAGTCCCTTCTCTAGTCCCTTCTCTATTCCCTTCTCAAGTCCCTCCTCTAGCCCCAACTCAAGTCCCTTCTCTAGTCCCTACTCAATTCCCTTCTCAATTCCCTTCTCAAGTCCCTTCTCAAGTCCCTCCTTTAGTCACTTCCCTAGTCCCTTCTCTAGTCCCTTCTCCAGTCCCTCCTCTAGTCACTTCCCTAGTCCCTTCTCTAGTCCCCTCTCTAGTCCCCTCTCCAGTCCCTCCCCTAGTCTCTTCTCGAGTCCCCTCTCGAGTCCCTACTCAAGTCCCTACTGAAGTGCCGTTGGGGGTCCCGCCGACTACTCTTCTGCCGGGGGTCCTGCCAACCCTATGTCCTGTCCCGTTGGGGGTCCCGCCGACTACTCTTCTGCCGGGGGTCCTGCCAACCCTATGTCCTGTCCCGTTGGGGGTCCCGCAGACTACTCTTCTGCCGGGGTCCTGCCAACCCTATGTCCTGTTCCGTTGGAGGTCCTGCTGCCACCTGTCTTGCCAGGGGTCCTGCCAACCCTATGTTCCATGCCGTTGGAGGCCCCGCCGACGATTTTTCTGCCAGGGGTCCTGCCAACCCTATGTCCTGTGCCATTGGAGGCCCCACCGACGATTCTTCTGACGGGGGTCCTGCCAACCCTATGTCCCTGGCCTTTGGAGGCCCCGCCAGATATTCTTCTGCCGGGGGTCCTGCCAACCCTGTGTCCTGTGCCGTTGGAGGTTCCGCTGGGGGTCCTGCCAGCTCCATGTCCTGTCCCGTTGGGGGTCCCGCCGACTACTCTTCTGCCGGGGGTCCTGCCAACCCTGTGTCCTGTGCCGTTGGAGGTTCCGCTGGGGGTCCTGCCAGCCCCATGTCCTGTCCTGTTGGGGGTCCCGCCGACTACTCTTCTGCCGGGGGTCCTGCCAACCCTATGTCCTGTCCCGTTGGGGGTCCCGCCGACTACTCTTCTGCCGGGGTCCTGCCAACCCTATGTCCTGTTCCATTGGAGGTCCTGCTGCCACCTGTCTCGCCGGGGGTCCTGCCAACTCCTGGTCCTCTTCCGTGGGGGATCCTGCCGAAGCCTGTCCCACCGGCTCCGGTTCCTGCCCGGCCTCCGGAGCTGTCCCGTCAGCGCCTTCCTGCCCGTCCTCCGGAGTTGTTCCGTCGCCTCCTGCTTCGCCCTCGAGCCCTGCCCCCTGAGAGCCGCAGTCTTCTCGTTTGAGCCCGGCCCCCTGAGTGCCGCAGTCTTCGCCCTCGATCCCGGCCCCCTGAGAGCCGCGGTCTTCGCCCTCGATCCCGACCCCCGAGAGCCGCGGTCTTCGCCCTCGAGCCCGGCCCTCTGAGTACCGTGGTCTTCGTCCTCATGCTCGGACCCCTGAGTTCGCCCGCTGTGGCCTTCTCCCCTCAATGGTCTCTGCCTAGCCTCCGGGCCGTCCGCCCGAGACCCCCACCATGGACTCTGCCTTGCCCCCGGGCCGTCCGCCCGAGATCCCTTCCAGGCCCTCCGCTGTGCTCCTGGGCTTTCAGCCCAAAACCCGTCCTCCAGACTCCCTCCACCCACCCTGGTGGCCCTAGTTTTGTGCCCCTCCTCCGGACCCCCTTCCCCGATAGAGCTTTTGGACTTTTGTGGGTTTTTTTTAGGTACGTCTGGAATCCATCCCTTGAGGGGGGGGGGGGGGGGTTTGTCACGATTCTCATGTTATGTCACGTTTTTAGTTTTGTATGTCTAGGTTTGGGTTTATTTAGCTGTTCGGTTCTCCCTGTCTCCCTTGTGTATTGTCTGGTCCCTCTCTCTGTGTTTTTCCTCCCTGTCGTTAGTTTCCCCGGTGTCTCTAATTGTCTGATTGTGTTCACCTGTTGCCCTTGTGTTTCTTCTCCCCTGCCAAGCTGTTTCTCGTCTCGTGATTACCCCTCCCTGTATTTAGTCTTGTCTCTTCCTTTGTTCAGTGTTGGTGCGTCTTTTGTTGGTGACTGAGTTCACCAGGGAGTGTTCTGTTTGTCGGAGTTTAATTCTTATCCTTGAAATAAAGGTATTATCAGTATCTGCATTTGGGTCCTGCTTGCTTCACTCTACTGTAACAGGATTAGACTAAGATCATAAAGATCATATTTAACCAACAAAATCGTATACATTTGTTTTTTTTAAGGGACTTTTATATAACAACTTCCTTTATCAACTGCCACACAGGAAAAAGTCATTGAGATAATAATTTTCTATGTTCGAGTATCAATTTCAATTGGAACAATTTAATACCCTGACTATCTGCTAATGCATTGAAACAAATTCACAAGTGGGCTTTATACTCCAGAGAAATGAGTTGCTCATATACTGTATAGACCAAGTGTGCAAATGAAGCAGGTAAATAGCTGAAAGTGAGACACTTGGACACACAACCTGGCAACTTACATTTTGAAACTTGTGCTTCAAAAAGTGTCCAAACTTTTGATTAGACTCACTTTCCGCTGCATGTCTAGAGGGGAAGTGACCGTAGGGCTGAACTATAAGTAAGAAATGTGAGAGTACAAATCCTTTTGCAGCTTTGTCCACCGGTACAGGGATTTAGAGTTGAGCAGCCACCGGCGATCGTTTGATAAGATAATCTGTGGAGGAACAAGGGAAGGTGGCCTGCAAAGGTCTAGATCGACCGAGGATCCGTGTTTCATTGGACTTTAAGGGCAAGGCGAAAAGATTGCTCCTCATGCACTTGTCCGTTTTCAATATGTCTACTTTCCGAGTGAAGGAAAAAAATCCAGATCTACATCAAGGTGTTACATAAACTTAATTTGTCTTGAATACACCAAAAGTTAATACACCATTTGCATATCTGAAAACTTCAAAGACAATATATATTTTTCTGAATGTAAATAATCAATTTATGCTGTTTGGGATGATATTTATTGGCGAAAAAATTAAAATATTTCACCCTATTCATCTGAATTGGTATACAGGGTTCCTGCAGGTTTCGCCAACTCAAATTTAAGACTTTTTAAGACCTTTTTAAGACCACTTTGAATAGAATTTGAGACCTATATCACGGCAATAAAGTATGAAGGAAAATTGCCATTAAAGAAGAAATACGTCCCATAATTACTTACAAAGTAAATGTATTCATGTTCAACATAAGAACAATGACTGAACATAACAGCATAACAGTACACAGAACTGTGTTAGCGTGTTAGACAAAAAGTGTGTATGTGTGTGTCTGTGTGTGCTTGAGAGAGTGTGTGTGTGTGTGTGTGTGTGTGTGTGTGTGTGTGCGCGCGCGTGCGTGCGTGCGTGCGTGCGTGCGTGCGCGTGTGTGTGTGTGTGTGTGTTAGGGCTGTGCAATTAAATCGTATTTTAAATCTCAATTACGATTTTGGCCTGCCACAATTACGAAAACAACATAATCGAAAAAAACGATTGTTTTGCTTTGCTAGGTTGTGACAGTGCACTAAAACATATTTGATCAAATTAATTGTAGTCTAATTTATTTATCATATTTATATATGTTAAGTAGCTTTTGGAAGTGCGCTCCAAAATATTTGTTGATCTTGTTTATTGGTATTTATTATTTTGATATTATTTATTTAAATGTGTCCTTTATTTAACTAAACATTTTTTTATTGGTTTTTCAGTTGAATTATACGTTCAGGGTAATCAACAGTTAAAAAGATACTGTTCAAATTATTATTTGTTTTAAAGTTCAATAAATGGATGTTTTCAAAGTCAATGAATTTAATAATCATCGTATTTAATGAGAGAGAGAGAGAGCGAGAGAGAGAGAGAGAGAGAGAGAGAGAGAGACAGAGACAGAGACAGAGACAGAGAGAGAGAGGAGCTATATTCAGAGCTCTGCTGCCTTGGCTACACTATTTCATCGTTGCTGTTGTATGTTTGGTGTTTAGCGTCAACAGCACCTCCGCTTTTAGGGTTGACGTAGACCCAAACGTCGCTCGGAGGTCCCCCGGTGTTGTTGCGGGAGCTGCTGCACTAGCTAATGCTACATTAGCAAAACAAACGCTAATTTATTTTGCAAAAGGTGCGGCGGGCCTCAAACAAGTTCCCCTCCACTGGTTTAAACCAAGCACTAAATTAGATGTTTTCCAACCAAATACGGTTGAACTGACACTTCCCCATATTAATTTGTAAGTAGATTTGAAGATACATGAGTTTTTGACTGCCGCAAGTTGAAGCTTGGTTGCTTGGTTACTAGCTGGGTGTTCTCAAAGGGGCCGGGGGAAACATAGTTAGTGATTACTGGTTCCATGTTGATTTAATTCAATACAAATTGTTGGGGGGAACTGAAAGGCTATTACCGTACTGGTTACTTTGCAGCCCGGACATTTCCCCCAAAACACAGTTAGACGCTATCGCAACACAGAAGTACCTTTCAAATCCGATCATTTTTAAGACCTTCTAAATCATATTTAAGACCCTTCTTATTTTTTTGGTCATATTTATGACCTTTTTAAGGCCTTAAATTCAGATTATCAAATTTAAGACTTTTTAAGACCCCGCGGGAACCCTGGGTATAACATATACATGGATTTTCTCAACAGATATCGTTAAAGGCAGTATTCTCTGACCCAGTAATCTCCGTTTTAGTAGCACATCCTGACGGTTAAGCTAAGCTAAGTTATTGATCAATCACAACAGAGCGGGCCAGCTAACCAATCATTGCAGACTGGGCTCTGGTTTCAGAAAGAGGGTGAAAAGATGTGCCGCAGCACAGGCATTTTGAGAAAAATTAAGAGCTTTTTGAACATTGAAGCATGGAAACATGTCACAGTAGAGGCACTAAATACAAATATGAATCTGAAAATGAGCAAGAGCATAATAAATCTTCTTTTAGATAGCTTGTGCCAGATTATTTGATTTTGCTTGCACTTTAAGCTTTGTTTGTGAGCTGTAGTCATACCTTGGAAAAAGGAGTGTGAAGCATTGTTGCTATAACTATAGTATGAAAGATTGGTGGTGCCACTGGATGGGAATAAATTGTGGATGCAGCATCCAATTTAGACAAACGTGGGGAGGAGGTTTAGCCTGGGGACTCCAATGAAACACATGTGAAGACATTTACCACAGCAGTTGATGCTTTCTACAATAAACCTAGTGAGGATTCACACCGAAGCCCAATTCAGACGTCGATAGGATAATTTACTAGCCCACAGCGGTGACAATAGGTTGAGCCATCATTAATTCGCAGGACCATTAAACAGGCAGTATCATTCGGCAGTCACCTAACGTACATTTTACTAGGTTGAGTGTGTAAATGCGGATATCGCAGATGTTTTATTGAATTAGACCCATGACACATAATAGGCCCAGTGATTTCTGGCACTACAGAAACACAGTGACAGCACTGTTGTTCAGTTTGAAGCCAGCGCTGATGTAGGGGCTGTTGTGATATTGGCAGAGCTGATCAAAGGGAGGCTTGTTTAGGAGTGAACGGGAAGGAATGATGGTGTAGATAAAAGCTATGCTGTGAATGGTTTCATGCTTTTTGGGTTTTCCTTTTCCTGTAGTCTGTTTTTAGAATAGGAGGGATGAAACGCTCTTTATTGGTCACACATGCAGAGCACACAGCACACAGTATTAGTGTAGTGTTCGCTGCATTTAACCCATCCTAGTACCAGGAGTCTGGTTCGGAGCAGTGGGCAGCTATTGTACAGCGCCCGGGGAACAATGGTAGTGGGGGGGGGGAAGGGGGGTGTCCGGTGGTTTGGTCAACGGCACCACGGCAGGGCAGGAGGTGAACTGGGACCTTTCCGAATAGCAGACCACACTCCATATTTTAGGTCTGGTCGAGGACTTAAACTGGCGACCCTACAGCTCCCAGTCCAAGCTCCTACTCACTGAGCCACTACCGTTATATACAGTAGGTTTGTATGCATGTAAATGGTCTGGAAAGATAAAAGATCCCAAAGTTCCATCCAGAGGGACTTTCTCTCCCAACGACTCCCCCCCCCGGCCTGAAACGCCTCCATTGGACTCTTTTGTTTACTTCTGTAACATAGTGACATCACTATGGAACACAACTGCTTCTATTGACTAGGGCTCCAACACATTGTACATTATAGTCAAATTATTTTACAGTGATATCTGCCGTACTCATCCACTAAAACACATCAGTTTATCCTTGTTAATTACACAACATTAATTGGTTTAAATTGTGTACACTGCTTTTGTGTTTTTCCCATAGGTCTTTCCCTTTCGATTCTGAGACACATTTCTTTTTTCAGAGGTTTTGATAGAACTACCCATAATCCCCAGCTAACGTTGAAGCTTGGTAATTGGATGTTTTAGCCGCAATGCAGGTTGGGATATGGTGTTTATGCGATTTGAAATCCGAAAACATAAAAAATTAAAATAAATAATACTTTATTTTCCGAGTGTGCTTGCTTTTCTCTTTGAAAGTCATCACATAACGGCATTGTAATACACGGTTCGGCTGCATTAAATATTACACATCTGCTGTAGTTCTTTATTTATAGAGCCCTGATTAGAAGACCTTTGGACCAACTGGAAGAAATGCCGCCGAAACTGAATATAAAACATGAATCCAGGGCCGTTTCTTCCTATAGGCAGATCCCCTATGCAGATGCATAGGGCCCCCGCGGCCACTAGGGGGGCCCCCAAGCTGAAAGTATTTTAATTTTTTTATTCATCCAAAAAACAAAAAAAGTATAATTCATACACACAAAGATGAACAAAATTAGTAGAAGCGGGAGGGCTGAAGCATAGCTTATGGAAAGTAGCCCTCCCGTGCATCATCCTAATACAACATCGGCATTATTCCGTCAACAATATATAGAAATGAAGGAGTACAAAGAAATAAAGAAAAACAGGAGAAAAAATTAAATAAAAGTTAGGGCAGTTTTCCTGCCCTAACTTTTATTTAATTTTTTATATATATACGAAAACCAGATATAGGGTCATTCTCACACATCCCTGAAACTGGCCCTCCCGCTGTACTTCTCGGAGACTTCAACCTCCAGACAGGGAAGATAGACAAACTAACATCTCTGTTAACCACCTTTGCTTTCTCACTGTCTCCATCCCCACCAACTCATAAAGCTGGCAATGTCCTTGATCTCATATTCTCAAGGAACTGCACTACTTCTAACCTCTCTGTAAACCCGCTCCACACATCCGATCACTTCTTCATTTCATTCTCTCTACCTCTTTCCAAACATAACAAACTAATCTCTTCTCATCATGGACCTGTCCGCCGTAACCTCCGTTCCCTCTCCCCCTCTACCTTTGCCTCATCGGTGCTCTCAGCCCTCCCTTCCTCTGACTCGTTTCAACTTCTGCCTCCAAACTCTGCTGCAGAAACTCTCCTCTCTACTCTCTCATCCTCTCTGGACTCTCTCTGTCCTCTCACATCTCGGCAGGCTCGTCAGTCCCCTCCTGCTCCCTGGCTAAATGACGCACTGCGTGCTAATAGAACCATCCTTCGGGCAGCAGAGCGGAAACGGTGGGAATCCAAACACCATGACGACCTCCTAACCTCTTTCTCTGCTTCGATCTCTCAGGCAAAAAGCACTTTCTTTCAAGATAAGATCCAATCTTCCTATTCCAATCCCCAAAAACTATTTTCAATCTTTTCCACACTCTTGAACCCCCCCAAAGCCCCTTCCCCCTCCTCCCTTCTGTCAAGCGACTTTGTTAACTACTTTGAAAAAAAGGTTGATGATATTCGCTCTTCTTTTTCTGACTCACCCTTACTTACCGCTGGGTCACCAGACCCTTCTTTCACCCACACACTAACCTCCCTCTCCCCTCTCTCTCCACGTGAGGTTCTTACCCTCATTACCTCTGCCCGTTCTACCACCTGTCCTCTGGACCCTATCCCCTCAAACCTCCTTCAGACTATCGCTCCTGATATTCTACCGTTTCTCACCCATTTCATCAACACTTCTCTAACTTCTGGTCACTTTCCAAACAGTCTCAAGGAGGCAAAAGTAAACCCTCTCCTAAAGATACCCACTCTCAACCCGGTTATAAACTACAGGCCTGTCTCTCTCCTCCCGTTCCTGTCTAAAACACTTGAACGCGCTGTCTTTAAACAACTCTCCTGTTATCTCCATCAGAACAACCTTCTGGATCCGCACCAGTCTGGTTTCAAGGCAGGTCA
This sequence comes from Notothenia rossii, assembly GCF_949606895.1. Classification (NCBI taxonomy): domain Eukaryota; kingdom Metazoa; phylum Chordata; class Actinopteri; order Perciformes; family Nototheniidae; genus Notothenia; species Notothenia rossii. The sequence goes on from NC_136905.1 coordinate 62,161,048, forward strand.
CTCAACATAAACTGCTCTCCTTGCTGTCTCTAAGGAACTGCACACTGCTAAAACAGCCTCCCTGTCCTCTGTCATCATCCTTCTGGACCTGTCTGCTGCATTCGACACGGTGAATCATCAGATCCTCCTTCGCACTGTCCAAAAACTTGGAGTTTCAGGCACTGCATTTTCCCTCCTCACCTCATACCTCAAAGACCGCACTTACAGGTTAACTTGGAGAGGGTCCGAGTCCGACCCTTGTCAATTAACTACAGGGGTCCCTCAGGGCTCTGTTCTTGGTCCCCTCTTCTTCTCCTTGTACAAAAACTCGCTCGGATCTGTCATTATCCCGCATGGTTTTTCATATCACTGCTACGCTGACGACACCCAATTAATTCTGTCCTTTCCCCGCTCAGAGACCCAAGTCGTCGCACGCATCTCTGCTTGTCTAGCTGACATCTCTCAGTGGATGTCTGCTCATCACCTCAAGCTCAACCTTGACAAGACTGAACTGCTTTTCCTTCCGGGAAAAGATTGTCCCACTCTTGACCTAACAATCAACATCGGCACCTCTGTTGTTTCCCCGACTCAAACTGCAAGGAATCTGGGTGTGATCCTAGATAACAAACTGTCCTTCACTGCAAACATCGCTGCTGCAACCCGTTGCTGGAGATACACGCTTTACAACATCAGGAGGATACGTCCCCAGCTGACCCAGAAAACAACGCAGGTTCTGGTACAGGCTCTTGTCATCTCACGCCTAGACTACTGCAACTCCCTCCTGGCTGGTCTACCTGCATGTGCCATCCGACCTCTGCAGCTCATCCAGAATGCAGTGGCTCCTCTGGTCTTCAACCTTCCAAAATGTTCCCACACCACGCCGCTCCTCCGCTCCCTTCACTGGCTTCCAGTAACTTCTAGAATCCACTTCAAGACACTGGTACTTGCATACCATGCTGTGAATAGATCTGGCCCTTCCTACATCCAGGACATGGTTAAACTGTACACCCCAGCACGTGCACTCCTCTCTGCATCGGCCAAACAGCTCGCTGCACCCGCACTGTAAGGGGGACCCAAGTTCCCATTAGCAAAAACACGTGGGTTTGCTATCCTGGCTCCAAAATGGTGGAATGAGCTCCCCATTGAAATCAGGACAGCAGATAGTTTGCACATCTTCCGTCGCAGACTGAAAACTCATCTCTTTCGACTCCACTTCAAGCGATAGAATTACTAACAAAGAACTGCTAACAGAGCACTTATATACTAATAAAGGACTGGCTTATCTAAAGCCTGTTGAGTAGCACTTGAAATGTTTGGCTCTATGAAACCTGATGTACTTATATGATTATGTTTTCTGCAAGTTTGTATCTTCCTGGTCGAATGTACTTATTGTAAGTCGCTTTGGATAAAAGCGTCAGCTAAATGCAATGTAATGTAATTTTCTGCAAATGTCAATAGCAGTTTCAACTATCTTTTTGTGGAAATGAAAATACTATATATACATATATACATATGTACACATGTACTTGGCAAATGAATAATAATAATAATAATATATGCATAATTGCCTATAACCATTGTGAACACTTATTTAAAGTGACTTTTTTTACATTCATATGTTCACGCTGTGGTTTGGAACTGCTTTTGAATATTGTTAGGCATTTTGTTATGTGTTGTGCATAGCCAGTACTGTTTTAAGCTGTACTATGTCAAGAAATTTGAATAGGTTGAGTTTTTTTAAATATGGGAGTTGTGTGTTCATATTTACCAACACCACAGACTATTCGTAAAGAAATATTTTTTGTTGAGTACGTGTTTCCCCATATTTCGGAGCAGTAGTAAAGGTAAGGGAGAAATAGACGGTTATGAAGAGTATTTTTTCTTCAAGAATGTTCTTAGTATGATACAAAATACCTTGTTTTTGACAGTTTAGTCTGTACATAATTTATATGGTGCTTCCAATTAAGTTTTTCGTCAACAAGCAGTCCTAAAAATGTACATGCACCAACTTTTTCTATCTCGGTATTGCAGATCCGTATAATGCAGTAATTTCTACTCTCAGACTTTGTATTGAATAACATGTAATTTGTTTTGGCCACATTAAGGGATAATTTATTAACTGCAAACCAGTTACATATTTTCTAATTCTGCATTCACAATTTTAACAAGATCGCCAAGATTATGATGGGAGCAGAGAATTCAAAGTTCAGGTTCAGCCTCAATATATTTGGGGAGAATTAAAATGAGCCGTCTTTATTTGTAGACAGCCAAGCCCCCTCCTGTGTTCGGTGAAGCATTATATGCTTATAAACACGACTAAACTGCAATGATAGCAAAGCTGTGGCTTGTGTTTTTGGGGTAATAAAGTCCAAATCATCGTTGGGCAATGAGTGACATCTGAGGAAGATGATAAATGTAAATTATACATTTTTGAGAAAATGCTGCATCTCTTGCATTTATTGACATAGAGGAGCCTTATTGTTTACCTTTTTAGTATCATTTTTTGTAATTTTCAATTGCTTGGTTTTCGTGAAATTAGCCTGTTTTCTTATTAAAGTGTAACAGATTGATGCATCTCCACAGATCATCTTAAAGGCTTCGGAATTCCCCTCATTGTTAAAAAAATGTAAAAACTAGGGCCCCCAAACAGCATCTTGCATAGGGCCCCCAAAAAGCTAGAAACGGCCCTGCGTGAATCATAAATATATCAGCAATTAAACAACATCTTTGCAGTATCAATAGTAATTCGGCTGACTTTTATATTTGATCCAATTGGTAGATAGGTTATATTTACACCATAACGGTGCACAGCTGATAGAAAGGGAGTTGTAGTTTTTAAAGATATTAATGATTTTCTTTGAATATAAGAATGTAAATACTGAGTTGAGAGAATAGTCAGGGGATTTGGGTGATTGGAGACACATCTATGGAATCAGAATTGCAATAGCTTACCATTAAATGATGGATATGCCTTTCTGTCTGTGATGTTTTACAAATCAGATATTAATGTGTAGAACTACTGAAATAATATAGCAATATCCAGTAAAATTATGTGAAAATATGAATAAAACTACACATCTTCAGATGTTATTCATACATAAGTGTCCTACACTAATAATTCAAATAAATCTATCCATAAACTAAACTGGAAATTATACTGGAAAGTATAATATATTGTGTTAACACTGTAAACTTGATCGTTTTTTAACCCGCACCGCCTAGTGGTTAAAGCACGTTATTGATTTTTGTTGTTGAATTATGTTATATTCGATGAAAAAATGTAAATATTAAGAGTACATAATAATAGGGGGAAAGTAGAAGGTCAATGATAGAAATATAGAATAGAAAATATCAAAAAGATACTGTAGCAGGGGTGTAACGGTTCACAAACATTTCGGTCCGGTACGTACCTCGGTTTTTAGGTCACGGTTCGGTTCGGTTCGGTACGTTTTCGGTACAGCAGAAAAAAATATCACAAAACATAAAATATATATATATTTTTTTATTATTATTAAACTGTGAATAATGTATTCATTCAAATAAATACAAAATATAACAAAATAAACATTAAGGTGCAACATTGTGATGAACTGAAATAATCTGTATTTTAACTTTACTGTACTAGTACTCACAAAACAAACTATTAGTTTTGGGTTTTTAATTATTATTAAACTGTGAATATTCACTCAAATAAATACAAAATATAATAAAATAAACATTAAGGTGCAGCATTTCGATGAACTGAAATGATCTGTATTTGAACTGTACTGTACTAGTACCTAAGCAGCCAGTTTGACATTATGACTTGCTTGTCATTGTATTTTCATGTTTTATAAAAAAAAAATTAACTTGTTCACATTGCTTGCCGAAAGGGCAGATCTGCTGGCACTAACAATGTCTCCTGCTGTGGCGAACACCTTCTCGCTAGGGACAGAGGTAGCAGATACAGCCAGGTAGCGCTTTGCTAACATGGCAACATAAGGATATTTGGCCTTTGTAATAGCTTTGGCTCGGTCTAAACTTTTTGTGAGTGGTGGAGGCTTAAATTCTAGTGGGAGTTGGGTTTGCACTTCAGTCTTTTGGTACCGGTGATATTCACGTTCGGGTGATGCCTTTTCAAATGAGTGCAAGTTTGATGTATTGCCAGCCGCGTAACCAATGTTAGTTGAACAATGCCGATAAACAGCTTTGGTTCGGTCCACCTGTCTTTGTCCGTCATCCTTGTACGTAACTGTGAAAACAAAATGTTCCCAAACCGGAGACTTCAATGATGCTGGAAAATGTTCGAGCTAACTTTATCTGCATTCACCATTTCAACAGTTCCTCACATTACTGACTACATTTGAACGCATCCCTGCTCCAGGGTTCTTAAACCTTTTCCAAAGTCAGATTCAAGCACTTTTCAAGCATTTTCAAGGTGCATTTTCTAGCTTTTAAAGCATCTTACAGCTGTTGGAAATTACATATTTATATACACATACTCAAATGATTATTTCCCTACCTCACATTAAATCAGATGTTCTTTATTAGATCTTATAATTTCACTAACAGATCTGAGTACTTGTACTTTTACTCAAGTACAATATCTGAGTACTTATTCCACCTCTGGTAGCGTATTAGCCTGAATTGTAGCCACAAAATCACGCAGAGCTGCATAAAAATAGACTCACAATGGTAACAAGTGGAAAATAATATTTACAAATGTGTACAATGATTTGTAGGTAATTTTGACTGCTCAAGACACCTGACTTATACATCTTCAAAGGAAGACTGTTTATATAAAAGACAGTTTGACAGTTTGTTTTCAAATAAACAAAGTATTGGCTTTCAGAATATTAAACTTGTTTCGGCAAATTCAGAGGATAAATACAACTTTGAAGCTTGTAACGGCATAATTACAAGCAGAGAACGGACTAATTTAACGTCACAGCAAGCATAGCAACAGCCGGTGTTTCTTGCGAGTTTTTCCCCCGTACACAAACGCAAAAATACACAAACAAACTCGCGAGCTTCCCCCAGACCAGTAATACAAACGAAAATGTGTCTTCGGGTCAATGTGACTGATTTCGATAGAGCAAGTCACATTTGGTTTAGGCACGAAACATACTACCAGTAGAAATACATTGCTTTCAAAATCGCTCTGTGTCGAATCAATAGATTATATTTCGTGACTATAACACGAAATGCCGTGAGTGCTTCATCCTCTGAACACCACACGATGGCGACTGTAACGCACATAACATAGGTAAGCTACTCTGAAATTATTAGCTGCAATTATTATTATCCCTCAATCGAGTTCGCTATTCAGCTCGCTAACGTTAGCTTAAACAAACGTAACATGCAACGTTAGCCTAATCTAAAATGCTCTACTACAGCGTACCTTTCATGTGGCTCGTCAGCGCAGACTCTCTCATCGTTATTTTTGCAAACTTTGCAGGAGGCTACTCGTGGGCTTGACCCTCGTCTTAGCCATGGCTTGTATTTGTCTTCTGCTAGCCAACGCTCGTTGAAACTGTAACCTCCGGGCACACTGTCATCTATCACTCTCATCAGAATGCCCAGGTCACACACGTAACACAAACACTTGCAGGTCGCGCGCATAGCGCGGGAAGGCCGCAGCGGAGCTGTTTTATGTAGAAGCAAAGCAATTCTTTTCTTTTAATCTAAAAAGCGAACTATTCAGTCAGACAGCAATTTATTGTAAAAGTAAAGCATTTATATTTTCAAGCACTTTCTCAATTTCAAGCACCATTCCCAAAATTCAAGCACTTTCCCAACCTTGAAAACACCACGTCAAATTTCAAGCATTTTCAAGGATTTCAAGCACCCGTACGAACCCTGCAGCTCTCATAGTATGCCTCTCGTCCAATGAAATGACTTGCTCGCTCTATGACGCGTTGAACCCAATGTGAGCAAATTACTCTGAATGCTGCAACGCAGCACCTGAGATTACTTCCAAAAAGTTGTTCACGTTCAACGTTATATTCGTTCGGTACACTTCGGTACACTTCAGTACACATGTGTACCGAACCTAAGGGCCCGTACCGAATAATTTCGGTACGGGTACGTGTACCGTTACACCCCTATACTGTAGTGATCTCTACAATAAAACAGTTTAGTGCAGGACGTTGTCACGGCTAGGCAAACCAGTATGAACCCAAAAGCACGACTCGACAAACAAAGTACAAAAGGAAGTCTTTACTGAAAAATAGTGGCACTGTGAGCTCTCCGTAGAGGTTGTGACGACCCCTGCCTTGTTATCTCTGGTGTGTGTGTATGTCCCTTTAAGGTTTTCCCTTTGGTCTATCAGCTAGGATTGAGGACACCTGGCGGCCGGTACCAGAGGGTTAAAGGACCTGAGTGAGACCCGCAATCTCTCTCCCACAGAGGACCTGACCTCGGAGCAGCTACGTCGCTTCGTCTTTTGTTTTTCCTTTGTGTTCGTTTTTTTGGTTTACGTTAATCTTCTGTTAATAAATATATTTTTCATATGTTCTCGTCCTTCCCACGCTTTTTGTTATGGCCAAGAGCCAAGCCATGACAAGGTAACAGGTTAAGATAACAAAATACACTCTTACGAGGTAAAGGTTAACATAGTATCAAAAAGTCAAAAGATAAAGTAAATTCCAAACACTCGGGTCTTAGCTCTTAGCAGAAAAAATTTACTTCACACTGGCAGTCAGACACATGGGACGAAACGAACTGGCAACAAGACAAGGGAGACAGAATCTATATATAGGCAGGCTAACGGTACGTCTACACTACAGGCATCAAAAAATGCTTTCAACGCTTCGCCCATTCACTTGAATGGGGTGACGTAGAAGATTTTTCATCTTCGCCGAACTGCATTGTGGGCAGCATGGCATGGCTCGCTTCGCCCATTCACTTGAATGGGGTGACGTAGAAGATTTTTCATCTTCGCCGAACTGCATTGTGGGCAGCATGGCATGGCTTTGCAAGCATCACGAGCATCTATCGGCATCAAAAGTTGAACAATGTTCAACTTTTGAGGCTCGATGCTTGGCATCAGCCAATGAAATCCCGTTTATGCAAATCCCGCCAGTGCAAGCGCAGCCAATCAAACCGCGTGCAAGCTGGGAGAGCCAGACCGCAGTTCATTTCCTCATATTCCAAACGAGATATTACGGTAGCAAATCACCCGGTTCTTTACGACCGGAACTATTTACCGGGATACAAACCGGAGGAACCAGGCATGGAGGAAGGTGGCAGAGACAGTGGGTGAAACTGATAGTTTTTTCGCCTGTTTGGAGAGTTTATATCCAGTTTACTTTGTTTTAACATTGCTATTGCTTTGTATGTCGGGGGCGGGAGATTCATGTGATTGGTTGCTCGCAAAAAATCGCCAAGCTTCAGACACGCCCAGCTTCAAGATTTTTTCATGCCTGTAGTGTAGACGGGCCGTAAGGGGGAACAGGTGCAGACAATTAGGGCGGAGTCGACAATCACAGTGGAGGGAAAACACACAAAGGGAGGAAGTGAGGTAATCTGCAACAAGAAGGAAAGGTTACTACAAAATAAAACAGGATACGAGACTGAACTAAAAACATTAACTTAACAGATTTTACGAGACATAACAGACGTCCAAAGTTATTAATAGGAGGATGTGCAAAACAGACAAACTAATAAGGCTTTATTTAAACATTAAAGAATACTTTCAAGGCCCAGTGAAGTGCATGTTTTTGCACCAAAATGAAATGGCAGTTTCATTCCTTACATATCATTGTGCCTGTTCATGGCTAAAATAATTTTTAATAATTCATAATTAATGAATTAATGAATTATTAATTTTGCCGTCTGAGCCTAACGGAAGTTGCAGACGATAGTGGCTGTGACGTCACAAGATGTACCCAGTTGCGATTGTAAACATGGCGGAGACTCTGGAAAGTGATACTAGTGTGAGAGAAATGATTGATTTGGACAGCTTTTCGGACAGGATAGATGAGGAAAGTGATCAATCTGGTGCACTTTGAGGGCAACATTAAGAGATTTATGGATACAGCTCTCAACACTCATATGAAACATATATTTCAATAATCAAAAAACATTGGAAGGATTTCTTAACCTATTTTATACAACTAATATTACATAGATGAAAATATTTGTTTACATAGATGACCAAACCCACTGAGATAACTTAGGCTACAGTTTACCTCCCTGAGCTGACGTTATCTCTCTCAGTCCCACAGGAGAGCACTCTCCCTCTCCTTATTGTTGAAACAGCTAATCTCCGTTAGCTACGAGCTAGCACCAGATGCTAACAACAACCCTGTAACTCTGTCAGTCTCTCTTTCTCTCTCTCTCGAATCGACCACTGGCCTTTATTTATCATGATCAATCAAATAATCTACGAAACAATGACACCAGCCAGGCTCACCTTCATCTTTTGGGAACAGAAACATCGCCACTTCGGCAGACTTGACATTACTACAGCCAGCGGCAATGCATCGTTTCCCCTGTGTTTTTCATCCCTCTTTCTTCACTGTCGCCTCCATTGTCAGGTTTTCTCGATTGGCAATCACTTCCAGTCGACTCCGACACACTTTCCAGGAAAATACTAGCTCAAAAACGTTGAGAAATTCGACTTTGAAAAAGAGAAAAAACGAACGATGGTGAATGTAAACAGTGCGGCGGCGTCCATCTCGTGACGTCACGCAGTAGATCGCAAGCCACGCCCACGAAGGCGAAGGTCGACTGCAGATTTCCCCGGAAAATTCAAAACTCGTCAAATTTGTTGCTATTCCAACATTTTTTGATATGGGTTCCAATGGACAATTTTGGTCATTACTATACGTATTAGCATAACAGATCATGCACAGGTGCACACTTCACAGGGCCTTTAAGGTCTTCTTTTGAATAAGAAAAAAACTTTGGGGGTATCTACAGATAAATATTAAGCCTGACAAACTACTTAACGTCTAATATATTGCATAGTTTATTTTTGGTACTTATCAAAACAGGCTATATATATATATATATATATATATATATATATATAGCCTGTGTTGTATATACACACAAATGAACAACCTTGTGTGTCAAATAACAAGTTGTATTGTAGTGTTTATTTTAGTGTTGTTTTATGCTTATCCACATTTTGATTTCAGAGCACAGGAGAATGCTGGGCACAACATAAAACTCAACAGTGAAGCTGGCAATGCTGAACAAAACCATGTAGAGTTATAATATTTATTCAGCTGAAAAAGTCAAAGCTCTACAAAAATGTAATTAAAAATACATAAGCATTTCAGGTAGAAATCAGCATTTTATATAGAAATTCACAAAAATAAGAAATGAAACCTAAAAGAGATTAACAGTCAACACATGTATACCTCTGATGGCTGGCATAGGTGGAACAAATAGTGACAACAAATGTAAATACAATTTATATAGATTAAAAGGTAATATATATATAATATTGATTGCAATTATTATATTAACAAATCCACCAAACATGATCAACAGGAAAGCCCTCTGAAAGCATTTCATGGTTTGAAAAAAAGTTGAGGATGGGTTCCAGACAGTTCAATCAGGAGAGACTTCATTTTGTTTAAAGAACATTTATTGACACATGTCATATGATAAATGTTAAGTCTTTGGCGATTAGACCCTGATCCTGAAATCTTATATCTAAAGGGGGAAAAGCCGTGAGCATATAGGGAACCCCCTGGGGTCTAGACACTGGTGATGATGATGCTGAAGATCTGGATTTGATGAGGAGATGGGATGAAGAGGTGTGATGAGGTCTTTGGATTAGCTCTCCTGGCTCTGGATATCATGAACGGAGGTGGGTGGAGAGGAAGCGGGCGGCAGCATGAACACCTGCAATCACAGCTGACTGCAGGAGAGAGGAGAACCATTTTAAAGTTTGGCTGCAGCACGGTGATTGGCTGCTGGAGAAAGATGTGAATGTAATAGGTAAAAGACAGCGCCCGTGATGAGCTGATTATAAGCAGCTGCGGAGTGAATGTATACATACCCAGTCTTCCTGAAAGAACTTGCGCTGAGCTTCATGTTGATTGATTGATTGATTGATTGAAAATGTTATTAACAGATTACAGAATGGGTACAATATAGTACAGTTCAATACCCACAATTGTTAAGAGGATGTAGACCAGAGAAAGACTTTTGTCTTGTTTACATCCGGGTCCCCCATTTTTATTCATCATAACATGACATACATGACATACACAGATAGATTACATTTTCATTTTAGATTCATTTTCAATTCATCATAACATATATAACATACAAATAGACAGTACTGTTACATCTAGACATTTATGACATACCAGATCTACAAATATACAGTACTGTTTGTGAGTACAAAAAGAGTCTAAAAAGAGAGTATATACATTGGGGGCGGGAAACTGTATATGTAGGGGGTTAGGTTTGGACATTTACAGGGGCCAGTTTTGAATTGCAGTCTCCCGTAGGTGCTTTTTTTGAGAGGTTTTGAAGGTGGGTAGTGATTCACATTCCTTTACAGCTGTGGGTAGGGCGTTCCACATTGTTGTGGCATAATTACGAAACGTGTTTATATATAGTATATTATATATATAGTGACAAGTGTTCAACAGTTCTTCCTGTTGACAGAAGATGGCATTTTTCTGAGAGGGAGCAAGCTGGCAGACACTGGACAGTGGCAAACCAACAGATGAAACAGGAATCCATCTGAGAGGCTATGTGGAAAAGGATAACAAATAATGTCAGCAAGACATGAACATATTTAACCACCATCATTCAATTCTGAAATTGCAGGTTTGTTAGCATGATATTATAATGATATAACATAAATGGCCTGTCTTAGTTTAAAGCCCACTCACCACGTCAAGGTGCAGGCCACGAGTGAGGGCACAACAACGATCACAAACGAGACAACACTTACATACATATAAATAACTTACATATACAATGAACAATAAACATTTAACAAATAGTTATTTTAATACATTGAATACATTGAATACATTTAACACATTGAACATAAATAACACAATTGAAATGTACAATAACTAAACCCTTAACTACATACATTATACATCTCCAGTGTGGCAATATTTCAGCAAGATTTGGTATCAGATAGGAAAAAAAAAACTGACCTGTTGAGAGTTTTGCGTGTCCATGTTCAGTACAGACTTGTTAAGCGTACTCCAAGTAGTATGTTGAACACAGACTTGCAAACAAAATACACCAAATTGGTCAGTTACAGTTGAAGGTACAGATACAACATAATGAATATTGGCTAGAAAGAAGCTTGGGATGTTGCTGTTGACATTCACATAAATCGTTCCACTGTTGAAAACCATGTGTTGCGTTTCTTAACAATAAATAAACAGAGGACTGTGACATACATTCAAATCCACATATAGAAGGAAATATAGCATAAATATGTTTACTTACAACAGTCATAAGGAAGAGAAACACGTACAGAGCTCATACACAGAAGAAGATATAGAATAAATATGTTTACTTACAACACTCATAAGGAAAAGAAAACACGTACAGAGCTACTAAGAGCTAATTACTAGCTAGCCGCTAGCTGCTAACTGCCGCGGCCGCCTCGTTAATATCAAACTCCATCATATAACAATCCAGTCATGGATGTATAATAAGAAGTGCCATGCTGTCATGAACGCGCGGTGCTGTTACGTGTACGCAAATTGACGTGCTTGATGTGAACGAGCATTTTGGGGGCATGGTTAAAGTTGCGCATGCGCTATGAGCGCACATACGGGTACTTCTCAGGCATGCCGGCAGTGGCGGCTGGTGGAAAATATTTTTGGTGGGGCTATGGAAATGGTGACAAAACCATACTAGGGCATTTAAAATCAGGAGGCTAAATATGAAAATTGTGTGTGTGTGTGTGTCGACAATCGACAACTCGACCCTCTGATCACTCCTTTCCTGTAAAATACAGGTCCAGCCCACACATATGCTCCATGATGCCACAGGCATTGCCCTTACAACTACAATAAGCATGTAAATGTTAATCTACAGCTCCGGCGATCCACTAGCAATCCACTAGCGATCCACTAGCACCGGAGCCATCCTCGACAACTACTGTAGCGTCACCTTGGATACGAGTCCAAACAACTCACAGACACACAGGCCAGGGCGCTGACAGGGCGCCCTTTGAGCATCAGATCTGACGACGCTGAAATTATGTTTTGGCGGCATAGTATACAGATAGCAACAGTCAGCTTGTTGGCTGCTGCTGCTCTGGCTGAGGGCTCCTTTCTACCGCCCGGACGAGAGAGGGTAATGATACACGCTGCGGCCAGGCAGGAAACATGTGACTTATTAGTAACTTTAGACATCGTAAAACAATTTTAAACTAGATTTTATTGTAGATTATACATTTTACTGATACCAACTATATAATATTTACCTTGTTCTTTAAAAATAAAAATAAAAAATATATATTTTTGGAAATATATTTATTTATTTATTTTTTATATTGAATGACAATCAAACATGTGGGAAGAGGGGGGGCGGCGCCCCTAGCGCCCCTATGGGCCTGCCGCCACTGCATGCCGGGTAATCTGTGACGTTTCGCTCTCTCGAAAGTTGGGCCATTTTATCATCATGCGCTAATGAGCAACTCTCATAAGAATGAATGAGGCCCCGCCTCCCATGCTGTATCCAGTTCTTATTATACAGAGAACCGCAGTGACGCGTCGTAAAACCCGGAAGTAAGTTAGCATTTTTAGCACTTCCGGTTCCTTCCTCAAAAAGCAATGCATTTTTTCCATAGGGTTTTGGAAAATAGCTCGAAATAAGGTCTGTGGTTGACACAAATTTAAGAGATAAATCACGTTTTGTTCTACGACATTAAATACATCAGTAGTGACCCCACTGGGGATTTTTGAAGAGTTCACGTGTCTGAAAAACGATGGTTGTTACCAAGTGGCTGAATAGGACTACAGAAATTGTCGAGGCCGTTTTACGTCATTACGCCGAACACGTAAACACTCCCGCTAAGTTTGTTTTCCCCCTGTGTTCTTCTTGAAAGCAAGTACCTGCATATCTTTAGTATCTGTATATCTATATCTGACCATTAGAATCTGCATTTTTGAAATTGTCGTTTTAACACCGTAGTTTTACAAATTATAGAATAATTAATTACCAGTGTTTTCCAATTTTACTCTGCAGTTCGTTTCGTTAGCTAACGTTAGCTAAAGCTAGCGCTACTAGTTCGCTACGCAATGGTTTGTTGCTTTGCTCCGGGTTGCAGCCACAGGTCTTCGCATGAAACGTGCTTGTTCTATCGTTTCCCGGCCGATGTTTTCCAAACGGGAGTCTGGATTCGTGCCATGAGGTAAGCTGACGTTACATTTTTGTCCATGTCATGGTGAAATGTAAATGATGGGTAGTGACTGTATCGCCGTTTTAGAGATGGCGCTGCTGAAAATACCGCAACATAAGTAAAGATAATGAATACATCCTATTAAAACCTGCGTGGCTTATATGATAAGTCTAATTAGTACAAGCAGCATAATGTTTCACCATGTAACTAAAGATTGTAGTCAGGGAAATCAGTTTGACATATTGAACTAATAACAAATCACCTCTGGCTGGCAGAGAACTCTCGGCTCCATAGCTTCTCTTGGACGTAAAATCACATGTACATTTTACGTTTATATTCAATTTAATATTCCATCCCTCACATACTTTTGTATATATAATAACTTATATTTAGTTTTTCTTGTTATGCTGCTGCAACACAAACATTTCCCAAATTGGGATCAATACAGTAATATCTTATCTTAATTAATTAAGAAATATAACTATTATAATTAGTGTAGCAGCTGACACCTATTTTCAATATGGATTAATCTACCATTTATTTCTTTAGTTCAATTTTCATCTATAAAAATGTCAAAATAGTGAAAATGTTCCCGAGACTTATCGAAGTGCAAGGTTATATCTTTAGATGTTTTGTTTTAGCCTATGTACTGTATGTCTTAATGCTCTTATATGTGAAGGTGTGACTTCCATGAAACTAATATTTTATATCTTCCCAACAGACGAGCTGACAGGAAACCTAACACTCTAACAACCACAACATTGCAAAGGCGAGTAAATATAAATTAAAAAAAACTCACAATTTTTTTATCTCTTCTTCTTTCTTGCAGTGAGGTGAAGCTGACCTTGCACTTGGTGCCAGTAAGGATGTTCCTCACGCAGGCTGAATGTTTCTCCTTCCTTACTGACACAGAAGCCCTTGATTTGCAATGCTTCACTAATTGTCATTTCCCTGGCTCCGTTGGGACACTTTACCTCCAGCACAGCGGAAGACCCTACCAGACCATCTGGAGATGCCCCCAACAATCCTGATAGGGAGAGCCACAAATCTGACTCATGGACCTGCATCTGGGTTGCAGTGGTGAATGCCCTGACGCCCTCACATTCATTCATAGTCCCTCACTGTACAGACAAAACACCATCAAGGGCCTGTTGTTGCCCTCGCACCCTGGCAATAAAGGAAGCAGTCACACGCTTTGACCTCAGGACAGCACCAAAGTTGCTGGCAGTCAACCTTCCTTTCCTGAACAAAGGCCAGTTTGGGTTGGTTCGCTGACCAGTGGTAGCCACCTGAATTGCCCTCTGTTGCTCCTCAGACAATGCCATGCTTGCCACAATTGCCTCAGGTCCCTGATGCCCAACAGATTTGATAATTACAGGAACAGTAAGTGTTTCCAAGCTGCAGTGTTCCTCTTCTGGCTCGGGGGAGAGAAGCCAAGAAATTCCTGAGAACCTGCCCCCGAGTCTGTCCCTCAGCCAGTCACGATCTTCGGAGGTGGACTCTCTTGTGAGCGGGTTAAATTAGTTATTGGTTTCAACAGTCACATTAAAACAGTTACTAAATCAGCCGATTATCACGTAAAGAACATATCTAGGATTAAAAGACTAATGTCACAGCAGGATTTGGAAAAACGTGTCCATGCTTTTATCTTCAGTAGACTGGACTACTGCAATGGTGTCTTCACAGGTCTCACTAAAAAATCTATTAGAAAGCTGCAGCTGATTCAGAACACCGCTGCTCGAGTCCTCACTAACACTAAGAAAGAGGATCACATCACTCCAGTTCTGAAGTCTTTACACTGGTTCCTCACTGACACTAAGAAAGTGGATCACATCACTCCTGTTCTGAAGTCTTTACACTGGTTCCTCACTGACACTAAGAAAGTGGATCACATCACTCCTGTTCTGAAGTCTTTACACTGGTTCCTCACTGACACTAAGAAAGTGGATCACATCACTCCTGTTCTGAAGTCTTTACACTGGTTCCTCACTGACACTAAGAAAGTGGATCACATCACTCCTGTTCTGAAGTCTTTACACTGGTTCCTCACTAACACTAAGAAAGTGGATCACTCCTGTTCTGAAGTCTTTACACTGGCTTCCTGTGTGTCAAAGAATAGATTTAAAAATACTGCTGCTGTTTATAAAGCACTGAATGGTTTAGGCCCAAAATACATTTCTGACCTCCTGCTAAATGATGAACCATCCAGATATCTCAGGTCTTCAGGGACTGGTCAGCTTTCTGTCCCCAGAGTCAGAACTAAACATGGAGAAGCAGCATTCAGTTATTATGCTCCAATATCTGGAACAAACTCACATAAACCTGCAGGTCCGCTGCAACTCTTACTACTTTTAAATCCAGGCTGAAGACTTTTCTTTTTGTCGCTGCTTTTAATTGAACTATTCATATCTTAGACTGCACTGTAACTTTTATCCATGTATTTTTTATTTTAATGTTTATTTTATTAGCTTTTCTTTTTAATGACTGATTTTAAATGCCATTTTCTTAATGTCTTTCATTTTTTGTAAAGCACTTTGAATTGCCTTGTGCTGAAAAGTGCTATATAAATAAACTTGCCTTGCCTTGCCAAATAAAGATTTCATGTGACACATACAATTGATTTGTTGATGGGAATTAATGTGAATAAATTAACTCTAGGTTAACGGTACTCTTGCTATCACTACTCACCGACACTATAAGCCTTGTCCCTCATGCTAGCCCTGACAACACCGGTAAGCACACCTTCATCTAGACTGCACTGTGACGTGTCCTGACTTGTAGTGGTTCTCTCCTCTGTCTACACTCTTCTTGTCATCTTTGTAAAACGATATCAGACTGGTAATTGACACAGCCATGACTTCTAGTTAAATTCAGTGTGGCTAAAAGGAAAAGCTTTGTTAAAATATGCAAGCATGCGAAAGTCAAATTCAGCTTTATTGTCAAAAATTCTACATGTGTTATACATCCAGAAATATCGAAATATCGTTTCCCACAGTGTGACATGTATACATAAAACAAAACAAAAAGGGCCTAGATAAACGTGGTATACATTAAATAAAACCAAAAGGGCCTAGATAACCGGGGTATACAGTTTAAAATGTTAATATATTTAATTTAAAGTGTTCAAAGTGCAGTTTCAGTGCAAGTCAGTTGAAACGATCTTAAGTTGGCGTGACGTTGAAGTCGTGCGACCCTGCTGCTGTAGGTCTACTGGCTTGTAGTTCGTTTATAGCATAACGTTAGCATTTCACTTTTGGCGACTAGATTTATGATTCAGAAATTATAAAAGTAGGGTTGACATGTGGAGATTATCCGGCTGAACAAAACGTGATCCCTCTCTTAAATGTGTGTCAACCACAGACCTTATTTCGAGCTATTTTCCAAAATCCTATGGAGAATTTGCATTGGTTTTTCAAGAAGGAACCGGAAGAAGTTTACTTTAGGGTTTTACGACGCGTCACTGCGGTTCTCTATTATAGAGAGGCGAAGTCACGCCCATCTACTTCCGGTCCATGGGACCCCGGAAGCGAAAAATTATACATTGAATTTAATGGAGAGAGAAAACGTATCTTTTGATCCCGTTTGAATTGTGCCACGAACTACACATATGATGTTTGTCAATCTTAAACAATCATTTCCATGTCAAAAAAGTCACATTTTGTCGTAAAACTGTTGAAATATAAGACTATGAAAAATACGCGACTACAAAGACTACAAATCCCAAATCCCATTCTGGGTCGCGCATGTGATGTCACAGGCGATAATGCTCCAAGTGGTTGCGACTCGTAATTAAAGCGAAGAAGAAGATTTCATAACTGATTTATTCCCTCCAATAAATATAAGAGATTGCTCCAATACATTCACTTTTACAAGATGCCCGTGTGCTTTGTACCATGTTGTAATCACAAAAGTGATCATACCACTTGCTCGTTCTATCGCTTCCCGTCTGATGAAAGGACCAGGAGTCGCTGGATCAGACATATCAGGTAATATCATACATGTTGTGCATGGAACATAGTCAAGTTAGCTACCTAGCTAGTAGCGACGAGTAGCGAGCATGTTAGTTAGCATTACATTACTTAGCCTTGTCATTTTTAGTAGCCTTACCATGAAGTTATTATTTTATTACATGAAGTACACCAAAATGTTAAACAGTAAGAGTAGTCATCATGGTAAGTATTTCGTGAAACATTTGAAGAGTAGCCTACTGCGCCCTCCACCGGGTGCTAAGGAAGCAGTTCAGGGAGAGTCGAAGGAAGGCAGGCAGGCAGGGAGCTTTGCATGACATTCTTCTGGACATGTGTCATTGTGATGACAGTGAGGGTGAGTCAATCTGTTTGTTGGAAAGACAGTAGTTGAGTGATTACTGAGAGAAAATTATTAAAAGAGATAATTATTCAGTGTTGTTACTTTAAAGTGTTGTTACTGACCTTTTTCTCTTATTTTCTTTACCTCACCTGTAACTGCTGAGACCCTGAGGAACATGCACACTGGACTGACCTGCTCTGGCAACCTGATTTCCACTGTACGTAATAGTATTTGGTTATGGTATATTATTTATATACATCAAAGGCACAATGCACCCCCCAGAGAGACACATGTATTGAGTGATATTTTGCATAGGTCATGTGAAATCATCTTTACATACTATAAAACTGTAGGAGCGGCAACTTGTTTTGAAATTGAATTTTTAATATCCGATAATAAAGTTGATCTGTTTTCTTTATTCTTCTCTCTTCCAAGCTCCATCCATCACCGTTCTCTGTTCCTGCAGGTCCTGCTTGCTAATAAATGCTCATATCTTTTTACACAATTACAAATAAAGTCAATGTATTGTATGACATGAAGTTGTGCTTCATTCTGAGTCAATAATAAATTAATTCTGCCTTCAACTGCAAAATGATTGTGGACTGCACCGACATCCATGTAGCTGCCCCCCAGTAAGATGAACCAAGCAAAGCTGACACAAAGCTGTGCTCTTAAGTTGACATGAAGAATTTGTGAAATATTGGTAATTATTTGGAAAAAATGACTGACGATGCAGAAAACTTTTTTTATTTAGGAACAGTGGTCAGGTGAAGCATTTATCACTACATTTGTGTCACACTTAAAAGGCCAAACACACTGGCCAAACACACCTCGTTTACAACTCCCCAGTTGACAGCCATGACTCCCGTCTAAATTGTACCCTCCAAGCACCCTCTTCATGAGGGACGCGCATGGAGTGGATGAAAGTCCCGACCTCAGCACAGCACCAAAATTGCTGGCTGTCAACCTGCCCTGCCTGTGTAACTGCCACTGAGGATTTGTCTGCTGTCCTACGGTGGCTGTCTGGATGGCAGCTTGCTGGTCTCTGCTCAGTCGCATTGAGGCAAGAATTGCCTCAAGCCCCCGACCCCCATGCTCCTTCACCAGCTCCGGCACGTTGAAAATGGCCTGATGTTGAGGCTGCAGCTCTGGCTCAGGTGACAAAAGCCATGCCATGCCACGCTGCGCCCCTCAGTGCAGACCTGAACCAGTCTACTTCAACAGTGGCGATGTCTCTGGCCAGTGGGTTGTATGTCTCCTCTTGCTGTTGGTAGAGTTGAGACACCGGCTGGACTACTTTTGAAGTGCCAGGCTTCCTCCACTGGCACTCAACTTCTGTGGAGCTGATCTGCCACATGGCAAATATTGCCAATGCTGCAGCGTGGCTGCATTTGTACATCCCCCGTGCACAACCACAGACAGCGCTCTGCATCGCGCCATCCTCTCCCATGTAGATCTGTACAAATAAAGTAAGTACCATGTTTGTTAACATGCTACAATAGATTGAATGAGCAATACAAGGATGGTCCAGATCTGGGGGTGGGAGGGTTTATTTTTCCATAGTTTTGTCCTCTTGTCTGATTGTTGTTGTTTGTTTTTTCTGAATTTTTTGTAATTTGTGTTTTATTGGTTGTGATTGTACATTGTATTTTTTTAAATGTGTATTACATTTTTGAAAAACATTTGATCAACAAAAAAGGATTTGGTCAGGACCTAGACTCAGTGTGTAGTTTATGAATTCATCAATGCTCTCTACATTAGGAAAACACATACCAGTGTACCAGAGGGAGTCACAAACAGCTGTGCCTAGATAACCAAACAAATTGACAAGATAACCAAAATCCTTGAATCTACACACAGCAAATAAACTCAAATGACACAACGAGATGTAGAAAGGAGATCACACATATAGTCGATATAAAACTGGCCGCTTCAATCTGAAGAGCAACTAAAACAAAACACGGGAGTGTACCTTGTTCTTGTGAACACTAATGTTATCCACAGCATACACACCCGTATACAGTACACCCGTTCTAGGTTCTGATTGGCTCTCTATGTTGGCATTCTAGCTTCTGACTGGCTGTCCAGGTTGTCAATCACAGCCGTGGTTCATATTATGCTAGTCGACTCGTAACATCGCTAAACTTTTTTTCTTGACGGTTTTCTCAGTCAACTAATGCTATTGATAACAGTAACATAAATTAACACAGCCCTGCACACTGCAGTCATTATATGCCGGGTCTGTGGTTCATCATCTTCTTTTTCATTCTCCTCCTTATTGACTGACATTAACGTTAAACATTGCACTCATATTACTCACCGAAACCTTGTAAAGCCGGTCCTGCATGCTGGCTCTTACAGAACCGACTAACTCCCCTTTCGTGTATGTACAGCTCTCAACGTGCCCAGACTTGTAGTAATTTTCACCTCGTTTTATACTTTTATTCTCATTCTGAAAGAATGAGGTGAAATGTGCCAATGTGACGGTCATCTTTGTGTTGGTGACGCGTATTGTGCGGGACCAGAGACATGTAGTTCACTGAGCGGCTTAACACAAAAAAATGTGTTACTTCACAGTTTTACGACACATTTTAATTTTTTTGACTTGCAAAATTTTCTTTTAAATTGACAAACATCATATGTGTCATTCGTGGCACAATTCAAACGGGATCAAAAGATACGTGTTCTCTCTCCATTGAATTCAATGTATAATTTTCCGCTTCCGGGGTCCCATGACCTCCCCCGGAAAGGGAGGGACTTCGCCTCTCTATACATCCATGCTTTCAACCACGACTCTCATGTGGGTATCACTTCCTATGTTTTTAGTGTAAGTCTTTCCCATTGGCTGGCAGTAACAAAAGAAGAAGAAACAAAAAGCAACAGCACCCTCTGCTGGCTGGAGTAAGACAGCGTCTTAGACAGCACAATCACACTAATTCATAAAGCAAGTTAGACATTTTGATGCTCCGGACCTTTGCATGGGGAGATGTTCTCTAACTGGACCTCGTTGAATTTTAGTTGAATACCCCTGCCCTAAACCTCCAGTGATTTACACAGTTTAATACTGGCAACTTCTAATTATGGGAAATACGAAAACGTCTTTTAAAACTACAATTCCCAGTAGAGAAGTGGCAGAGAACGTGTTGCGAAATACAATTAGCCAGCATGTGTAGTTCTCGGGGCTGGGGCTGGACCCGTTCGAGTCCAGTTTTGGATAGTCTGCCGTGGTTTCATTCCATTTCAAAGAGCTGTTTGACGCTTGGCGTAACTTTGGCGCACTGCCACTCAAACATCCAATGACAGAGCTTGAGGACTAATCACAGGGTTTGTCAAGCAAAGCGGATGTTGTAGTCCAAAAGATAGCTGAGTATTATGGGTAGTGTAGTGTCTTCGGCCATCCTAAATTCAGAAAAACGATTTGTTTCTCAGAATCGAAGATTAAAAACACAAAAGAATTGTACACAATTTGAACCAATCAATGTTGTGTAATTAACAAGGATAAACTGATGTTTTTTTCGTGGATGAGTATGGCAGATATCACTGTAAAATAATTTGACAGTGAGGGGAATACTCCCGGTTTTATTATGAAAACTTTGAGATCGGAAATACTGTTTTCACCCTGTGGGGGTTGACGCCAACTTTACATGGACGCTGCCGTCAATAGAAATGAATAGGGGAAAGACGTAGTATACTGTACACGTTCTCGTGGCGAGACCTCAAATTATCTTCGTAATATCTATCAAACTATACATCCACATCCACTGGACCTGGATTCTAAAAGTACAATATACACTTCTCACTAGAAATCTAATCAAAAAGCATTTTAATGGCCAAACTATTCTACAATTTAGGATTTTCCAGAGAGGGTTATTTGTGAATACATGACCCTCCGGAGCATTTGCAATCAACGGCAGCATCAGCCCATATGCCACAAAAAAATTTTTCTTACACGACCACTAGAGGTGCTAAACTTTAAAACGTGACAATAGGTCGTAATAAGCTGCTGAACAATCAACCTATTTGGTCGTTTTTTGGAGTAGGACAGGCTGGTCCTGCGTCATTTGATTTGTTTGGTCACTTGGGGGCAGTTGTAAAGACATCTCTGAATTTACGTCACCAAATTGCTATGGTTAATGTGTTAGCAAGCCTTTGGACATATACAGACGTTACAGGGCAACATATTTGTTAGTTTGTAGTCTGGTATGGGTCCACTTGGGGAATACAATTCAGAAATTCCCTCTCCTTTTAGCTATATTTTGGCTCTGCACTAACTCCAGAGGGACATATCTGGCTTTTTCTTTGCAGCTAAATGGTCCAAAATGTAGCCATTGTTTTGCAGCCCCGTAATTCTGAAACCCCAATAGTCCCAATGGAAAGCCTATTTGTGTGTCAGCCAGATCCAAAAAAAACAATAATTGCAACGTTCATAGTGCCCAAACAGAAACATTTGGCTAATTATTTTTCACAATGACGTCAAATGGATAAATAAAAATGTTTAAGGACAACAGGCAATTCTTGTGAAATAGTCATGCCTTCATCAGTATGAATAAAATCTCAACAATGTCATTCTGCATAATAATAATAAGCCATATGCTTCGGTTTGTTGCACAGACACGAGTATGGCTGTTATTTCAAAATTAAACATCAATCTCCAAAGATTTTAGAGCATAAAGTTCCAATTTCTGAAAAAGAATGGTACAATACATGAATTTAGATTTCGCATATAATTTTTTTGTGCAGTATTGCAATTGACTTGGTGATTTACATATTTCATGTAGTTCACAGCAGTGTTTGTTGTGTATACAAACAATGTATTAACCACTTTTGCACAATTGCCATGGTATAAGGTTACTATAAAGTAATATGATGTATGTAAATGCAATGCAGATGCCAGTAGAAGTATGCTTTTCATACTCACAATTAAATACAACATTATTTGAGATATTGATAATTGATGTGAAAGGCAAAATGCAGCAGATGAAGGTGACATTTGATAGAAAAATAAAAAGGTAGAACAAGCTTTGGGGCTTAGGGTAGCTGTGAGAAGCTGCTTTGTATATCATCAACCCTCTGAACCTAAGTGATCAAGACAAAGTGACAAAGGAGATCAAGCGGGGAAAGTTTTAGAGACTGAAAGAGAGAAAGGTCAGCCGATGAGCCGTGCTTCTTCTACTTTATCTCAACAGTTTGCAGCCCTGTGTGTTTAGCCCACAAAGCTTCAGACACCAAGGGCAGGTGTGGACAGATGGAAAGGTCTAGAGAGGAGCAGACGGAGGAGAGGAAAGAAAGACAGAGACCAAATGTTATGCCCTGTGGTGATGGCATCAAGGTAGACAGCAGAGAAGGGTTATTAAGGATAGGATTGGGGAAAGAAATCAGCCAGTAGCGGGGGCCTGAAAGGCTAACACCCCTCGTTTAAATGTTTCACAGATTCTCACACTCAGACGTGCTCCGCCAGGAGAGATTACTGCATGCCCTGTACCGTGTGCCCTGTAGCACATTCATTATTTTGCCTTTGGTATGATTTTATTCAAGCTTTGTTTTCATTCAGGCATACATTGGTTTAGCTTAGAAACAAAATAAAGTAGTCATTATTAGCTTTTGATTGCTTGCTTCCCAGAGTGGGAAAATAATCACATATCGTTGTGAGTTGCTTCTTGATTGTTTGGGGAATTGCTTTATTTATGCCGGAAGTTTTAATTTGAGTAAGTGTTTTTCTCTTCATTTTTTATTTTGACAATGTCAATTAGGTCTCAAAGTACACAAAAAAGACATGATAGTGTTGTAGGAATAATGCTTTTGACAATCCATACAGACGTGGGCACATATTCATTAAGATTCTGCATTAAAAAAAGCTAAATTAGGGCTAAAAAACATTAAGTGAAGCTTCCTATACTGACTTTCAGGTAGAATGACCAGAAGAAAAAATAAATGTAGAAAATAGCAACAATTATTTGATTTAACTGTGTGTGTATTATCTTGCTTAAACATGCAGAGAAAATATTGTAAAACAAATTGATAGCAGAAATGTATCTTCCCTTAATGTGTCATGCTGCATATGTAGGTGTTGCCATTTATGATGAAGCCACTTCTTCTTGAAAACATGAAACATCTCTGTAATCATTGTGTGATAGCATATACACTGTTTAATCATACGGGATATTTAAAAAAATAGCCCTGCCATCTGTTATTATAAGTGAGTAAATACTGAATTAATCATAAACCCATGATTTGCGTGAACTCAGCTTGTTTTTCCATAACCTCACCTGCGTGGTGAGGAAGTGACTCTACGCATTATCGGAGGAGGCATCAAAGTTAAAATGATTAAACAGAGGTGGTTGTTTGTGAAAAAGCTGCAATACATTTCCTGTTGCTGCAGAGGACCAGTTTATGTGGAGAGACCATCTGCTCTCTTCGATGCCTGAAACTCTTCTTTGTTCTCTCTAAACAGGTTAGGACACTCGGCTGAGGCGAAGGGACAATAGTTTGGGCAAAAGAGGTAGACCGTATTTGGTAAAAATACAATCTGGGAACCCATCGGCTATTAGCTTGTTAACTGGCTATCTGTGAAACAATTTGGTGGTACATTTAATTTCTTAACCCCAACTTTTGTCTCGCAGCTCAAGTTGCCTAATAAAAAAACTACCTCAATTATTTAGTATTCCAGTGACATGCATAGTATAATATGTGCTATACAGGCAAGGCTACTGTACATTTAAGAGCCTTCATCAATCAGAGCTAAAGCCTCTGTATTTCCACTAGAGAATATTCAACCGCTACCTTTGAAGCGCTTCATTGTAACGGAAAGTTCCAATAGAAAACCTTGGAGATTTCAAGGCTTTAGGACTGAGCCACCGGCATGACAAGATAAAGATATCCCAATACAAAGGTGCTGAAATATGGACATGCCCAGATTTTGAACGCCACTCTTCATAACTCTCAAGCCCCAGTGCGTCACATCTGAGACAGATTAACTTGTGATGGAGCGAGCCTTTGGTTGGAGGTTGGAGCAGGGAGAAATACCATTGAGTCATAGGCAACCTAACCAACAAACCCGTCTTGGAATGACTATTAGCGCGCAGATAGATTGCTGAGTTGGTGTGAGGGTTTGTGGGTCATTTGGGATGATGTGTGGGGGGTTAACAAGGTGTTTAACCCATTTCCTGAGAAGGATTGTGTTCTTTTCCCAACATGCTGGGTGAATTTGAGCATGTATACATCATGGTGTTGCTCTTGGCCCTGCAGGGAATACTTAAAATACTTGCTCATGGCCTGAAACTGTGTGTGTATCAGACGGTAGATTTCTTGTGTCCCTGTGTCCTTTTGTTTGAGTCCATGGTAGCATCTTGGAATACAAATGGAGGTTATAACTCCACCGACACACAGACACACAAACCATAGCTGTACTATCTCCATTACTTCCTACCTGCCTCTGAACCAGGATGATCTTCTGCCATTAGGGCCTAAAGAAGTCAGTTGGATGGAAACCCTGAGCTCAATCCCCAATTTACTCTACTACTTCTTCCCACATGGTGCAACTAGTAAATGACCTGAGAAGGCCTTGAGGAATGAACAATAGAAAAACATGCCTCTTGGTCTCACTCTCCACCATTCCTTTTGTTTTCTGGAATGCATACCTGAGCTTACACAAATATCATCACATGCCCATCCATCACTCTTTATCTCTTTGTGTCCTCAAGTGTGTCTTGTCAGTGCAGAGCGTCAGCTTAGTAACAAAGGCAAAGTAAATACCGTAGGCTTGAAGAAGTGTTTATAGTGCAGCAGCTGCAGGTGGTGGAAGTCAGAGATGGATGGATGCACAGGTGCCAGACAGCAGCTGGGAAGAAACAACAGCTTTTACTATTTTTCTTTACCAAACATTCTGTAATCAAGTTTGAAAGATTTGTGCAAATGGTGCAGAAAAGTTGTCTGGTGAAGAAAGAGCAGGCAGATGAAGGAACAAATCTGTCAGCACTCTTATTTTTTATTTATTTTTTACTTTTGAGATCCTTGGACGTTTTCTGTAGTACCACCATGATGTCAATGTTTTGTAAGTTTAGGTTAAGTGTCTTCAGTGTTTGCCTTCACATTTGGTTTGGACATTCTTCTTCACCCCAGGAAAGTTGTAATACATATTGTATTCTTATGATTTTTCATTTACTTGCATTATCAGGTCGGTTTTACAATTATTCCAAAACATTTTGACATAATACCTGCAAAACTATAAACATCCAAATCAGTCAACTACCTTTTCGATTAGGGCTAATGTTAGCATACTAACACAATAGATTAAAACGGTTAACATATTATACCCAGTGGCGACTCGTCATTAGGGGCAGGTGGGGCACAGCCCCACCTAGTGTCAGCAGAAAGTATTAAAAATAATGATTACAAAAAAATGCACAAAAAAAAAAAATATATATATAAAATATATTTTAAGATCATGTTTAATCATCTGATTCGTCTGTATATTGCTGTTTTAGTCTGTGTTCTTCTAATTAGTGTCTACAGTGTGTGCCTATTGAGCTGTTTAGAGCCATGTGGGACAAAACCCGATCATGCCCTCCCTCTCACTTTCTAAGTCATGGGTCGGCAACAGACGGCCCGCGGGCCATTGTTGGCCCGCCAGCAATAATATTTGGCCCGTAATCTTGAGAATAAAAAATATATATATATTTTGAGATTCTTTTTTTTTTTTTTTTTTACAACATCGGACCAGTAGTCGCACATATAGGCTATACTATCCGAATAGAGAATCTACCTACACGTGAAGAATGCTTATTGTACTTTATCATGTCGTGAGTGAATGACACAGCATGCACAATCAGGCTGCGGGGTGCACTGACGCTGATAGTGGATCAATAGGTGGACAGCGCGTGGTGCTGAATAGCCAACTTTCGGTGTGTGGTTTGAAAAAAATAACACCAGCTCACTGAATCATTCAAACGTAATGTTTACTTATATGTGAACAGTAACAAAGTTCAGGCAAAACATTGACAACACAATTGGAGAAGCCGCTTGATCATGGAGGGCGAGGAGTGGTGGTGCATATGCTCCTGAAACGACAGAGCAAACACGCTACATTAGGGATAATAATTACAAAGAGCCATTCATTCAAAAATAAAAAAATATATAATTAGGCTATTAAATACAATTACGACAGGCTTGGTACTCACTTAATGTGAAAACTGACATCTCCCATCGGTCGCTATTTTTGGGATATCTGGTGATATGGACGTCAGTTCTCAAGGTTTTTATGCGTCAATCGATTCCTCTCGTGCGTCTTTATTGCATTCATTGAAGAAAAGGACGACTCGCATGTATAGGGAAGGGAACATTGTGAGCACATAAAATGTGAGTCTCTTGATCGTGCTATACTCCTCTGAGCTTCCCACCCAAAAGGCACTCACAGACTCCGCACTTCTGAGCGCATCGCTGACCAGGGAGCTTGTTTGAAAATCAATTAGCTCCATTTCTAATGCTGCCTCGTCTAAGGAGGGGATCATTTGTTTCGCCTGGGAGGTGAAGTCTCCACTTGGTCGGACTGTGAGAGGATCGCGTAAAAAGGCAATGATGTCTTTTGGGATGGAGTAGTCCTCAAACCTTGACGTGAAGTTGGCTCGTAGCTGCTTGATGAAGTCCACCATCAGCTCTGTCACTTGTCCCAGTGCCTGTGATTTTAGTGTACTGAAATGAAGGAGCCTGCCAGTGGATATGTCTGACTTGAACAACTCCTTCCTTGTGAAGGATTCAAGCTTTTCAACCATGTCCACTATGGTTTTGCCTCTCCACTGTAGCTGCAGGTTAAGCTGGTTTAGGTGGCCAAATATATCCGCTAAAAATGCTACATTGGACATGAACTTTTCGTCTCCCAGAAGGGCAAGGTGGTCAGCTGCTGCCCTAATCTTGCTCAATCTAAGAAACGCCTTGACCTCATCCAGTAGCGGACAGAAGCGGTCCAACGCTTTCCCTTTCCTCAACCAGCGCACGTCATTGTGAAGCAGCGGGTCATCGTAGGTGGCCTCTTCTGACTCAGCCACAAGTTGTCGGAAAAGCCGATGCTGGGTGCTTGATGTACCCCTGACAAAATTAATGACACACATCACTTTGTCCATAACTTCCTTTATCTCACCACTGAGTTTGGCGCAAAGGACACATATTTGGGGGGTGTGCTCCTTCAACCTGCTTACCAAAACTCTATGCTTTCCCACTATAGCAGGAGCCCCGTCTGTCACGATTAGGTTAACCCTCTCAAATGACAATGAATGCAGTCTAAACAACTCTTCCAGTTTCCTAACTATAACATCCCCAGTGGTGTGCCCTTCTAATGGAATAAGAGACAGCAGCTCTTCCCTGAACTCCTTTCCATCAAAATATCTAACATAGACGCACAACTGGGCTACATCTGTACTGTCAGTGCTCTCGTCAATGGCCAAGGAAAAGTAATTGGCTTGACTGAGACCCTTGGTAATTACCCCCTGCACAGCGTCCGACAGTGCTTCTATGTGGCGTATAGCAGACCTCGCAGAGAGGGACACCAGTTTCACTGACGCAATGACACCATCCATGGACTTGTCGGTGACCAGTTGCTCCAAAACGGTCACCATCACCTCCTTGAAAACCTCTGTGTCAGTGAATGGCCGGGTGTGCTTTGCGAGCACCCGCAACGCCTTTAGGGAGGCAGTTGTCACTTTCTTTTGGGCTGTGAGGCCTCGCACCAGGATCCTGCTGCTTTGCGCATAACCTGCTGTCAGTGCTTCAATATTGCGCTTTCGTGCCTCTGTCTTGGGTGGAAAGGCCACTTTGAAGGTGTCATGCTTCGTCTCGTGGTGCCGCTTAATATTGTATTCTTTGCAAGCAGGCACAACTTCATTGCAGATAAGACACAATAGCTTTGCATTGATGAAACCAGGTAGGATGAATGCATAGTTCGCTGTCCAGTCCTCTTTAAATGCCCTGTTTTCACCGTCAACTTTCCGAAAAACAAATTTTTTACGCAAATCCACGTTTATTTTGAAATGAGCCGTTGCGACTTCCAACTGATTTCGATAGAGCGGGTCACATATGGCAAATGTGTGGGAGCCAGGTCAATTAAAGTACTTACTTAACTATTACATACATTGAGTTTGAGTAAAATACTTGGTTACTGATTAATTTAGGTTATAATATATTAAATTGCAAAGCAAAACATGCTGTAATCTTTTATTTTTTATTTTTATTTTTTTAAAGGTTTTCAACCTGAACAAATCCTAATGTGCCCTTGAAAAGTTGAAATAAAGAAAAGGAAAAAGGATTTGAGTTGTCCATGCGTCCTCTGTTGCCCCTCAAGCCTCTCAAATGTGGGCAAACACTCAAATAAATGCCAAAAACCCAGAGAACTTGACAATACTTGACAATAAAAGTATGTCAAATAACACTGCTACCTAGTTAATAATTCTACTTTACTCAGTGGAGGCTCGTCCATTGAGGAAAGGGAGGAACATCCTCCCTAAGATTTCAGAGAAAAATAAACTTTGAAGAGAACAATAAATACACCTCAATTTAAAAGATAAGTCTGTTAAAATACAGATAATAGCCCTGGCTTTTAACATGGGACTGAAAGGGGGCTAGAGAGGACGAGCCTCCCTTTGGGCGGGTCTAGCCAGAGGCTCTGGATTGGGCGCCTATATCATCAGTGAACCAATCAGCGGATCTGACTGCGCATCAGAGTGTTGATGGGGAGGGTCATCAGCGATATCAGAGTTTTTTCTGAACCCGGGGAACAGGGGCGCTGCGCCCTCTTACCAAAATTAATTCCTTGAATTAGGCTTTGATTATGTTCTGGCCCGCCATCTTGTGGTTCAGAAAAAAATTGGCCCACGGCCAAAATTACTTGCCTACCCCTGGTCTAAGTGAACGGTGACTGTAAAAACCACACTGCGCATGCTCAGAGTATTGTCCTATTTAATGTGTGTGGCAAAAAAATAATGACCATAGGGGCATAGAGCTGCCATCCCCACCATACGTCATCTCACATAATTCAGAGCTGATTGGCTGTAAGTACGTGTGCCGCGAAAAGTGTGGTGTGTGAAGAGGAGGAGAGAGACGTGTCCCAAAACCAGGAAGTAAGCTGCGCATGGGTTCCCTCCGCAAATAGCAATGAGATTTCTCCATAGGATTTTAGAAAATAGCTCAAAATAAGATCTGTGGGAAACGTAGCTGTTAGATAAATGCACGTTTTGTTCAGCCGGATAATATCCACATGTCTACCCTACTTTTATAATATTTTAATCATAAATCTATCGATTAGATTTATGATAGACTTTTGAAACTACAAGAAGATAAGGAGGACTTTCAC
The DNA here is from genome assembly GCF_949606895.1 of Notothenia rossii. NCBI lineage: Eukaryota > Metazoa > Chordata > Actinopteri > Perciformes > Nototheniidae > Notothenia > Notothenia rossii. Next base: position 62,190,999 of record NC_136905.1, read on the forward strand.
AAACAAGTAATAGAGATTTTTGTCCAGAAGGATAGCCAAATGGACTTCATCTTCAAGTCAAGGTAAGACCGCAATTTTATTGAAAATGGGATCTTAGTAAGAGAGAACAATTCAATATTTAAATGATAAAATTAAATTTTTTGGGTATCCCTTTGTTGAACTGTCTGTTTAAAATTAATCGAAGCATCAGACAAAAACAGCTTTTGAAAATAATATTATATTTTGATTTAGGTCAAAATATTATATTTGTAAACCTGAAGAGTCAGTGCCAGTGCCTCACCAGCCATGAACCTCACTGCAGAAGCTTATATACAGTATAGACATCTAAGTTTTCTGTGCCCCACCACTTTTGTACATATAGAAACGCCACTGATTATACCTGCATAACATCACGATGATAGAATTATCAACGTGATATCAACAATTGCACATAATATTTTTGAACCCCACTTCATTCCCAACTTGTCAAATAATAATTATTGGTCAGTGTCCCAATAGTTGTATCCATATTGCCACAAACTAAGCCGTCAGTATTTGACGAGTAGGAATTGTAATTACAAACAGGCCAAGTAAATACACTCCTTCCTATTAAAACCCTTCTCTTGCGTTAAGTCATACCCCCTTCCCATGCTATTTTCGGTCAAAATTGTCCGGTGTGTTTTGCAAAGTGATATCTCTAGAACCCTTTATCCAATTTTGATGGTTGACATCTCATTTGAACAGTCAAAGCAAGTAGAATCAAGGGGTGACAGACAGAATGACACCAGGGGTGAATTTCATATTATTTTTGGCAGTAAGTTCAAACATAGTGCTCATTTTACATTACTATATATTATAAAAATGTTGCCATGTAGGCTGTGTTTACTGGAGATGGAAATGATTTAGTTAGTGTTGTAGCTGAGATTCTTCCCGTTCCAATGATGTATGTATGGGATGTATTGATTTGATACAAGCAAGCCAGTGTTTCATGTCATGGTCCGGACCCACCGGTGGGCCCATCAAGTTCAGCATTCACTGTGATGAATATAAAAGACACTGATACTGTTTTCTTCAACGAACATTTATTGAAAGAGAAATATACCATAACAGAACATGTGTGTGTGTGTGCTCACATGTGTTCACGTGTGTTCACGCACATGGTTGGCAATACAAAATTGTGGAATGTCACCTCAGGCTCCTCTCCCTCAGGGGCTTGTGTGTGTGTGTGTGTGTGTGTGTGTGTGTGTGTGTGTGTGTGTGTGTGTGTGTGTGTGTGTGTGTGTGTGTGTGTGTGTGTGTGTGTGTGTGTGTATAGATGTTTTCCATCTGCGGGATGAACATAATACACTCATACCCATTCATTTTCTATGGTGGTCAAATCTGACCGAAAACATCAAGGGTGTTTCACTGTTGAATAAATCACTCAAAATTCAATGCAAGTGGTGATCATCAAGTGTATATGTCCAGAGGCATAGTGTGGAGGGTAACATAAGGTTGAGGCTATTGGATGAAAAACACAATATTTATGAATAAAATAAAAGTCATTTTTAACTTTCACTTTTGACCCGAAACGCAAGAGAAGGGTTTAACATAGAAATGTGCTTCTCTCAGGGTTATTTTGAGTTAACCTCACTGTGATATTGTTGACGTTTCTAAATAGTCTATGTTTGAACCAATTTCATTTGAAGAACAACTTTATATACTGTACACATTTTTCTCAATAATTATTTATAAACCTCTGTGAGTCAATAGTTGGTTTTCAGCTCTTTATTTAAGGCCACATGTATAAGATACATCCACTCTGCTAACTCAGGAACTCAGCAGGTCCTGTATTGAGGATTTGGTTAAATTTAAACAATTTCATTGCATTGTGAATTTGTCAGGTATTCACAGGGGATATTTATTCACACAATCTCACCTGGTTGAAATAGGTACCTTCCTGCATCATCAATATGTGTACATTGTTTCGCAGATGAATGTTCAAAGCTTCATACACTCAAATGAGACACCCTTGGAATGACAAACTTCTCTACAAAGGTGACTTTACCAGTCACAGTAGGCACATCAAGTATTGATGTATGAAGGTAAATAAACACAAAACAATCTTATGCTTACTGATCCCTCGCATAGTGAAGATAAGATATTATTTGCTGTTCAGGAAATTATTGACAACCGTGATGATTTCACATTGGACTTGTTGTTTATTTCCATCAATAACGAGTAAATTATAGTCTACAGGTTGTTGCTATAGCGATGAATGAGTCCCACATTTTCATGCCCCGCAAAGCCAGGGAAATCACACATAATTGTGGACAAAGCTGAGTGTGGGATCATACTTTAACCTCAGAAAAGATTGAATCCTTTGTCTAAACGTGGCATGAGATAGATAATGTTTTGGTCATGGCTGCAGGTATAATGCTCTGAATGAACATTACGATTTTACACCCTTTAACTGTCTCAGGAGTTTGTCTCTCAGTAAGACACTTTAAGATCGAGATTGGTGTACCTTGTAATGTAATTTCCTTTGATTTGGTCCACATGATTGCCTCTTACAATGGGAATGAAGCTCAGCGCAAGTTCAGGCAGGAAGACCTATCACTTTGTATTGCACGTCATGGCAATACTCGCTCCATTCACTAAATGATGGGGAGCGCCACTCCTCAAGCTAACCTATATCTTCCCTCCATTCACAAGCCTAATTATCGCACCTGTTAATCCCTCTATATATGCTCTCCCCTTTTCCATCAGCTGTCTTCCAGGTGACAACGCACAAGCAGCAGCAGGGCTTCGTCCCAGCTCCAGGTATATATTCATCAGCTCCGCAGTCTTGCGGATTAAGCTACAGGCGGCGTTCCCCAGTTGGCTAGCTGTTCTAGCCGGCAAACCCGGACGCGGAAGGAAAAGACAAGGACATCGGGCTCCACGGAAGTTCCTCCGGCTTAATGGAAAGGGGCTACTTCAGGCAAACAATTGACGCACGCCTTCAGTTGAGAGAGAGAGCATCACTGGCATCAGGGCCGCTCTAATGCGGCGCTTCCGGCTTCACGCGGAACGGGCCCTCATCGCTTGCGAAGCTTCACCCACTTCTGGCTTCAACTACAACCCCTCTTGCAGGCAGGCAGGGCTTAAGCTACATCCCATCGAAGCTACTTCTCCTCCCGGCTCAGTAGCCAGTACGGGACACTAAGTGCGTCATAGACGGCTAGCAGGTTCAGTGCACAGCAGGCTTGCCTCCTTTCCCTGCGCCTCACCGCTAAAACAGGCAAGAAAAGAGAAGAGGAAAAAGAGAGGAAGAAAAGAAAAGAGAGAGAAGAAGAAGAGCAAAGAAGAAGAACAAGGAAGAGAAAAGCAAAAGAAGAGAAGAACGAAGAAAAAAGGAGAGAAAAAGAAAAGAACGGAAGAAAGAGAAAAGAAAGAAAAGAGAGGAGGAAAGAGAAGAAGAATAAGGAGAGAGAAAAAGAGAGAAGTTCGTTTATGCATTGTTGCCTTTAGTTCAGGGTTAAGGTGAGTTTCAGGCAGCTTCGGGTGTAACGCGTTACAGCATAGAGTTATGCAGTTCGGGTAACTACTACCCGTCACAATGCTCAGTAAGTACCGCAGTTTCAAGCTTCAACACAGCCAAGGATGCTGCCCATCCGTGGTTTTTTGGGGGGGGTTTCTTTCAGGGAGAAAGAGAAGTTCATGTAAGATGATAGAAGACAGTCTAATCACCCAACCAGCACATCAGCATCTACGTCTCACCGTGGCGTAACTAAACTGCTAATTAAGCTAGTCCTATATCAGGGCTCGACAGTAACGGTTGCCAGGTTGCCATTGGCAACCATTCAGAAAAATGTCAACCACTTCTTGGACTTTGGTTGCCATCAGTGGCAACCAGTTTTTAACATAAGAAATAAGGACAGCAAAATGTGCACCCCAAAATAGATAAATGTTCATATTTGTTTTAAGAGTGATATTTAATTGCTGTGACCAGTCGGAACCTGATACTTAAATTGCACGTGCATTGGCGTGATTACGGAGCCAGAAAGCGATACACGTTTACTCGCGTGCGCCGTGTGTTTGTTTTACAACAAAATGGCGAAGCAAAAATAAGTTGTTTGACTGTGTGGTAAAAAGTTAAAGCCAACACCTCAACTTCTCAAACGAATGTTCAAAGTGATTCAACTGATGAAGCGTAAGGTAAAACCCGAACGAAAAACAAAGAGGAATGTTTTCCATTCACTTCCGGTAAAAGTCCCTTCAAAATAAGAGTCCCGATCTTATTACTACCAAAATAAAAGTGCAAAACGAAACTTTACCATAGAAAATGGTTGCATTAAATTATAATCACTTCTATAAAAAGGTAACACATTTTAAATATAGTTAGACATATTAAAGGTAATTTACAGCATCAATAATTAATATCAAATGTTTAACTGTGAATGGTTTTCATTTATTTAACATTAGAAATGTATTAGTCTGGCCAATCCAAGACTTCAATGCTGAAGGGCCAATGGGTCTATGGTGGGGGTCAGCACAAGGTCAAGAAAACCCACATTTGAAAGGGAGACAACGGATGATCAAGAAACTAGTGACTTGCTCAATTCATTTGTGAGGGATCTATGAAGAACAGGACAACAGCAGTACTACTGGTATTTTGTATACCAGCAATTGAGGGTGGACAAGTTTACTACCACTTAGGTTCAAATAAGTGTGTTAATTACTTATTGTAAAGCATTTGAACATTCTTGTGTCACATGTTCATTATTAAGTTGATGTATAAATGTATAGCATCTTAATTATTTAAAATTTAAGGTATCTAAAAAAGGGCAACCATATTTTCAGTTTTGGCAACCAAAAGCGGATGCCTGGTTGCCAGCCCGGCAACCACTTTTAAAAGTTAGCGTTGAGCCCTGCCTATATCATGGGTCATGTCTCAGTATTTACCTAAGCAAATATTATATCATGCTGCTCATATTGCACTCATATATTTGGTTTCATGCTCACATGGCTTGTGTTAAGCAGGGTATGATATTCATGCATCACTGTACTCAAGCTAACAGCCGCATTACATTGTCTACATCTCCCTCTTCGCCGGGCATCGGCTCGTGCCGGCTATCCAAGATCTCTCCAGCTTATCTATGGTAAACATGCATATAACTGGTGGTGGTGTCTTAAGAGCATTTCAGGGCTCGTTCAGGATAGGTGCAGCAAACCTGCCGCAATCAAGGTAATTATTCCTCTTCCCTACAACAACCGCTTCTCATCCTACATTCGTCCGAACCTCAGTGCCGTGCTGGCTATCCAAAGGTCTCTCCAACCTTAAAATTGGTACGTATGCATATAACTGGTGGTGGTTATTAGCATGTCAGCACGTATATTCGCCCCACGGCTCATGTTTACCCTTGCATGTCTAACCCTGTACGTCCAGGTTGTAACCTTCGGGTCTGTATAAAATGTGTCCCTGCGAAGTCAGGTTGCCCCGTACGTCCGGGATGCCCCGGACGTACGGGGCATCCGTACGTCCGGGAAGCCCTGCATGTCCAGGATGCCCTGTACGTCCAGGAAGCCCTGTACGTCCAGGGAGGATGCCTAGGAGGCATCAGTATGTAATCCCCTGTATTAACCTCTCATTTCATCCATAGACTTCCACTGCATCCCACAAGGTAAGATTTCATCACGTTCAGTACTTCATACTTTCACTTCTTTTGGGGGGTTCATCGGAAACGGTTCTTCCCTTCCCGAATGACATCCTACCAAACCTGGGCCTAATCGCCAAACACCATTTCACTCACTTGTTATAAACTGTCATCATTATGTTTCATTTATATAATGTGACCCGATAATAAACATGTATTTCATACATCACGTCTCTCCTGATTGAAATGAAGCTCAGCGCAAGTTCAGGCAGGAAGACCTATCACTTTGTATTGCACGTCATGGCAATACTCGCTCCCTTCACTAAATGATGGGGAGCGCCACTCCTCAAGCTAGCCTATCACTTCCCTCCATTCACAAGCCTAATTATCGCACCTGTTAATCCCTGTATATGCTCTCCCCTTTTCCATCAGCTGTCTTCCAGGTGTCAACGCGCAACCCTCCTCCACCCCTTTGCCTCCTGCTTCCAACTCAGGGCCAAGCTCAACCTTCTCCCTTCCAACCGGACCTAACCACTTATCACCACCACCAGTGTCTAGACCCGGGGGGGTTCATCGGAAACGGTTCTTCCCTTCCCGAATGACATCCTACCAAACCTGGGCCTAATCGCCAAACACCATTTCATTCACTTGTTATAAACTGTCATCATTATGTTTCATTTATATAATGTGACCCGATAATAAACATGTATTTCATACATCACGTCTCTCCTGATTGAAACAGTGTTGGCTGGAGGAACTTCCATTTGACTAATTATTTACATAACCTTTGCTCAGCGGTCAACCTATATAAAGGGGAATAGTAACCGCCTAGATTTAACAGAATAGAGTCCCATGGGGGAGAGACGATAAGCAGGACTCAAAACTGAAGGTCATTGAGATCATTCATTATTTCTTGTTGGGACAAAGGTTGTCCTCAGAAAAACGTTTCCAATCCGAAGAGATGACGAAGCTGGTTAGTACAATTATGCTACCCTCAGAGATTTTTGAGAGTAATCAGACTGAGGAGAGCCCTGAGTGGACTCCCCAAGTCCGTCAGCAACAGCATCTTAAAGGAAGGCATTAGATAGTTAATAAAAACTTCAGTATTTAGTGAAACATTATGTTTAAACCATACCCTGAAGAAATCAGCGATATTCCCTGGTAAATAATGATTTTATAGCTCTTTTTTATCAAAACCTGTATATTCTGTCAGGCAGCTGCCATTTTGGCCATTTTCAGTAGTCACATGATCCGAAAAACTAGTTCGTGACGTCATCTACAGTATGCGTTCACTTTGTAAACACGACAGCTCATTAGACGAAAACATGGCGGAGTATTTGAGTTCGGACTCGTCAGCCGAGGAAGAAGTTTTGAGCAATGTGGAGAGATTGGATGGGGGAATTCAGCCATACAGGTTCGAGCCAAGTGGCCAGAACCGTCAGGAATCCAGGGACAGTGACGATGAGGATGAACAGCACGGTGATCTTGCTGGAGACGATCTCTTTACTCGTGCAATTGATTTCGGGGGGCGAGTAGGGAGACCTGTACATGAATGGTGTATTTGCGATCGGTGTGTAGCCATGGACAATCCTCTTATGAACATATGTTGTCATGAGCTTGAAGAGCTTGAAAATAAACTGTTCACAGACGACTTGGATTGCATATGTTTACACCAAGCGGCAAACTCTGTGGAAGAGCCGGGACGCCAATACGGAAGTGGCACACACTGCAGTTCATATATTGGCCGATAGGGACTGACTGCAGAAAGGAGCAATTTCCATAGACCCCCATGTTAAAATGCCCAACTTTACAGCAGAAAAAAAACATGTTTCTACCCATGGATGCCATAAATATTATTATGAATATAGTTAGATTCCACCTTCATGATTATGGATCTTTGAGTGAATTGTTTTTCTAACACGACCCGTTTATTTATATTAGGTCTTAAAGGTTTTGCATAAATTAGGGCGTGGTCACATTGAGTGACGGCTCTGTGAAGTGACTGCTGCTGCTATCTTCTTGTCTCTCTGCTAGCTGCTCCGTGAAGCTACAGGCAGGCACTCTGCCTGTTCAGCTCATCCAGGGAACCGGCTTGCCCCCGGCCGTGTTTGTGTGTTCTTCATGCTTATATATCGGACTATTGTGACTCGCTCTGCGGTTGAAACAGACGGTGCATGAATGCGTTTTTGCGGTAAGTGAAATTCGAGTACTTATTTATGTGTTAATGATTTTAATCAGCTACGTAATTAATGTTACGGCTTGGGTTAGCGTGTAAGCTAGTGGTAGCTACATCGGTGCTAACGATGCTAATAGTAGCCTCCAAGTTAAAATCATAGACTATATATAAACGTTAAAACGAAATAGACAAGTGTTAAGTGGGCTAATACTGTACAACAAACGGCTTCTGTTTGAGGTTGATAAAATAAGGTCATCCTTGTAACTTAGAGAGATGATTATTATTTAGGTGGGAACTGTATGCATCACTAAGTTTAATTTAAATTGGCTATGCTCAAGTATGTAGACAACTAATGTCGAAGTAGTGTATATGAAATCAACCTCACAATAAGATGTGTCTATATTACAATTATTAATGTCATATTTCAAGATGATTACTTAGATATTACAATATGGTTGGTTGAGCTGGAGTTCATTATTGAGCTTACACGTTAACATCACAGTCATCTGAAGAACGAACCCAAACCTTGTTGTTTTTATGAATTGCATTACCAAATGGGTATCAAATAAACAGTAAGCATTGGTAACACAACTTCCAAAGTTATAATAAAATAAAAAGGACCCTGACTCGGACAATACACAATCCAACATGTTTAACAGAAGAGAATCAGTTATATTGTTTGTACACATGGTACTTTACATAATATATCTGTTTGTTTAAGGTGTCCAGGTGATGCAGACAGGCTGGACCAGATAGATCCTCCAGAAAAACGCAATCAGCAAAATGGCGCAGATCTTTAAAAGGCCGCATATTTATCAAAAGGCCGCATAATCCCCGCATTTTTCCACACAAAGTTGAGAAAAAAAAAAGTTAACTCGTCTTGACGTGACGTCATCACCTCGCGCATCACAGAATGTAAACAACACTGTATAGAGTGAACGTGTGGAGCTCACACGATAGAGAAAACACCAAGATGAAAATATCTAATCCATCTCATTTACCGACGAACATTTCTACTAAAGACCGGGCAAAAAGTGGGGGGAAACTATTCTGCACCCCGTGCAACTGTGTGTTGGAGCCATAGACTGTATATATACTGTAAAGGTTTGAGCATAAGAGAAAATCGACGGTGACGACCCACTTTGATTCATTCAAACATTCGAAAAGGCTTTCTGCTGCTGCGGACAAGAAAGCCAAACAACGCACGTTCACCGAGGCATCAACCTCCAAAACCCTTTCGAGGGCTACAAGAAACGAAGTGAGTAGCCTACAAAATTGAAGCTGGTCAGATAACGAACGAGTAAATGAAAACAGAATGAGGCGGAGAAGTGTGTGTGTGTGTGCATAAACATTGAATTTGTTTAATTGAATAGTAAAGGGGTTTAACGTTAGTGGCAGGTTGTGTGTGAGAGAGAATAAATAACACAGCCCAATATTTAAAAAATGTTTTATTCTTTTTCCCGCATATTTAGCATATTTCGCAACTTTCCGCATATTTAGCAACTTCCCGCAAACCCTGCATGTTTAATCGCATAATCAAGGAATTTAGCCCGCATAATCAAGGATTTTTGCCCGCGTTTTTCTGGAGGGTCTAACCAGAGAGTGAAAGACAGAACTGGAATCCTCACAGCAGTGAACTTCAGCACAGGTACAAATACTATTTTTTTCATACTGTACAAAGAATCAAGAAAGATATTGGTTTAAATAAATGAAGTATTGACTTTAATACACTGATATACATTCCATTAAACAATACTATCACCTACACAGCAGTGAAGTTGAGGGTTTTTTCTGTGCAAAAAGTTACATTTAGATGTTAACAAGCAATATGATTTTGTCAGCTTTCTAATTTAATGTATTGAAGGCTAAGATATTCAACACATAGTGAGAACTGCTACTATTTATCTCTCAATATTGTCTGTAAAAAACGTGGTAAAAGTTATTATTTCACTGAGACAACAGAGCAAGCTTCTACAGTTGCACTACGTTTTGATAACAGTTAAATATTATTTTGATAATAACATATATCTCAATGTTGATGAACTTCATACTTTTCATTCATAATCGGATTGTCTTTGTAGCTCACTGTTGAAATAAAAAAAAAACATTACAATTACAAAATAATTATATCTACAGCCCTGAAACACACAAACACACCGCTTTCATAAATAACACACTTGTTCTGCAATAATATATTTTATGTTTCCTGTAATTTTTGTTAGGAAAGGACATGCCTGAAAGACACGACATTTTCTCCTTCTCTGAGGGTCAAGAAGAACATCCAAGAGGAACATTAAAAGCTGATGTTATGAGATTTTAAGACCAGTACACTAAGAAACTACTTTTATTGTAAAAACAGTCAGCTGATCGAATGAACCTATTTCCACATCTACACTCCATCAGCTGATTATTTGTATTTGCCTCGCTTTATGAGCTTCACATCACTTGTGCCTTGTACCGCAGAGTTTGCAACGTCACAGATAAATGGGGCCAATCTTCAGTCAGATGTGAATGTGTAATCTAACATTTTCAGTAAGAATAATGGACAAAAGGAGTGCAAATACAAATACAATTTATTGAAATGTGAACCAAAACTTAATCAAACATGTTTTAAATAAAAAGCACATATGGACAGAAGGTGTAAAACTATTAAAGTAAACACATTTAGTCAAATAAAGTGAAAGACTAGGCCTGTGCAATTTGTATCAGCTTTGCCCAGCATGGGCTCCTCCATCAGTCCTCTCCTAACCAACAGACAGGACGTCCATCACACGGAGGTTTCTCCCTGAAGTCTCTGCAGCTTTCTGGACACCACGCTGTCTCAATCCGTCCACACAGAATATGAGAGGGGGAAAATGAAAATAACAAAATGCTTTAGACAATAAGAAACATAAAGTTGACTGTTGAGTTGCTCAGTTTTTTTAGATTGTCAATACTATTACTGTATAACTAATATATCAGGTTAAGAGGCACATTCAAATAAAGATTGGTCTTTAAATACATGTTGTCTTTTGAATTGTTTGTCTAAACTCTAAAGTCAAGGATCTAGAACTGGTACTTAGTTTTAATGATACAGTCTGGTTATTATGCTGTTTGGAGGAGGCCTCACAGGTAAGAGCACTAACTAGCTACCATCACATGTACCTTAGCTTGACTTAAATGTATTAAACGTATAATTAAGTGATATCAAAATATAAATAACAAATGTCCTGCAAACATATTAATATTTGTGTGATTCCAGTGTTGAATTTAGCACAATTGCATACAAACGTTAAAGAGCCTGTGACACAAACCCAACAACTGTTGTGCAATGAAATAGTGGGCTACTAGTAATCTCGAACCGTTAGTTTAAAAAAGAAAAAGCGATACCGTTCCGATAAATATCAATAATTTTGAACATCGCGGGAAAATTCCTTCGACTCATTTTGAGGTTTTGGGGGAAGCCGGAAGTGACGTCAATGCGGGAACGCTTCACTGTGCGGCGAGAGAGCCAAACACGGACAAAGTGTGTTGTCATGCCTAGAAATGGTGAATTACTGAGTTTAGGCACGTTAATAACGTTTTAATGAAGTTGACTACAGTATATTCATATTTGTCAGTGCTTTCATGTCAATTTGGCGAACATAAACATAAATGATCGTGGTGAAGATGATGATTAAATTAGGATTAAAAATCGGTAGTGAGAGCTGCTGAATTTCCTCCGTCGGATGTGATATAAAAACAAATCGATTATTTTTGTAAACTCAAGTGGATGAAACTACATTTATTAGTGCTTTCATGTCAATTTGGCGAACATATGATACATTAAATGATCGTGAGGATGATGATTTAAAAATCTTTTGTTTGAGCCGGTATGCATTTCCTGATGAGAAAACAAACCTTAGCTTTTTGTAGTACAGTGGTGTAGTGGGCGTTGGACGCGGGGGTACGCCGTACCCCCACTTATTTGAAGCATGATTTCTTTTTTTAATAGTCTAATACATCTAAAATCATTGCCAGTGTTATCAGTTGCAAGTGTGTGTTTGTTGTAATAATGACAAAAACATAATAGGCAGATTTCACAGTAATTATAATAAAAACGTAGCTCAAGCATTTATGCAACTTGATTTGAAGCGTGTGTGTGTGTGTGAGGGGCAGAACTGTGTGTGTAGGGTGACCAGGTGTCCCGCACTGTGCGGGACTGCACACACAGCATTTTTATTATTTGTCCCGCGTCCCACACATTGAGACTATGTCTCGCATTTGAGTGATAGTCGCGCAGAAAGGCCGGATCGGTTCGCTGACAGCCGGCACCGCCCTTTATTATTATATTGTCTAAACGGCATCATGTAAGTTGCGCTGACAGGCGACACAGAGGTCCCCAAGCCCCCCCCCCCCGTTGACAGTTCACGAGCGCGTCCACAGTGTCTCCCGTCCACCCACCACCCCGTCCACCCAGTAAAAACATCCACACTACACCACTGGTTGTAGTAGTACACCAACATGGATTAAACGTGTGTTTTTTTTTACCACAATGTTGGGGAAATTAATGGATAAAATGCACGGATTATTATTATTATTATTATTATTATTATTATTATTATTATTATTCCCACTCCGATCGGGACACTAGGTCCACCGTTTCCCCGCAGCGAGGCTCCCCCCGTTGAAAGTTTACGTGGGCTGGGCTAGGTGCAGTGGCGGACTGGCCATCGGGAGGAATCCCGATGGGCAGGTACCGAAGTGGGCCGGTCGGATAAATCACTAGCACATCCCCCACTCCCCCCGTTGACAATTTACTAGTTGTACCGAAGTGGGCCGGTCGAGAGTCCCGGGCAGGTTTTTAGTCCCTGTCCACCACTGGCTACATGACCGTATGACCGCCCATATTGACGCACCTAATTCCTAAACTTCTAACAGATACAAAATAAACCGATCCTTCAGCCTCATATGAGCTCTCAGACACGTTCAAAATTAAACTGTCATCGCTGTCTGAGCTTGCTGCTGTGTGCGTCATCGTGCGATTACATGCAGATGCTGGAATCCTGAACGGTGCAGCTGGAGCGCTGTGCCCGCAATGACGTCACCCATAATTTGGCGGGACTTGAAGAATCCCCGAGAAGATCCAGGAAATGGTCAACATTGAAGGGCAGATTAATGGTTATCAAAGTACAAATATCCAAAATCAGTTCAGTAACGGTTTTCAAGGGGACAATATTTACTCAAATTGATGGGTTTGAATGATGGGGGAAAATCGTGTCACAGGCTCTTTAAGGGATTTTAAGATTCTGAAGTATTATGCTAAAAACTCAATAACTTAGATTATTATTTATAGTTTTGCTGAATAGTTTCATGTCCGCTTACCTTAGAAACATAAAATGCCACGGCAGTGTGCATATGGGTAGCATGTTAGCTTAGCTTGGTAGCTTCAGCTAGCTCTGGAACTTTCAGCTCGGTGGCAGTAGGTCCTGCCTCGGCTCCGCCTCTTTGCCCTTATTTGGAGTAGGCGGTGTCCTGGGTAAATGACCGTACAGCCAATCACAACGCATGACGTCATTGGGCAGAACGGATATGACGGATGACGGATGCGACGGAAATACACTCGAGCAGATACGGTACCCCGAGCAGATATGGTACTGACACCGGCACTTTCTAGCAGAGAGTGAGGGCATGTGAGGAGCAGGGATGCTAGTACTTACGTGTGTACCATGTCTCACCGACTCACAAAGTCAGGCTTTCAAAAGAGAAAATAAAGGAGAGAAAGACAAGAGAGACGGACTAAACTTGGGTTCTCAACCTTTTTTGGGCCAGCGCCCCCCTGTCCATTATCCAGGTCTCTTACCGCCCCCCATCAAAAAAAGTAGACTTATTTTCTTCCCTGAATATTAATGTTGACTAATATTCTGTGTTATATCATTTAAAAAGCATGTTACTGAATGCCAAATAATAGATTTGATTTAACTGGGCAGTTGGAATATCATTATCATTAGTTTACCAGAGAGCACAAAAGCCATGTGAATGTGAATAAAAATGATATTTATGAGTGTTAAACAAACTCAGACAAGAGCAGAGAATACAAACAGACTGCTACGGAACAGCATCAATTTCACACATGTCCAGTGCAGAACAAACAGTCGGCTACAAAACTGTACATTAGGCCTACAGAACTAACAGGTCGGAAAGGTGTTGCATTTCGCCAAATTGCGGGGGGGGGGAAGGTTAGTGTGAGCCCTGCGCTTGGTGGTTCTCCGCCAGTTTCTTCACTGCGGGTTGCAGAGAACTTAGTTTCAGTCGCAGTGCCTATGCTCTGCCGGTATAGATCAAGCCTGGAGGTGAGACTGTGGATGACCGCCTTGCTCTGGATCAGAGTAACTCCTTTTCCTTGGAGCTTCAGCGTGACTTCATTCATTTTACCAAAGAAGTCTGCGAGGTACATGATGTCGCAGCGGCTGGATGACACCTGTTCCCCGAGAGCTGCATCCACCTCCTCCAGGAACTCCACGATGCTGTCAAACAGCTCACAAAAACGAGCAAGGCAGTTTCCTTTTGAGAGCCAGCGGACATCGGTGTGGAGAAGAAGACGCTCAAAGGTCTCATCATTTTCCTGACACAGCTGTCGTAACAATCTGTTATTCAAGGCGTGGGCTTTTATTTTGTTTATTGCCTTTACTGCAACATTGAGAGACTCGTGGAGAGGTGGACTTTTAGATTTGGCCACAAGGTTGTGGCGGTGCAAGACACAGTGGACTGTGAGGACATGCGGGACCTGCTCCTTCAGCAGAGTGGTGAAGCCACGGTACCTGCCAACCATGGAAGGGGAACCGTCAGTAGCACATGCGAGGATGTTGTTGATCGGGATTGACTTCTCCTGTAGATAAGCATCCAGTGCATTAAAAATGGTCTGGCCCTTGGTGTCTGTGACCAGATATTTGGAAAATAAAAATTCCTCAGCCATCTCCTGACTGTTGGAGGTGCTATAGCGGACATAGGCCATCAACAGAACATTGTTGTCAGAAGTGGTTGTCTCATCCAGCTGAAGGCTGAATGGAGTTTCCCGCAGGATGGCACACAGCTGCTCCTCTGTATCAGCGCCCATTTCATCAATCCTGCGTGCAACGCTGTCATTACTGAGTGGGATGGATTTCAGCACCTGTGTGGGATCACGCTCCATCACAGTAGATATGACCTCTTTGATGACAGGGAGTACCAACTTCTCTCCGATTGTGAACGGCTGCCCACATTTGGCTATCTGCAAGGAGATGTTATATGACGCTATTAGCCCGCTGTCAGTCTGGGTGGTCTTCCTAGCGAAGAGACTGCTGATAGTGCTCCTACCATGTTTCTCTTTGAGGGCCTGGAAGAACGGACGCTCCTTATCTGCCTTATCCGGGTGGATCTTGGTAAGGTGCTCCTTTAAACTTGAGGGTTTTATTCCCTCATTGGAAAATACATGTTCGCAAAGTAAACACATTGGGAGTTGTGCATTGGTAGGAGATGGTATGAAGCCATAGCTAAGATATTCAATAGAGTACTGTCTGCATTTTATCTTTTTCGCGGCCATTTTGCTGATGTGATATGATTTTTGTTGTTTTATGATGCTAATATTTAGGGGGGGGGGGGGGGGTAGTGTCACGATATGGCGGCAAACGCTAGAGGGCTACCTGGTGACATGACAAGACATCGTGCCGGGAGCGGACCGGAAGTCGTTGTAATTTTGAACAAACAGAGCTCTGTGTGGAGCAGCCTGGCTAGCCAGCTCTTCCATGTTGTAGCAGACATAGAAACGGGTATTATTTTCATAAACTGACCACTTAGTTCGAATCTGTTCGTGGAATTTGTCATATCAAAACATATCAAAATTTAACAAAGTGACACAGATTATTAACAGTCGCGATCCCAAAATTACAACGACTTCCGGTCCGCTCCCGGCTGCTTTTTGTAGGGTACATTCGTAAATGCGCTAAGAGCGCTCTGAGCGTCCCCGTTCCACAGTCCAGAGCGCTGCGCTCTGAGCGCTCACAGCTGGGTGCTCTGGCGGAACAGACGGGTTGTCCGAGCGGACTGACCGTTCGTGCATTTACGAACGTACCCGTAATAACACTGCTGACAGCTGACCAATCGCAAGCAGAGTTGTGGTTTCCTATAGCAACAAAAGATGCTGACAGCTGCTTTTTGTACAGGAAAAGACGCTGTGGCCAGCGTTTTTCATGACAAAAAGATATTATGTGTGAACGCCCCCCAAAGAACACCTCAACGCCCCCTTTCAAAAATATTGCTTCCAGCGCCCCCCGATGTTCTCTGAAAGCCCCCTGGGGGGCGTTACCGCCCCCGTTGAGAACCAGTGGACTAAAGGGTGACAGTATGTCACCCAGTTTTTCAAAGAAAAGGTGGGTGTGGTCTATGAGTGGTGAAAATGTGTCTGTTAGCTACGCATAGTCCATTGTAAATAATAACTGTTATGTTTTTTTTTACTAAGCTGACATTAAGTACTGTTAATATCTATAAAGAAAATGCAGAGGTTTTTAATTTCACTGCTCTTTTAGCTGACATTTAATAAATGCAGGTACATTTTTTGCAGCTATTTATACTAAATCAGTTGTCCCTCCCCCTGGTGCCAGGACCAACAGATCCAGCTCTAGACGTAGCAGCCCTGTCCCCCCATAAGTGTTATATTTTCACAGCTCAGTGTCAGTAAATATTGTGCAGTTAGTATTAGACTACAAGATAGATGCAAGCCTGTACAGGTAGAGTTATTTAAAGCATAAATGAGTGGGTTGGGTTCTGGAGGTGTGGTTACAGCAATTGTGCTTGGTTGGCGTGGCCTGGGCCTGGTGGTGGGGCCCAATGTGATATATTTCCATGGGGCCCAAAATCCCTGGCGTGTATGGCCAGAGGGCAGGACCTATAAACACATTTACTACAATAGCATTGTGAGGCTGAACAAAAGGACCTTTTGACTATGTAAATGTAGTCTTTTAAAAAAACAAAACATTTACTGACTTTTTTAGGATAGCTTCAAGTAATGTTGTAAAATTACAACTGGGGGCCTTACAGGGTTAAGGGCTATTGTTTATTGTTATTTACTTTAAGATGTTTATTCTTAACCTATCATTTAATTCAAAAACTTGTATTTAAATGATGTGTGTGTGTCTCTGTATTTCTGATGATACACTGAGAGAATGAGCTCATTGGGCTGCTGATCACCGTAAGCTAAACAGTTTGTATATTGCATTACATTTGTATAATGTAAGCTTGATACTTTGCCTGCGGGAATACGAAAAAAATAGTTAGATATACTGAATATTATTTGATCTATTCCACCACGTTGTAGGTGCCTTAAATAACCCCTTATTTTAGAGTGAGATGTATTTTTATGTTCATATAATAGTGATTTCAATGCCATCCCAAAATGATCACTGGTTCCATCCTGGCCACCCCACTGAAAATGTCCTGGCTCCGCCACTGGCCTTGAAATCCTCCTAATCACAGAACTGATTTCAGGCTTCTAACCACAAATACGTTCTTAAAACGATTGACTTTACTTTATTGGAAAGTGTGCGGATGCCATGTGTTTGTGGTGCATTTTGTTGAGCAAATTTTGAGTGTGGAATTATTATTTTTATTTTTTTCTCAATTTTATGCCATGCATAGATATCTTAGGCATTGGAGGATTACAAGTAGTGCTGGTCGACATTATTCTCAAAATTATAAATAAAAACAATCCCTCTCTATTTTTCCAACTGCATGCTTGGCCCTTCCCAATAAGATAAAACTTTACCTAATCAAGCTTAAAACTTACACACATTTGAGATGTGGGTGGTGGAAACCAGGTTGTCATTGAAAATAGCCTCATTAGGTCACGACAAAGGAGCCAGGTGATTAACAGAGATCATTGAAACACCTCCTGAGCGTGAGGAGCATACATGCAGCTGCAGTGTGCTCATTAATTTTAGAGAAAGGCCAAGATATATATATATATATATATATATATATATATATATATATATATGCAGGACATTGTAGACTGAACGTAGTGACAGCTTCCACAATGTTCTTTGTAAAGTACTGAAGAAAGGAATAAACACTTCAAGGTTGACACAAAAGCCGAAATACCTGAATATCTTTTATTTTTCCCGCAGTGAGAGTGAAATTGCCTCTGTGTTAATTACAAAAAATATCCGGGTGGGACACATTTTTAGGAATGGCTGGCTGTGACCCCCTGAAAGACCAGACTATTCCTCGCACAGCAGGCAAGCGACAGATGCTGTTTTCTGAGCAGTGCCCTCAATGTAAGGCCAGCAGTGATTGATCTAGCTACGCCTTGGACAGGAAATAGCCTGTTGAGCACAGTCAGACGTGCCACATTCTGCCATACAGTGACTGAAGAAGAGGGGTTTAAGCCTGTTGATGTTTTACCTCTGAACTGCTTCAGCTTTGAGTACAGCTTGACATTCCTCCGCAGTGGTTTCCCTGCCACGATGGAAGAGTAGGAGCCTCTGCTGTTCTAGTGTTGTTACATCTTGCTCAAGGAGGCAATTAAGTAATTGTCTGTCCTTTTATATTTAGCCACACTTTTCAGTTTGTTGTGTCACTGATTTATCGACCACTTAGGTTCACGTTAACCATGCAACCTATGGATGGATTTCCATGTAATTCCTACTAAGTATACACTGCCTTAAGTGGTGACAAAGTGGTGGTGAAAAGTCGACTGCCCAACTGTTGCGCTTGTGCCTTGGCCATTTAACCAAACATACCCACACAAAAATTAGGACTTAAAGGGTTAAGCTTAAGCCCATTGGAGACATATGCACCGGCACTTTTTTGTTGTTCTGAGTTTGTAGATTCATGGTTTATTGCATGTTTTTTTTTCTTTCGTTTTTTTCTTCCTGGTCTAAGTGACTTAACGATGATTGGACCAATCCGTAGAGCTCCTCACACACCAGGATCCCTTGGCATCACTATCAAATGCAGTGGGGGGACCTTTAGCGTCGATTTTCAAATATCAGGGAGTCCCATTGAGTTGCATAGAGCTCTCTGAACGCTGGTAATAGACGAGTTGGGATCGTGGAGAAACACTCACTCAGCCTTATATTTTCTCAGGCTGTGAGTGTGTGGCAAACTGTGTGGCGAACAACCTGACTGTGAGTGTATGTGTGTGCTCAGGTTGAGTTCCGCGATGTCTCGCTGTCTCGCAGACCCCACGCAGTAACCAGGAAACAACACCAGTAACCCAGCTCACACTGTCCGCTCCTCGATCCTCAAAGGGCGGAGCAGCGAGCCCCGCAACGTCCCGCCAACACGGCACCCAGACCCCACGCAGCATTCTCATCTGTTTGTCATTACTGGTGTCATTTCCTTGTTGCTAACAAACGCCATTGTAACATATAATCACAGATGTTCCGCTGTAACGGTGGTGGACTCATCAGAACAGAGTGGGCGAGTTGACACAGTGGGCTCATAGGGAGGGGGGGCAGGAGCTCCAACAAGCCGTGTAGGACAGAGAGTGAATACACATACTATACAGAGATGCTGTATGAGAAACCAATGTGATTTTGGAACATTGAACAATGCAAATCTATTCTAGTGGACCTCAAAAATGGAATTATGATCAGTAGAAATGGCCATGTCATGGGACCTTCAACAAAACTTGGAAAATAGAAGATGGGCAACGTGGTAACCTTTACCTACTAAACAATAGGCGCTTTCACACCGGAGTACTTTTCCAAGGATTAGTTCCGATAGTTCCTCTGATTTTGCGTTCACACCAAAAGAAATCTGGAACTAGAACTTTTTTCGGGAACCTTTTCACCCCTTTTCAGTCCCTGCTAGAGAGGTGGTACTTTCTTGGGGAGGAAAAGGTTCCAATTTCTGATTGGCTGGGTGAATTGCAAACCACGCCCCGTAAAACTCTGAAAAGTTTTGTGAAGCCGCCATTTTATTTGCTCGCATTAGTATTATTAGCATTAGCCCCGCGCACCAACAGAGAGAGACTAACTTATGGCAACACAAAATAAAACATGAGAGCGGTGGAGATGAGGAGGTGTCGGCGCTTCTGGCGATTTACTCGGAAGTCCCAACTCCGGGGACTTCTGGCCGGGGACTTCGGGTGGCAGTATACGCCGTGAATTTGTTTGCGGACTGCCAGTAAACCCAAAGCAGAAGAAGAAGAAGTGACGTCAGTGGCTTCATTTGCCTAATCCTCCCTAAGGGACTTATTCCGGTGTGAACGCTATTTAAATTACAGCCTCAATATGGTCTCTGAGACAGTATTTATTTAACCGTGCTGTATAACAGAAAGAAAGTCAAACTCGTAAAAAAATACATGAATTTTAGAGATCTGAGTGAATCAAATAACTGCTCACCATGTTGCAAAGCAGCTTTTAGCTCACATTATCGGTGGTTCCCATATCATATTGACTCCAGTTGGGATTGGCCTCAGTTCTGACCTTGGCAATTCCGCTCCACTTCTCAGTTGTTATAAATGAGTGCAAAAACTCTAAAGACTGCACTGTGCACTGGAAATGATGGCTTTGAGAAATGGCCCTTATGAATGACCATAAACATAACCTCTGTGTGAACAAATAAGCCGTGCTGGGGGCTGCCGCAAAGCAGCCATTAAACAGAAGTCCCCTGTAGCTCAGATCAGTTTTTTTTGACTGGTCAGTCTGCCAAGAATAAAACTCAGCAGTCCATATAGAAGAGGGCTTTAACAACCCTGAACCAAATGACTCCCCTTAGTCTGTAAATGGTGGCCTCTGCGAATGGAGGATGAATCAGGAGACTAACATGCAATTCAGGAGGAGAGCTGCGGACAGGGATATCACAAGGCCCGAGCTCAGACAGCAGCAATAATGCAGCCCTCCAAATCCTATTATCATTGTAATGGAACGGATGGCGTGGGAGGAGAGAAAATGGGTGTGTGGGAGAGGGAGAGAGATGAGGTGGAAGCGTGCTCCTTCTCTCTGTCTCAAGACTAGACACGCACACACACGTATATTCCTCTATCTTATTGCCGCTGCGACAGAAAGCTCAGAGGTGATACCACCGTGTCAAACAGATGCCTCCCTGAAGAAGAAAAATGCCAGGGGATGTGGCGATTTTTGATATGACTCAACATTTAACTGGAAACATCTTTCAAGAACCAGATTGGAGCAAGTCAGCAAAAACTCAGGAAAGAAAATGTATAAAAAGGAGTATGAGATATGGAGGTTATATCTTGGGATTCAGTAAAAACACCCTTTTTTGGAAATTGAATTTTGATGCAGAATTTATGTTAATATATTATTGCACCAGAATATGACAGACAACACAAAGTAACATTGGTCTTTATATCACATACAGTACCATAAAACAGCTGCACAGAATAGGATGTCGAACATAATAAGAATCTGCAGCCCTCAGAGACTCGACTTAATGGATAAGAGAAGCGATGAGCCCTGTCTGCTTATTAAGTCTTCAAATGAAAACATTACATTTTTCAGTTGTAATCGTAGTGGTCAAGGGTGCCATAAATGACTTGTAGGCATCAGGATCTTATGAAGACTTTAACAAGACCCCTGCCAGTTGCAGAGATAAAGCCTAGAAACCATTTGGACAGGTATTCTAACCACTGGGACCTCACTTTAACTTGCTCTTCTCAATTCAACAGTTGTTACTCAATTCAACAACCCTTTTTTTCTTTTATTTGTGATATTTGAAACAGAAAAACGTGTTAAAACGGTTTAATTTATTTTGCAGGAGTAACAAGTAACATTCCTCATGGTCTGTTGTGGAAACCCCTTTTCCTTGGTTTTTCAAGACATAGTATCACTAAAATCCATAACTTAAGTGAAAAGTAATGGCTGTTGCAACAAATGTCTGTAAATCCATTCAATTGTGTTGATGTTTCACTCAAAACTATAAATGTCAACCTCATGGTGTCACTTTATAAAACATCATACATCATCTTGGCACCGTGACTGTTTGTACACAATGTAATCTCAATGTGCAGTTTTCGAGGTATATTTCAGTGCCTTAGTTGTTCTTGAGACCTTTATTATTTGAGTTGTATAAGTATATTACTACATGCTTCTTAAGCAGAGAATCAACGGAAAATGTAACTAGTTCTCACTCCAACAGCCAGGGGCCCCCATAATGGGTCCATTATAGCAGTGGTTCTCAACTGGTTTCGAGTGGGTCGCGGATGTGTGAGTGAAGAAAAAAATGTTTAATTTTTTTTTCTTATGGGGGAAAAAACACCAACTTTTATTTTGAAGGCCCGATTTTCTAACGCTGCGCATGCAGTAGGCGTTGGACTGGAAGTACCGGAGACCAGTAGTCACGTAGTGATAATCTTCTCAATAAAACATCTTTGCTGATTGATGTTTTTACGAGTCTTCTGGCCAATCAGAATCAAGATTGTTGCCGGAAGTCCCCACGGAGAATAACTTTGCGGTAGAACTATTCTTTATACATCCATGGGTACAACTTCAGATAAAAATGGACACATAATGATATATGACCCCCGGTTTGATGATTGACAGGTCACAGAAGGGTCACAGAGGGGGCTATTTACCCTTACCCACAATTTAAAGTAATTCACACAGACTATCTCCTCTTTGCTCTTCTCTCTGTGAGGAGCAGCAAGCTGTCAGAACTAATTGAAAAACAAACAATGGCATAAAATATTATTAATATGTCGGGTAATAATAGATTTATTTATTTTCTTCTCAGAGTGTACCGGAATGCGTAGTTTATGTTAATATTTCAGAAAATGTCCTGGGGGACAATCCCCCCAGACCCCCCTGCTGGCGTTGGGTTTTCAGCATGTGTGCCTTTTTATACAGTTCAGCTTTGATTCCATCATCTCATAAACCTTTTTTAAAAGCATACTTTAGTTCTGTGAAGGGATATATGCACTGTACTTCACTTTAATTAATATTGAATGCTGAAAAGCGTATATTACAGCACGTTTTTTTGTTGAATAGATTTGAGTACTTCAAAATGTTGGGTTGCGATTTATTGACCAAGTAAAAAGTGGGTCCCGAGGCCTGACCAGTTGAGAACCACTGCTTTATAGGCTACTAAACAAAACTGGCTCTCACAGTACCTGTTCGATCATTTTAATCATCCCTCAGTAGGGTCAACAATGGACACTTCTTACTTTCTGCAAACCAATAAGGGCATTTTTAGTTAAAAAACTGAAGTGGATTTTTTTGGTAAAGCTTCCCATAAGAGTTCCAGGAAAATAAGCAAAGGCATCATGTGTGGCAAAAAAAGAGAAAGAAACAAATAGCTAAACTCCCAAGAGGTAACATCAAGTTTTCTCGACAAAGTGCTGCTAAAGAATAAATTGTCTCCGGTACAAGTGGTGCCGCTTTGTGCTGTAATATTCTCAGTGAAAATGATGGCCATCATGGCAACACCTATTTCCCTCGTAATGTTGATGCTGAAATAGTGTTTCCTCTTGAGTCTGTAAAATGATCTTCTCGCGTAATAAAAAGCATTCGCAAACACTGCATTTAAACGACAATCAGGTTTTGTTCACGTAAATCTATGAATGCAGCGACAATGATGGACCGTTTATTTATGGATTTAAGATCATAGCGAAAGAGGCTTTTGTTATATTTCAAAGAGCAGTATTTTTAAATTCTCACTGATGAAATACAGGATATGTCTAGGAAACTTTCACAGTGCATCATTAGTTCAGCAGTTCTCAGTGAAAAGGTGTGACGACAGCAAGAATGCAAATGTGGATAGAAAAGGGCAAGGGTAGAGGAGTAGGGGAAATTGGCTGGAAAGTGTTATAAATAGAAGACAGGGCATACCGTTTATGGTGGTGACGGTTTGGTGATAGAGAAAGATTAGTTTCATTTGACAAAGGATACACATTTGGAAATATATGTAAGTCCTGTGAGGCAAGTAAGACAAACCTCTTAAGCCCCAAGCCTGTTTTTCAGGTTTAAGGCTCAGAAATGACATTCCTAGAACAAATGACCATATCTTCCCTTCTAAAAGGGTTAAATGAATAATCTTTTTTCTCAAAGTAATGATAAACCTGTGAATTGGATGTAGAAAAGTCAGAATCAATATAGATGTTTTTTATTTTAAAGAAAATTCAGATTGAACATGGTAAAAAACTGTAAATTATAGTGTCTGTCCAAAAATATATATACTATACTTATAGTGAAAACTAACCTTGGATGATGGGTTAGTATACTAAAAGCTTTAGGAATCCAAAGTACAACATATAATAAGTACCCTGTATCAAGATTGATGCAAAACAAGAGATATTTGACCTTTTTAGACAGATTTAGCAAAAAAACCTCTTCTGGGGCCATATGGGTGGATTTTCCTTATCTCTGGCCCCCCTTCTTCGATTTTGACATGTGATATCTCTTTCTGACCGTTAGAGCCAATAGAATCGAAGGGAAATCGTCCCGCACACACTCATATTAAAAAAAAAGTTGCGTCTCTGCGCATTCAATCTTGCTACAGAGCGTAGGAATGGCCTGCTCTACTATTTCAAAACGGAATTGCAGTTTTGCAGTTTGCAGTTTGCTTATAGATTATCAGAACATTTCAAAGGGGACACAGCCACATTGGATATTACCCTATGGATCAACTACAGCATCGTTGTTATCGTTTTAATGCCATTGAAGACCAGTTTTGACCAGACAAAACCAAGGTAAGCCATGTTGACGTTATAGGCTACCTAGTGCCACATGTTTTGATGTACTTTTTGTTGATAACGTCGCGAGTTTGTATCTTTCAGTGTTGAGGTGGGCACCGTTAGATTCTGTGTCTTTACGATCATAAACAATGTGTTGGATGTGCAGCTAGGATAAGTAATAAGGGAGCTAGGAGTGATTTTCGGTGCAGTAATAGGTTAGCATTTTTCGCTCTCGGCTAATTCAGAGGCTCACTGTTAGCATTGTGTGTTTTTTTTTAAAGTAAAAATGAAAAAGATCAGTTAAATTTGTTTTTCCCCGTTATTAGGATATAAAA
The DNA here is from genome assembly GCF_949606895.1 of Notothenia rossii. NCBI lineage: Eukaryota > Metazoa > Chordata > Actinopteri > Perciformes > Nototheniidae > Notothenia > Notothenia rossii. The sequence goes on from NC_136905.1 coordinate 62,215,737, forward strand.
TATTCATAGTTTATTAAATATTAAGGTTACTTAGACGTTGTTTCCTGCAAATGACGCGATTTCGGCCCCGGAACCGGGTCCGTGGGGCTTAACGGCCCCTACACACGGTGGCGTGCGTTGTCGCTTGCCGGCGGGGGGGGTGGGGGGGGCTGAAACTCGACCAACAACCAATCACATGAATCTCCCGCCCCAGACACACAAGCACGCGGTTTGATTGGCTAGAGCTTGTACTGGCATATGATTCGATTGGCTGACGCCTCCGTCGAAGCGTCAAAAGTAGAACATTGCTCTACTTTTGCAGAGAGCACCGCGAGAAAAGCTACGCTTTGCTCCCACAATGCAGTTCGGCAAGGCGTGACGTCACCCCATTCAAACTGAATGGGCAGAAGCGTTGAAGCGGCAACGCACGCCGCAGTGTGTAGGGGCCGTAAGAGTTTAATTGTGTTGAGTCATTTTCTAAGACTTTTGTTTTATTTTAAATGTATATAAATTAAGATTAGGTTAAAACAAGGTTTTGCCACGATAATTCTTCTAGGCTTTTTTGCTCTTTTAACTGTTATAACTGGTGTTTATGCTGTGTCTAAATGGGACATAATGCAGGTTTTTTTTCAGATGACTTAACGTGTGCATGGCCAAACCTTTTTTTTTTTTATCAGTTTTTAAGTCATACACACAGGATAGAAAGTGATTTAAATGACTCGGGAAATCAAAAACCAGATTTTGTACCGTAATTTGCCTTTTAGGGCTTCTGTGATATTGGAAAGGTAAGGAATAAACAAAGAAATACAATCTGCTATGTTATCTAAAGAAAAGACAAAATCAATAATGGTGTATAATCCAGGACCATCAAAGTATTACATTACATAGTACTCATTCATGAGTTTACATTTGGAAATAAAGCAGTGATTGAACGCCAGTGGAATTAGCATGGTTAGCATTAGCATGCAAGCTTGATTTGTTTTGGTTATAAACAAGTGAGTAGTCTTACACAATCAATAACGTAGACTAAAGGTTATGAGAAGGAATTGTGTAAGTTTAAAGACAATGTAACACTCACTAAAGTGTTCACCTTGGTTACAGCAGATAATGGCTGTCCTTTCTAGCCCTGATACAGATTAAAGGATCCTGCTGAGAATTTCAAGCTAGTCTAAGCCATTAAATACAGCACAGCAGTATTGATTACAGCATCCTATAGTGGGATGCACATAAATAATTAAGGTGCAACCTGAGAAAGAGGAGTCCCCTTAGGATACACAATGCACGGAGAGTGGTGGCCTTTACCCTATATCCAGACAACCTTCTGTGCACAAAATAACATCATTATAGTTCACCTAACAAAATGTACTCGATCGGTTAATCGATTTTTGTTAGATTTTTACCAACCTTAAATAACAAGACTCAAAGCAGCTCACATACCCTCTTTTTGTTTTTGCCTGTCCAGTTCTCCAGATGTATTAACGAGAAGAGCACTTGGAGTGCATAGACCTTCACCAAAAACATGCCCTACCTTGCAATGTTAATGCAAGTCAAAAATAATTGATGTTTCCCGCCCTTGATTCGAATATGCTACCAGGCTACAACCTTTCTCACATTTTCATGAAAATAAGGGTAGAGAACAAAAAACTAAATATCCTTGGCGGAGGTAACAGACGTCAGTATGAATCTCAGTAGGAAAGGGAAAACACTATGATTTTAACACAACTGTTAAGCTTTTGAATATTGTGTTGATAATAGCTGGTTTAAGGCGGTGCTTAAATCCACTTACTGTAGCACCCTCGTTCCAATATCCATGTGATGTGCATATATATGGTTTCCATGTGGTTTCAGATTCTTTCAACAGTCTCAACCTACAGAGGAATAACTATAAACATTTATACAACACTTTTGGGCCTTTCCTACAAAAAGTTCAACCTCTAGCACTAATTGACAAAAATGTTGATGTAAAACTGTAACAATAGCTGTTGGCTAATTTAAGCTAACTGTTGCATTAGCTAGTCCTCTCCTCTTAGTCCTCAAACAGGACATGATGCGAATATTCGCATCGCTCTAATCGCTCGAGTTTCAACACAACCAGGGGCGGACTGGCCATTGGGATTACCGGGAGTTTTCCCGTTGGGCCGGTTCTGTGCGTGGGCCGGAGGGCCGAAAATAAAAATAAAATCTTGCCTAAATCCTACCGGCCCACATTTGTAAATGTTCCCGCCACTCCCTTTTTTTTTTTTTGTTGCTTACCTAAATCCTACCGGCCCACATTTGTAAGTGTTCCGGCCACACCCCTCCAGGGGTCACTGCGCAGTGAAGGATCAGGAGTGAGTGACTGAGAGACCTAACTGGCAGTTGCTTAAACAAGCTCCAAAGCTTAAAGGCGTTTTTTGTGTATAGAGTATACTATACATTTACTATACTATACATTTTTTCAATGAATGTGTGTACACAAGATGGCAGGATAAACCGTTTTAAATGTGTGTTTCCTGTATGGAGATCAGATCGATCAGGCTAAACTAACCTGTATCTGCTCCGTCCATACTTACAACAACGTCACACAGACATAAATAAAGCGGCGACTGTATTCACCATGCCATATAGACAGTCTGTGGTTTGTGCATGTATAACTTTTCATAGCTGTATAACAGACATGAGGTGCTGTGAGCTCTGTGTGCTAACAGCTAACGGCTGATGTTCTGGTTTTCTGATTGAACGTCAGTGAGGGCAGACTGAGATCCTGACCGTCACGCGATTTTGACGCACGAGTTGAAAAAATTGAACTTCGCGCCGCCGGAGCAGATTTGCATTGACTTTACATGTAATCAAGCCACGCCCAAAAATCAAAAATAATTAGTCATTCTCCTAAACGTACATTTTACGTCCAGATTAATAAAATCATTATTCAAATGAATTAATGAATTATTCATAAAGTACGCTGATCTCCCTGTAAAGTATTACATTTGAGCTCATTTGTGAGCTGAGATTTGGGAACGAAAGCACTGGCTCAATGCCAGTAGTATTACCATGATTAACATTTGCATGCCAGCCTGACTAGTTTTGGTTCAAAACAAGCCTGTACTTTTACACAGTGACTCGTATATACTGAAGTTATGGAAATTAACGAATGAATTATTCAGTAAGTACAGCTTGATTGTAGTATTCTGCATTCAGCAACACAAAACACAATCCGATTTGTATACAAAAGGTTAATAGACAAATATGTGAACTCACATTTAATTCTTGTATTTATAAGTGCTGTTTATTATGTGCATTGTATGACTACAAATTAAATGTTTACAAGGCTTTCAAACCCCTGCCTTCCATCGACTCTGCAGCAATTAGACTGGTTGAGTTGCCAGTTTATTAAAGGTATGTAATTAGCTGCACACTTTTTATTGCTGATACATTACATGCACAAGAAAGCATTCTGATGAGGCTACGTTTGCTGCTATATTCAGGCGATTAATGAGGAGTGCAGCACCCAGCAGCTCCGCCAACATGTTGTTGCTCATTATGTCATCCGAGCAAAACATCTCTCCCCCATTTGGACGAATATCTTGTCAAAGCAGTGCTGGGAAAGCTGAAACATCGGAGGAGGGAATATCCATTGGCTCGCAACAGTGGGCTAAAGGGTCACAATCAAGGACAAATCCAGAAGTGCATGAAATCACAGTAACACATAAAACTGAATTAAAAATGAAAGATTTAAAGTAGCTCTAATACATTTTTCTCGACAGTAAATCAGGTCCTACTGCGTACATTTTGATACTTAAGATGACAGGGAATTAGCATGATGATACAGGTGTTACATGGCATTTCAAGTAACATGTAAATTAAATATATGAACCATGTAATAAACAGTAGTCATTTATGCTAGTCTAAAAGACCTGTTATAAGTAATCCACATACAGTAGGAATGTCATTTATATCAAGATTATATCAGCCTGGAACTCACTTATCTCTGAATATTGCCTGATCATTTATTCCCTTTTAGACAGTCCTCTTCATCTATTAATCCATGTACCATATCGAGAAGTGCAACTCAAAGGTAGTTAAAGGATTTCAGTTTTCTCACTCCTGCCTCCAAATCTACCATCTTAAGCCTGAGAGGTTGTCTATTGATCACTGCGCTCTTTGCCGAGTGTGGAGCTGTGCAGCCGATGCAATCAGTCCTGATATAATGGGCCCATGCGTTTAATTGGGCCTGGTCTCAGTCTTCTCCTCTATTGATTGAAATCTCTGGACTAAACCCTTAATCAAGCCCCAGCATCGGCCGGACTATTACTTCCTGACAATACCATAAGAGACCATTTATAGGAAAATGCTGTCACGTTAAGGTGGAGATTTATGGGCTTTAAAGGCCACTTTATAACTTGGTATGTTGTTAAACTTCGTATATCGAAGTGTGGTTAGACATTCGGAAAAATAATTAGGATTAGGGTTGTGGATATGATCCGATGTTACTTAATTATGCCAACTGGAGTTGTACCCAGAAGCCATTTGAAGCAGTTACCAATTACTTTGGGTCCAGTCCATTCTAACTTTACAAATGTATATCCTATTTATACGATTTTAAAGCATATCTGCGGCCACCAAAGCCCTCATATAACAAATCATGAATTATTATCTTACAAGGTATTTGGATTTTGTGTTATTCCATTATGCAAAGAGTTTCAGATTGATAGTGCATAAGGATTGTTGTCTGGATGACTAACAATAGCAATATGGTTTTCAACACAGAAAATGTTATACAGTAGATAATGACAGAAGAAATTAAGTGTTGGACTCATCGTAATGGATGTGTTTTCAAAACGTTTACAAAAGTCACTGCAATGCTCTTCTCCAAATGAAGCTTGAAATAGAAAGGCTATTTAGAAGCAGTAAATAGATTAACGCAATCAATGTAAATTGGAACAGGATGAAGAAAATAACTCTCACTATGTGATGCAATTTATATCTCCGATTATTTATTTTGACTAATCCAACTTATGCATTGTTGGTGAACGAGCTTGGGAACATGAACATTTAAATGACATGTGATAGGAGGCCTTAGCAGCTATAGGGGGTATTAATGTGTTAAGTGTTAAGGTTGTTCTCCAACTGCATAAACAATACTATACAAATCAGTATAAGATTACCTATCAACCTATACAACCTGAGCTTCTCACACAAAATATACCTTGAGCTCTCAACTGAACCAAGACACGGTGTTTCTTATACTTTTTACAAATGGTGTCAATTGATTAAAACATGTGATTGCTTTTATCACAAAAAAGATCTGTGAATTATCATAGTTATTTACAAGTTTAAAAAACAAGTATTTACTTGTATTTCGGAGGGAGATAAAACAAATACATGTGTGGTGTTGTGTTGAAGAAATGCATCACAAATTGGTAAAAGAAATACGACAGTTCTTTCCTTAATTGTTGCATAATTTCTCAGTAATTTGCATTAAGGTTCCAAATTAATCGCGAGCGTTAACAAGTTAACATTGACAGCCCTAATATTTACTTATCGGGCTTGACAGGTTAATAAGGCCTAGCCAACGAGTTATGGGTGCATAGAAAGCTGTATTATATCGTAGTCGCTGATCCGTTCCCAATAACATGATAAGAATCCAAGGGCATATTCAATGAGTCCAAGAGCTGACAAAATAATTGCCACTAGGTACAATAGACATGTCTGAACTAGTCATTTCTAAGAAGTAAATCGTAATGAAAAGGATTTTGGATGTCAACTTTAGCAGACTTATCTCCTTCACAGCTGCTTTTACGTGCAATAAATAAGATTAACATCTGCTGAAGTAAGGCATAATTTTGCTACATCACTCCTGATTGGCTGACATACTGAATCCCGGTCATCCATGAAAAGGTGTTCGGGCAAACTCCAGACAGACACTTTTGTCAGTTTTGCTGACTAAAGCAGTGTCTCCATTCTCAGATTTAACAACTATGCTTATTGGTCCCTTCCAAGAGATATTGGTGCACAGTTGATGGAATCAAAAACAATTTGGCTGCTGTCATTTCCAAAGAGTTGATTGTTTAAAAAAAACTCTACTACCACTCAGTCCTGGGAGGCATTGCGTCCTCCTCCGAGGAGCCGAGCAGACACAACGTAATTGTCAGCAATAATGTTCACTTATACAAAAAATAAAAAGCCAGGTAGTTTATTGAGCATGAAAAACAATTACAGCACCGTTGCCGTTAGGTTGCCATATGTGCGGAGTAATCTTTGTATTCACAGAAAGTGTATCTTTTTACTACAGGCTTTCACTGGTGTATAGTTCATTACTCTACCATAAGCTATTTCTGCTTACACTAATGGAACATTCAAATGCTCTTAGTAAATCACAACAACATTTTTCTAAATGTACTGTTTGTTTGCTATTGTAATTGCAGTGAATACAGAGGCTCGCTGCCAGGAACAGAATGAGAGAAACACAAGTAAAATGAAAAAATATTACACAGCCTGTTGATTTAGTTGCAGAATAAGCATACATATCATTTTATTCGGTTTTGGACGAGAGGAAGACACTTTTACATCAATTATTCATCAGAACATTGAAGTAAATATTCCTAAGTGACTTATTTGAAGGGGGATTTAAAGAAGATTATGTTTGTATGCCTGATGAGACTCTCCATGATGCTATTCTTCATTTTCTAGTCATAATTTAATCTGGGTTCTGCAGGGGTCGTGATAAATGATTGCTGTGAAGCTGTGTGAAGAGCACACAGTGTATGTTTCCCATGCCTCCCTCATATTGGCTTCATACAGTACAACACTGATGCAATGAGTAAATCATGCTTTCTGCTGGTACGTCTTTTTTTATAACATTTATCTTTCATCTGCCGCCCCATATGTCACCACGACCCCATTCTAAAATTGAGTAACAAAATCAATACTTCAATAAATCAAGAGATATTGCTCGGTGCACCTGGTGATTATTTCTTTCATGCGGGTCTCAGGTCAGCGTTTTTACGGTCTGACACAGACTCCAGGAGGACAGGCGGCAGAGAATCATTTGTTATCGCGGTTGAATCTCAAAAATGTATTTAGGTCGGCATTTTTTCCTCATTAACTATTTTGACGCTTTCCATTACTCTTCTTCAGATACATTGATTTGGGAAAGTGTCATAAGTTTTCAAACTTGTAAAATATTTTGTGTTCTGTAAGCTCCATATACCTAAGGAACAAGAACTTAAAGCAGATATATATAAAAAGTGTTGTTTCCACGTATTTATTTAGGTAATATGAATTATTTTATCAATGTCGAGCAATAGTGACATGAGAGCACACAACTGGAATTCAGAAAGAAATTGTGGAGAGAAAGGAAAATGCAGAGGAGTCCAATTTGATCAAAGTGTGAGAGACATTACTTTGAAGCCATCCTTGAACTTTGTAAAGGACTCTTAAAAAATGGACCACATCGGTAGCAATTGCTCATGTCAAATGCAATAAGAGCGTAAAGGACAAAAAATACTCTTGTTCAAGGATGACGACTAAAATCGTCTTCAAATAGCATATGTTTTACTGCAGGCAGTACAGAGTTCTTATATTTGTGTGCAGGACCATACACATGGTCAGTGAATCATTTGAGCTTTTTGATTTGTTCACCAATTTAATGAGTCTAATGAATCTCTCACAGCAAAATGTCCAAATAAACAATTAGAATATTTTGTTTAAAAGGATTTAATATCAAAACATTTGTATGTATTATCTAATATTTAGTGTGTACTCTTTAACATTTGTGACATTGACATCTTGCCGTAATACTGACCCGACACCATTTGCCCCATATCCAACACGTTCTCACTCCCAACCCGTCACATGTTGACGGACGGTCAGGGCCCCTCCCCGTCACTCTATTACGAACAGGATACCCCTTGAGAGTCAGTTTTCAACGGGCAGGGCATCCCATTGACTTGCATAGAGCTCCCTGAACGTTGGTAATAGACGAGTTGGGATCGCGGCGAAATGTTCTCCGCAGATCCATTCTCACAGCGTTTATCAACCTTTTTCTTACTCAATATCAAGCCACACTTATTGTTTTTACTTCTTTATTTTAATTGAATAATGTAGGACTTTTGTTGCCGTCAGTTATGGGGAGAGTGGGGGCTCAGAATACTGAAATCTGTATTGTTTCATCTTTTTTCGTTCTAATTTTGTATTATTGTCTAAACCACACACTGTTATTTACTCAACAATAACACATCATTATCCTTGTGTTTATTTATCTGTTTGATTAATAAACACAAGTTGGAGTCCGTCAGGACCGAGGGTCGGAGCAGCTCATAGTAGTTGCTTTAGAGAATTGTACACCCGGAAGTAAGTATTCTCTCCGCTTCGCTTGACAAACCCTGTGATAGTCCTCAAGCTCTGTGATTTGGATGTTTGAGTTTGCTCCGAGGGTTACGCCGAGCGTCGAACAACACTTTGAAATGGGATGGAACCACGGCAGACTGACCAAAACTGGATTTGAACGAGTCCACCCCGTCTCGGGTCGCAGGTTCCTCAACAGTGCATTACAAGACATCTATCAATATGTGTGTATACCTCCACCATTAAACTTTCATTTTCTGCACATTTCTTATACTATCTACATACATCTTATAAGAGTATAATACATTATGTATAATATAAGTTAAAATAAGTGCTTAAACATAGGCTACAGTAGTTAACATTGTAGGAAAGTAATATATTAGTACTTTGTCAGGCTTAATATTTATACCCCCAAAGCTTTTTTCTTCTTAAAAATAAGACCTTAACTTAAAGTATTCTTTAATGTTTAAATAAAGCCTCATTAGTTTGTCTGTCTGTGTTAATATCTAACAATAACAAGAATACATTTCAATAACGTGCTTTAACCACCAGGTGTCCCTTTCTATCAGCTGTGCACCGTTATGGTGTAAATATACCAATATATCGATTGGATCAAATATAAAAGTCAGCCGGATTAGTATTGATACTGAAAGGAGACTTATATTGTGAAGAGAAATTTAAGATTGTGTTTAATTGCTGATATATTTATGATCAACATCACGTTTTCAGTTTTGGCGGCAGTTCTCCTGTTTGTCTAGATGGGATTCCCAAAGTGTGACGCGCGCCTCCCCTGGGGGGCGCCAGAAAGCTTCAACGGAGGCGCAGCCGCCAGAAAAAAATTAAGAGAAACAGTGAAATCTAGCTAGTTAACTTCAGCTAAATGTATGCGAGCGGCAAAATATGGATAGATTTTTAGTGAAGTTACCTAAAGTGAGAGAGGAGACAGCATCTGTCAGAAAACGGAGGAAGTATGACAAGGATTATTTGAAGCTAGGATTTTCATGGACCGGTTCTGATGAAAACCTCACAACATTGGTGAAACGTTACTCCTCCCTGCTGCTAAAGACATCTCCGTCTCAACTATTTCTCTCCGAGTGCAACGTATGAGGAAGCTGCCATCTTTAACCTCAACATGTTTAAAACATAAAGATAAAGAGGTTTAAAAAAGCTCTATTGTTTAATGTTTTAAGGAGGTGACGCTCAGCCAATCAAAAAAGAGAAAGGTAGCGAAAACAGAGCATTTTATGACATTTCTCTAACTGGACCTCTTTGAAATGCAATTGAATACCCCTGCATTATAGCAACAACAAGAAAATTAATAATAATAATAATAGCAATAATAATTGGGAGGGGGGGCACGGCTGTGATTATGTTCTCTGAGGGCAGGCTCACCTTCCCACACTTTGGGAACCCCTGAAGTCTTCTCATCAGGGCTCTATAAATAGCGAACTATGGCAGATATGTAATATTTAATGCAGCCGAAGCGTGTATTACAATGCCGTTATGTGATGACCTCCAAAGAGAAAAGCAAGCAAACTCGGAATAAAGTATTATTTTATTTTAAAAAAATATTTAGGATTTCACATCAACAGGAAGTCCGGTTAACTAAAATGTCCATGCGGAACAATACCCCAACCGATAGATCCGTGGGTGAATAATGTCAATCACCACATTACACACATCCCTCCACATTTAAATGTACATTAAAGTATTTCGTGAGGCCTTCTAAAATGTTTTTAAATATAATTAGGATTGTAGTTGAAGAGTTTGTAAATGATTGCGTTGCCTGGCAACCACACACATGGATTAACATCGATTTAATACATTAATGTGGCCTTTGTTTCTGCTAAAAGAGATGTCAACCAGCTGGGGCAACAATAAAATTGGCGAAATCGAGTGTGACCAGTGGCGGCCGGCCCATAGGGGCGCTAGGGGCGCCGCCCACCCTCTTCCCACATGTTTGATTGTCATTAAAAATCAAAAATTAATAAAAAATATATATATTTCCAAAAAATATATATTTTTTATTTTTGTTTTATTTTTAAAGAACAAGGTAAATATTATATAGTTGGTATCAGTAAAATGTATAATCTACAATAAAATCTCGTTTAAAATTGTTTTACGATGTCTAAAGTTACTGATAAGTCACATGTTTCCTGCCTGGCCGCAGCGTATCATTACCCTCTCTCGCCCGGGCGGTAGAAAAGAGCCCTCAGCCAGAGCAGCTGCAACCAACAAGCTGATTGTTGCTATGTGTAAACTATGCCGCCGAAACATAATTTCAGCCAATCAGCGTCGTCGGATCTGATGCTCAAAGGGTGCCCTTTCAGCGTATCCAAGGTGACGCTACAGTAGGGGATGGCTGCGTCTGCAGGTGTAGACTCCGGTGCTAGTGGATCGCCGGAGCTGTAGATTAACATTTGCATGCTTATTGTAGCTGTAAGGGCAATGCCTGTGGCACCATGGAGCATATGTGTGGGCTGGACCTGTATTTTACAGGAAAGGAGTGATCAGAGGGTCGAGTTGTCGATTCTTGTTCAGTTTTCATCTTCCTCACCCTCTCAGACTTTGAGTTGCGCGTGCTGCTAAAGAGACGCGCTGCCATGGAAACCAAACAATGGTGTACCTATATTAAAGTCTGAGTGGAAACAGTCGTGAGTAAATCTGATTTTGTCAGAAATCGGGAGAAATGCGGGAGTCTCCCGCGAAAATCGGGAAGGTTGGCAAGTATGACACGCGTGGCACGCACGCACACACGCACACACGCACACGCACACACACACACACACACAGACACACACACACACACACACACACACAATGTTCGTATTTAGTCTCCTGATTTTAAATGCCCTAGTATGGTTTTGTCACCATTTCCATAGCCCCACCAAAAATATTTTCCACCAGCCGCCACTGAGTGTGACTATTAAAAAAATAAATAATTATTATATTAATATTGAAAAATAACAACCGACCGTCGGGGAGCGCTCTCATGGCGTCTATTATCAACGCTATGGGAGGTCTACGAAGGTCTATGGGACGCCCTGCCCATTGAAAACTGACTCTCAAGGGGTACCCTGTCCTTAATAGAGTGACGGGGAGGGGCGCTGACCGACCGTCAACATGTGACGGGTTGGGAGTGAGAACGTGTTGCTATATCACCTAACCTTAGCAACACCCTGTGACCTGACATTATCACTGACTCATACATGCCTCCAGCATCCCTGTCATACTGTATGATATATTCAGTCATGTTTGGCGTGTCACAAAAATGACTTAGTTATCAAGTGGTCTTGATAACTAAGGCCTCAGAACACTTTAATTGTTTTAATAAAGATGCACTATACATGTCATGTTCTAATTTGTGTTATAGTAACACATTGCAACATGCTGAAAGTACCAACACAAATTTAGAGAAAAAGCGCATTTGTGTCTTTAAATGTACATTATCTGCTTTGTTGGCTTCCTATTTATATCAAATAAACATCTTGAGATGCTTTAAACTCTGGATCCAATATGTGAATAGTAAATAACTGCTGTTATGTTGTTTCATATTTATTAATTATTTGAAAATACAATTAAGGATTAAATTGAGTTTTCAGCTGGTACTTTTTGCACAAGCGGAAAATATATTTGCATATTTGAATCAGTCCAAATCAACAGTTCAATGCAGCAGATACTTGAATCTAGAGCCTGTGTTACTTCCTTACACTGCTTGGATGTCTGTTTTGAAAGCACCATTTAATACAGGAAAAATCTGACTTACAGTCAAATGAAAAGGTGTACGGTAAAATACTGCACTATAGAGCGATAAAGATTGATTTTTGACAGCCAGAGGAAGCACAAGCACACTTTACTGCCTTTAATATTTATTGCATGTCCTTCATGAAAGGCACTGGGAACTAAACTCTTAAAGTTAATAAAGATGTGTTACTTAAAGTGAAATAACACAGCCAAAACCTCTGGAAAGATTCTTGGCATGTTGTGCTCAGAATTTAAAGATGTACCTCTCAGTGAAATGCAACACTGCTCAGATTGAGCTCTGGTTGTAACTTTCAACACATGGATTTATGTACCTTTCATTTAGCAACTTCCATTTATGTTTAAAGTTATCTTTACAGGCAGAATGAGGAGGATTTGTTAGTTGGGCCAGAATTCAAAGTTGACCCCTCAATTTTGGCAGTCGCCATCTTGGTTTTTGAAACCAAAAGTGACGCAAGAGTGGAGCTAAGTACAACAGAACACTGGAAAAGACATTTCTAGGAAACCAAAATATTACAATTAGCTTTCATTAAGTGAAACAACTTTCGAAAAGGGAAAGGAAAAGGGTTAAAGTTCAATAAAAGAAAACACCCAAACAGCACAACACAGTAGTATACGTGTCGATCACAATGTAGCCACGCCCTTTATTGTCTACTTGACTCGATACTCTTCTTCTTATATGTAGTATTAAATAACACGAGCAATAAAAACTGTTAATTTGTTAAGAAAACCTTTATAGAGGTTATAAATCAAGTTAGAAGTAAAGTAATTTTTCTCATAGACTTCTATGTAATCAGGCTTGATTTTTAACCATTGAAATTCCCCCTGATGGCCAGTTTAAGGCTCTTCCACAGCGGAATTGCCGAGATACATTTTAGTTGCGTCGGACATTTTCGTAGCTTTCTATTGGAATGTGTGATTCTGATTTTGCACCTGCTCATTACAAAAACAGCTAAATAAATAATAATGTATTTATTAATAATGAATGAAAATGAGGACTTCGTCTTAGCAGATACAGACACCAACAAATACTTCTAATGGATCATAAGTGATTTTTGTCTTCTCGAAAATCCTACTCATTCTGCATTTAAAGTTAATCCATCATGCCATGGGAAAATATAAACACAAGGAATAAGTGTAAAGACTTTGTTGGAATGAAGTACAATACAATAGAACAAATAAAGGCTTCAGACAACCAGTTTAGAGCATCAAGTTCTTGTGTTTACCTGCTCTTTGCTCATTTCACCCCAGTTATCACTGTAAACCTCTTCCCACATATTCAGTGTTGCAATTATGTCAAAAGGCCAAACAAATAGGCAGATACAATAACTCATATTGAAATAAATTCCATACTTGAACTATACATTTCTATCATGCGTAACACCCCAACCATTTGTCTTCTATCTCTTCCTATGTCTCTTTTTCTTTCATATCTGCATTTAATCAGAGGAGACAGGTTAATAGTCAATGGTCTGTGGTTACAGTAATAGCTTCACATACATGAAGAGCCATTGTAATGAATGCATCTTCATGCCTTTTAGGTTTAGACACATTACTAATAACCTTCCACTCGGAGCTGCTTGATCCTTTATGCTTGGGGCTTCGAGGGATTTTCATTGGTGCCATTGTGTCAAAAGAGGGCATTAACACTCAGGAGGATGAAAGGAGGTACATAAGCATCACCGGGGGCGCCACTCTTCAGCTTAACCAATCACTTCGCTCTATTCCCAAGAGCCTATCATAGCGCTTTGTCAAACTTTTTAAATCTGCTCTTCCCCCTCTGACAGCTGTCATTTCAGGTGACTCTACGCAACCCTCCTCCACCCCTTTTCACCTCCTGTCCCTCTGAAACCCTGCACAACGGGGCCTAATCGCCAAAATTACCATTACATTCATTTGTGCATCTGCAAAATAAATATGCATTATTGCAAATATCAAAAGCGTCTCTCCTGATTGAAATATTAATGGCCACCATCGTATAATTCACGAGCCATTTAGGAATCTCGCTCTATCGCGTGAAGGGTCTGCTTTATGCGCTCCGGCCAACACTTCATGAGCGTGCTCACTAGCGCACCCCCCCCCCCCCGTTCATAAAGTCAAGTACCCCTCAAAAGGTCCGGTTTATTTCAGAAACTACGAAAAAGCTCAGGAAGCATCAATCTGCTAAGCAATTTATATAGTTATGCAACATTCAACTACAAGGTGCTCCTGTGCTATTTTCACATATTTAAATTATATCATATGAAGTCATTTGCAGCGGAATTGCCCTCCCTCGTTGCAGTCCCAATTCACAAAGATCAGCGCTAATAGCTACACACAGAGAAATGATTATCGTCTGTAGAGAGTTGGCGGTAAGACGTGTGATTGCTTTGGTCTTGTTTTAATTTTCCTGTTCCCTGTCAGTAAGTGACCCGCAGGCTAGGTCCGGTGTGGGCTGTAGGGGAAAGGCAGAATTTGTAATTATATTCAAATGTTTAATTCAAGCCATCTCTGTAGGTTTGCCTTATATATATATTGCATATAAATGATATGACTCATGAATGTACAAATTCTTACCATCTCAATCTCATATCAAGAAGAAGCTACTTTATTAATCCTGCAAGGGGAAATGCAATCTTTCACTCTTTCACTGATATAAATGCACACATGCATATATATATTGGCAAGAAAATATACAAGAGATTGTACAGTGCAATCAGAGAGATACAGTATGTTGTAGTGCCGAGAGATAGGGAGTCAGAGGCGGTGCATCGAAGGTGCAAAGTTGTCTTTAATAGAGAGCTGCAAAGGACATGTTGTCGGGTCGCAGCCCGGGACGACAAGAGGAAGAGCCAGGAGGGCACACAATATATATAAGGAACACACAACAGGTCCGTGTGGAAACAAAACCCCAATTGTAGTTCCATGTGTGAATTATGAACCAGTGTATCAATACGTGGTCACCACACAAGCCCCCCCAGAATTCAAATATGGCAAAAATAAATCCTCGCGTCCGTGGAGGAAGCACCACAGGGGCCGAGGAGGGCGGGGTCGCAATTGAGGACCGGGCCATGGAACGGGCCGACGAAAGGAGGCCGCATGAGAGGGTAGGGACCCTAACGAGGGCGAGGGCACCCCCACCGGGGGCGGGCCGGAACGGGCCGTTGTAAGGGGGCTGCAGTAGGTGTCGTGGCGAACCCAGCAGGAAAAAAACGCTGCCCGGCCGCAGGCGAAGGCACGGCAGCGGCGGGCATGAAACCTCCGGAAGGACGGAGCGGAATCCCAGGAAGGCAGGAGCAGTCACCCCGGGAGGAAGGAGCCGTGGACAGGGGAGAAGCCAGACGGAGCGCCGTCCGAAGCTGCCGTCGAGGCCAACCGTGAGCCGCGGTAAGAGGAGAGGCCAGGCAGGGTCCCGGAGCGCGCCACCCACGGGCCAATGAAGGCATGGGCGACGTCCGAAACCGCCGAGGCGAAGGAAGAGGCCAGGCAGGGTCCCGGAGCGCGCCACCCACGGGCCAATAAAGGCATGGGCGACGTCCGAAACCGCCGAGGCGAGACGGGGTCCAGAAGCGTGCCACCCAGGCGCCGATGAGAGCGCGGGTGGCGTCAGAAGCCGCCGTCGAGGTGATGAAACGGCGAGAGGGTCCACACGAGGCCGACCAGACATGGTCGAACCTCCTCTCAGGCACCAGAAAAAGCTCAAAAAGGGCCGTACTGTCCACGGTCCAAAAAAGGTAGGTGAAATCGTGAGAGGATCCACACGAGGCCGACCAGACATGGTCGAACCTCCTCTCAGGCACCAGGGAAAAAAAAAAAAAACTCAAAAGGTCGATAGCCGTTAGCAGCTAGCCGTTAGCCGCTAGCTGGCAGTCGTCGGTAGCCGCTAGCCGTAGCCGTTAGCTAACGAGGTTAGCTGCTAGTCGTCGAAGGCTAGCGCAGCCTGGACGTGCAGCCGCACGAGCAGAAGAAAACAGCCCCAGGAGGTAGCAATCGGGTTCATCCCTACCCAGCGGGTCGTGCATCGTCTCCCTGTTGGTTGGAAGACCGATGCGGGAATGGCGAGCAACGTCCCCAGCCATTCTGCGAGGCGTGCACCGAGCCTCAGTCCGCGTGCCGGTGGCAGCAACGGACGATTCCAAAAATCCCCGGCATTTCGAGAAAGAAACCTGAGTTTCCTTTGCCGTGTTCGGGTCCGTCTCGGAAACTTCTGCAAGACTTATATGTCAGGGTCACCAATGTAGTGCCGAGAGATAGGGAGTCAGAGGCGGTGCATTGAAGGTGCAAAGTTGTCTTTAATAGAGAGCTGCAAAGGACATGTTGTCGGGTCGCAGCCCGGGACGACAAGAGGAAGAGCCAGGAGGGCACACAATATATATAAGGAACACACAACAGGTCCGTGTGGAAACAAAACCCCAATTGTAGTTCCATGTGTGAATTATGAACCAGTGTATCAATACGTGGTCACCACAATGTCCACGTTTTAGGGCAAGTCCAGGAATCCAGTCTTTGTCAAGTCTGTCACCACCTTCGCTCGGTGAGGTATTTGTTGCTCCAGGCTCTTGAGCGCAAATTACTGAAAGACGTTGCGGCTTTGCCAATACAAGTCTGGATCTCCTTAACTAACGACAGGTCACTGTGTGCACACATTCACATGACCAAATACACTAAATATACACATGCCCTAACACATGCAATAACCCTTAAATAGGCAAGCAATTAGAGGCAATTATTGCATGTATAGGCAAAAATGGCACATGTCAAGAGTTTTCTTCAAAATATGACATTTTCCGGCACACTCACACGGTGTGATATTTTGCCCATTTAGGGTTAACATTTGTGCATTATTAAACCTATCTATTTTACACCGATATTACTTGTATATTACAACGTTAGTACACCCATGTTACACTTTTATTGCACCCTTCTTACACCAATTATCCATATTAAAATTACATTACAACTATGCTACACATTGACATTGCTAGAAACCATTTAAGTGTAAATAGAGAAGTTTAAGAACAAAAAGGCTGTGGATTTTTGGTCGAATTGGGGCTTGAACCGGCGATCCTTCGGTTACCATGCCAAGTTCGTACAGAGCTACTGTGAGCATTTTCCATTGAATTCCTCTCATACAGTAAAACAACTTGCATCATTATATGCACGCTACATGCACAATATGTTGTTTTACTCTGATTTACTAGTATGACTCCTCTCATAGCGTGGCCATTGAACACATTCACTCTGATTGGCTAATGTACTCTGGGGTGTTTGGATCTCTGGTGTTCTCAGTCGTATCACATCCAGTGTTATCTTTATTTCAGTAGTTTGGGGTTGCACCGGTAAAAACACCCGGGACATATTATTTGTTAATTAAACACTCAACCCTCAGTGGGGTCATTTGTGGATTCACACAGCGTGTGGGGTAAAGGTCCTGCTGGCACTGCTTGTGATGGGCGGATGTGAGTGGAGAGAGGGTGGTGGGGGAAACGCAGCGAGGCAGGTGGTGCAGCTTCCCCCGCGGCCCCGCTATTCCTCAGCATCAGAGCTTTGTAAAGATGCAGAGGAGGATGCAATGCACACACAGCTTAGAAAGATTTTGCAGCCAGGCTGGCAAGCAAAGTGTTATATAAAATGTCTATGTATTGTATAATATGCTGTGTTTTAAGTCATATAGTGTAGTATTGGATTAAAGGTATGATAGTAGCCTATATTAGATGCCATTGCATAAGTACTAAATGCAGTTAGCATACCAGGAATGTGCAAAATGTATGAAAAATATGTTAGGCTATAGGTCTCAGATATATACAGAACATGTCTCTAAAGGGTTTGGCTCGAATTACCAAACAGATCATTGTAGCATGTGAAGGATATAGGGCTGTCAGTCGATTAAAATATTTAATCGCATGATTGTCCATAGTTCATCGCGATTAATCGCATATTAATCGCACATTTTTTATCTGTTCTAAATGTTCCTTAGAGGGATATTTTTCAAGTTTTTAATACTCTTATCAACATATGAGTGGACACATGTGCTTTATGCAAATGTTTGTTTATTATCATTTAATGAATGACAAATATTCTCATGAATATTAAACATAACAACCTCTGAACATTAAAAATATCCGCCTCAATTCAACCTGGAAACTCTCTCATACAATACAATAATACAATGTGTGTGTGTGTGTGTGTGTGTGTGTGTGTGTGTGTGTGTGTGTGTGTGTGTGTGTGTGTGTGTGTGTGTGTGTGTGTGTGTGTGTGTGTGTGTGTGTGTGTGTGTGTGTGTGTGTGTGTGTGTGTGTGTGTGTGTGTGTGTGTGTGTGTGTGTGTGTGTGTGTGTGTGTGTGTGTGTGTGTGTGTGTGTGTGTGTGTGTGTGTGTGTGGGTGGAGAGACACTGTGATGGATCGTTGGAGCTGCAACTCAAGTCCAGGAGAGAAGCTTAGGATCAATGAGACCAATGGAGTCTCTGGCATAAGGTTCAAATGGGTACTTTAATTAAAATGGCGCGGTAATGTTACAAGCAGGATATGGTTCAGAGAAAACAGTTGTGTTATCGGGGTCTCAAGAGCCAAAGAGAGAGACCCCAAACACGCACATCAGCTCCTATAAGTATTCTCCGATCGCCCCTCCTCGTGTGCCGGTTCAACCCAGTCTCACGGCATTTCGTGTTCACCAACACGATTTCCCCCCTTTTTTCGTGTTGCACAGCACGATTTTAAAAGCAATGTATTTCTATTGGTACTCTCACGACATTACGTGTTAAAGGAAGACCGGAAGCTGTGTGGTAAATAAAAGCATGTTCTTACTCAATATCAAGCCACAATTATTGCTTTTATTTTAAATCGTATAATTTCGGACTTTTGTTGCCGTCTGTGAGGAAAATAAATGGGGCTGAGAGCCTCAGGATACTGAAATCTGTATATATGAAAATCTTTTTTTCCTTCTAATTTGTTATTCTTTTCAAAATAACACACTGTTATTTACTCACCAATAACACACAATTATCTTTGTTTTTATTTATTTGTTTAATTCCATAATCTCTGGCTTTTTTGGCATCCGTCAGGAACTGAATTTAAAAATAAAAATAACCGGAAACAGATGTACGCATTTCGAGTTCAGGATGGCCGAAGACACTACACTACCCATAATACCCAGCTATCGTTTAGGACTACAGTCCCCGTGATTAATCTTCAAGCTCTGGGATTGGATGTTGGAATGGCAGTGCGCCAAGGTTACGCCGAGCGTCAAACAGCTGTTTGAAATGGAACGAAACCACGCCAGACTATCCAAAACTGGAATCGAACGCCCCCCCAGGACTACACATGCTATGGGACGTCTCTACTGAACGTTTTCGTTTTTCCCACAATTAGAAGTTGCCAGTATTAAACACATTGGTGTTATCAAATGTAAAACATATGATTAATAAATGGGTGAAAATCGCTTGTGTCCATAATGCGCAGCATTAATATATACCCACATGACAGCTCATTGTTACTTTGTAATTCTAAACCTGGTATTTTTACTCCACTACATTTATTTGAGTTACTTTGCAGATTCTGATTAATGATGTGAAATATAAACAACCCTTAAAGCAGACTTTAGTTACACCTGAGTAAAATTCAGGGAAGGTGATTGTCAAGTGCCAACAATCAGGAGAGATATTTGATAGTTGGTGCTTGAGAAGACTAAACATTTATCTGCAATTGACATGAATGGAAACGAGTAATAAAGTATATTCATTACTCGTTATTCTCTACTAATAGTTAATTAAAGACTGTATAATGGCTATTTTGCACATCCCTTTCAAGATTTCAAGATTTTCAAAGGTTTATTGACATATCATAATACACAACTGTGTATGCAATGAATGTAAAACTTGGGTCACAGGTTCCTCAACAGCGCATTACAAGACATCTATCAATATGTGTGTACCACCATGGTACCACCACCATTAAACTGTCATATTCTGCACATTTCTTATACTATCTACATAAATAAGAGTATAATTCATATGTATGATATCAGTTAAAATAAGTGCTTCAACATAGTCAACATTGCAGGAAAGCAATATATTAGACGTTAAGTACTTTGTCAGGCTTAATATTTATCTAGATACCCCCAAAGCTTTTTTCTTATTTAAAAGAAGACCTTAATCTAAAGTATTATTTAATGTTTGAATAAAGGTTAATTCGTTTTTCTGTTTTGCACATCCTCATATTAATATCTTTGTACATCCAGCACTAAACTGTTTTATTGTAGAGATCACTTACAGTATCTTCTTGATTTTTTATATTCTATATTTCTATCACAGACCTTCTACTTTCCCCCTATGAAAGTATGTACTCTTAATATTTTTGTAATCAAATATAACACATAAAAACAATAATTCAATAACATGCTTTAACCACTAGGCGGTGCACACAGCCATAATAACTTTTTATTATTAGTGTAGGACACTTATGTATGTACAACATCTGAAGATGTGTAGTTTTATTCAAGTTTTCACATAATTTTACAGCATATTGCTATACTATTTCAGACTCAGTATTTACATTCTTATGTTCAAAGAAAATCAGTAATATCTTTAAAAACTACAAGTCCTTTTATATCAGCTGTGCACCGTTATGGTGTAAATATAACCTATCTACCAATTGGATCAAATGTAAAAGTCAGCCGAATTAGTGTTGATAGTGCAAGGAGACGAATTGTGTGAAGAAAAATTGAAGATGTTGTTTAATTGTTGATATATATATGATCCACATCAAGTCTTCAGTTTCGGCGGCATTTCTTCCAGTTTTTCCAAAGGTCTTCTCATCAGGGCTCTATAAATAAAGAACTACGGCAGATCTGTAATATTTAATGCAGCCGAACCGTGTATTACAATGCCGTTATGTGATGACTTTCAAAGAGAAAAGCAAGAACACACGGAATTAAAGAGCAACTTCCAGGTTAAAGACACCTGTGAATAAATGTGTAGGAAAATGATGAATACACTAGATTTAAAAAACAATATACAGAAATATACACTACAGTGACATCTGGCGTAGTTTTTCTAAGAAATGTTAACTTCCGCATAAAAAAGCCTTGGCACGTGATCTCCCGCGTGTGACGTAACACGGGGGACACAAGGGGGAGAGCGGCAGGTGTAACGTATTAATAAACATGGATCCCAATGCTACTTTCGACACAGAAGACACAGAAGAAGTTGAACATGAATATTCGAATGCATATGACGGACCAAAACCTTATAATTATGAGCCTGCTAGGCGTCCAAGAGACCAGGAGCAGCCAAGGGATAAAATAAATAACGGCCATCGGAGAGAAATTGAGCTGTGGTGTGAGGAGAACCAGTGGAGAACTGGGCAGCTATCTTGGTGAGTGACCGGCGTTAGCTACAGAATGTTAGCTAACGTCACATCACAACATTGTAAAGTTAGCTATCATATATCAGGCTATAACTAAAGCAGCATTGATAATATAGTAACGTTACTGGCAGGACTGTTGATACTGATCCATAACAGAAACGAATGCGCAAGTATCAGCCGTATCTCGCGTTACCTAATGCAACTCCACACTACGGTGCTGTGTACCGGAGGGGAGAGAGAGATACGGCTGATACTTGACGATCTGGGGGAGAAAGGTTGTGGAGCCTCCGTTGATATGCCGTTGTAAATGGCTTGATGGAAAGCAGGTGTGTAGTCGGGGAGGGTGCACAGCTGATTGCAGCAGGTGAGTGGAGGTTGAGCCGGGAGCCGGGAGTGACAGCCACCACGCACATACAAACAACACAGACAGGGGGAAACAAACAAACACAAAGGAGACGGCTGGAGCAGTACAGCCACCAAAGCGTTACCTAATGCAACTCCACACTGGTCTTACGGTGCCGTGTACCGGAGGGGAGAGAGATAGAGCAGCGAAGGGGTGGGGGAGAGAGAAGTAATACGGTTTACTGATAAAGCTGTGGAGAGTATGTGCTGCAGGGGGGTGGATGCAGAAAGCACACAGGAACGAACGCTAGCTCCGGTCCTTTTTACTGTGGACTCGATGTCCTGATAGGCTGGTATTTGTGCAACCTGCACAAACACAATACTGCACCATGATTACAAATGGTGAAATACAATGTAAAACTACCGAAAAATACCAGCTCCTTAAAACACAACCGCTCTACTCAACGCAACTCTACTATACCCACGGTCAGAGAGCGGAGATGTGTCCCCTGTGTGATGTAATATGACGCGTTTGACGTATGACCTTAAAAAAAAGCCGTTTTTAAGAGCAGAGCTCAAAATTGCTCCTTTCCCTCTGAATTCCTGCCCTTATGTCCCGTAAAACACATCAAATCCTGCATTCACTTTTTTAATTGTAATTTTCAAGCAAGTTTAAGCGTAAATGTAGAAAAAATAAAAACCTGCAAGATGCTCTTTAAGTATTATTTTATTCTTTTAAAATATTTTCCGGATTTCATATCATATAAACACCAAATCCCAGCATGCATTGCGGCTAAAACTCCCAATCTGCGAGCTTAAACCATAGCTGAGGATCTTGGGTAATCGCTCGAAATGCTTACGTCTGTTTCCGGTTATTTTTATTTTGAAATTCAGTTCCTGACGGACGCCAAAAAAACCAGAGATTATGGAATTAAACAAATAAATAAAAACAAGGATAATTGTGTGTTATTGGTGAGTAAATAACAGTGTGTTTTTTTTAAAAGAATAACAACTTAGAAGGAAAAAAAGTTTTACAAATATACAGATTTCAGTATCCTGAGGCTCTCATTCCCATTTATTTTCTCACAGACGGCAACAAAAGTCCGAAATTATACGATTTAAAATAAAAGCAATACTTGTGGCTTGATATTGAGTAAGAACATGCTTTTATGAACCACACAGCTTCCGGTCTTCCTATGACATGTAATGCCGTGAGACTACCAATAGAAATACATTGCTTTTAAAATCGTGCTGTGCAACACGAAAAAAAGGGGGAAATCGTGCTGGTGAACACGAATCAATAGATTAAAAATCGTGTTGGTGAACACGAAATGCCATGAGACTGGGTTGGCCGGTTGGCGCTGCTGGGGGTCCGCCCTCCACATGTCCTCAATGTCCGTTGTAGCGCATAACAGAGGACTCAACCATTGTACATTCAATACATAACTAAACACGCCTTTTGTCCTCATATTCTCTTTCATGAATTTTCATTTATTGTATTTTAACGGCTGTAATTCATTACTTTAATAATACTGGAAATACTGCACGGCAGTTATCATTTACGGTAGTTCCGGATGTTGTCATATATGCTACCCACTACCGGAAAACAAAACGTATGAAAATAAACTCTACCTTCATTTAATATTCAGCAATAATGATATCTCGACGTCTATAGATGCAGTGTTAAAATCAGTAGGTTTCGGTGTTGTTAAATATGTTCTTTATTCTCGCGTCCAGGAGAGAAGCTTTAAAATGAGACTAAATGGAGTCTCTGAAAAGATTTAAATGGGATACTTTAATTAAAAAAGGCGCGGTAGTGTTACAGACAGAATATTGTTCCGGCAGAAAACAGCTGTGATCTGGCTCTCCTGAGCAAGAAGAGAAGGGCGAATCCCCCGTTCGGTGCCTTTATATATCCTCTGCTGGCTCCTCCCCGCCAGCCGGCTCGCCTCGCCTCTAATGTCCGTTGTTGCATTTAAACAGAGGATTGGTACTTTTCAACTTCAACATATGCTTAACACGCCTTTTCTCCTCATATTCTCTTTCATCACTTTTCATGTAACACATTCTAAACGCTGTAATCAATACTCTAAAACAGGGATTCCCAAACTTTTTCAGCATGAGACCCAAAACAGAAATGTTGTGGTCCTAAGGGACCCAAGCTCAAAAAATGTCATGATTTACCATAATATCTACAGTTATAAACAAAGAATGCAACACACCATGAATTTAAAATGTAGATGAAAATATTTATTTAATTATAAAAGTGCATCGCAGCAATTAGGTTTCTCACCATAAAAACCTTCCTTTTGAGCTTGCCCAGAAAAAATAAGGATCAAAGCAGAAAGACGAAACATGGGACGTGCAGTCAAGTATATACAGTATAAATCAAATTTCAATTATACAATTATCAAAAGTGCAATATTAAGTTTGTCGCTAGCTCAAAAACTATGTACACACCATTTTAAACTATTTTAAATGAACAAAGAACAAACATGTTGTAAACAGAAAGGGACAAAACACTAACTGAAGTGCAGTCAAGTGTATACAGTACATCACAGGTGAAACCACATTTAAATTATCAGAAGTGCAACATTAAGTTTGTCACTAGATCAAAAACTATGTACACACATTTTTTACACACTTTTAAATGAACAGAGCTGTTTTAAAACAATCTGAGAGACAAATAAGCTGGAACACAGGAAACCTGTAAGCAGAAATATATCTGAGTGCAAGCGTACAGTTTGAGCAGAAGCAGAGCAAATCTAAGCGCAAGCAGGCACTGAGGAGTGTGAGGACAGGGTTTGAGGGAAATAAATACATATTCTGAATGTGAAATCAATAAAGTATGCTCTCAAATTTAAAGACCACGATCTTGAATAAAGATAGGAATACGTATGGGGGTTATTCCCTATGTCAGTGATGCAAACACAGGTATGGTGAAAAAAGAGAGAACTATTCGAAGCAGGAAAAAAACAGCGTAATATACCATCTGACAATGACAGATTTTTCTTTTTGGATATTTTACAAGTCACTCCCCTTTCAAACTCTATTCTTGTTATTTTTAACAACTTTTTTTTGTTACTGTCATACAGTTTTTTATACCTGTTAATCAGTGTGCGAAATACGGGGGGGTCCGGGGGAGCTCGACCCCCCCGTTTAACACCTGAGCCCCCCTGAAAGCCTCAACAGCAACATTTAGGGGGGGTCTGAAATTATAATATGTATTTGTCGCTTGCAATGGTCACTAAAATGTTTTTAAGCCTACTATGTCCAGTATTCATAATTCAAAACATTTATTCACAAATAACTTCTATTTTGGCTGTCAAAAGCAGAGCCAGCCGCGTGACACGGGTACGCTGCGTGACGCGGACACAAATTATGCAAATTAGCAATGCGCGGCAAAGAGGAGAGAAAGACGTTACATTAGAGGACTCAAATGTCTAAGAGAAAGCTAAACCAAAGTGTTTCACTCGCGCACTTTGGGTTCACATCCAAAAAAGTGACACCACGAGATGACCATGAGACACCCAGAGATGATGCTGATGACGCAGCAGCTAGCACAGCACTCGCTACCAGAACCGTTAGCGAGTCGGGGGCTCCTGTCCCGCCCAGTCACTCCCCAGAAGGAGGTGAAGTTGAGGCAGAGCGCTCAGAAGACGCAGCAGTTGCGGAGGTAGCTGCCACTGCTGCTAGTGACTTTCCGCCGGGTGGTTGGACAACGAAGCAGGTGGGCGAATGGAAAGACCGCAACCCTTGGCTTGACATTAAGGCTGGAAAGTTAGGATGCTTAGTGTGTAGGAAAGAAAAAACGTTGCTACTCTCAGAAAAGGGACCGGGTTTACACCTCTCGGAAGAATGGATCAATGGTGATGTTACTAGCCCTGATGCAAAACAGCTACGAAAGAAGATATACAAACACAGGGACAGCCAGGCCCACACAAGGTCAGTGGAAATAGTACAGATGAAAGACAAAGAAACCCTCCCAAACTGTTTCATTGATGTACAGTCCGATTTACTCAAAAAAACAACAGTCTCGTTTAGAACAGCTTACACCGTAGCAAAGGAAAGGCTATCTTATAAAAAGCTCAACCCCCTCATGACAATGCAGGAGCTGAATGGAGCCGAAGTTGGGAATATCCACAAATCTGACCATGCATGCGCAGAAATAATAAGTCACATTGCAAAGGAAATGCGCCACAAGTTCGTCTCTAATGTGAAAGAAATGGATTCAAAGGTATCAATCACAATTGATGAAAGTACCGTTCACGGTCGTCCCTATCTAATAATTTACGTAAGATGTGATGTCAGTGGTAAGGGGGATGTAGATAATGTTTTCCTGGATATAGTGGAACTCACAGATGGGGTCGATGCTGAATCAATTTATAACTCGATGATGGCGAGTCTATATAAAGCTGGAATGGATGATGACTTTTTGAAGACGCACCTAATAAGCATAGCCACCGATGGGGCTGCAGTGCTCACGGGAAAAGCCAGTGGGCTTGTCGTCAGACTCAAAAACAATTTTCCGAACGTGCAGTCTGTACACTGCCTGGCGCACATACTAGAACTGTCAGTCAAAGATGCTCTTAAAGATGTGGGTGGCACTAATCACTTTGAGATATTTATTTCACATTTATACTCACTCTACAATCAGTCAACCAGGAATTCCAGATTGCTGAAAGAAGCAGCGGCCGAGCTCAACATGGAAATACTGAAAATGGGTCAAATTTTCACCATCAGATGGGTTGCCAGCAGCTTTAAAACAGTAAAAGCTGTATGGAAAGATTTCCCCGCACTAGCACTCCATTTTAAAACATCCAGTGAGAAAGCATCACGTAATGATCTTGAGAGGCAAAAACACAAGGGACTTCTCAAGCACCTAACCAACTCAGGATTCGTGGAAGATTTGGCTGTCA
Source organism: Notothenia rossii (assembly GCF_949606895.1). Classification (NCBI taxonomy): domain Eukaryota; kingdom Metazoa; phylum Chordata; class Actinopteri; order Perciformes; family Nototheniidae; genus Notothenia; species Notothenia rossii. Next base: position 62,242,406 of record NC_136905.1, read on the forward strand.
TGAAAGACATCCTGCGTGAACTCCAGAGCCTGTCTCTCAAGCTGCAGAGAAGAGAAATGACACTTGTGGACTCAAGTGTCCACATCAAACAAACCATCAATGTTTTGACCGCCATGAAGACGACCGGGGGGAGATCAACGAAGAAGGCTGAACAGGGCGTCTCATCGGGCTTTTTTAAGGACGTAGAGCTGACAGAAGGCAGGGGGGAAATAAATAAGCCTCGTTTTTATGAATCGGTGGTTGCTACTCTAACCAAGCGATTACCGGAGTCAAGCTTGGTCCAGACGCTCAAAGCTCTTGATAAGCGCTTTTGTCCAGGAGAGCGGGAAGACTTGACTTTGTATGGCGAACAAGAAGTACACCGTCTGGCTAAATCGCTCGGAGAACCAGCCGGGGACGCCGTGGGGCAGTTTAGAGACTGGAAATTGCAGGGCACTCCACCGGGCAAAACACTGGAACGGCTATGCATAGCAAGTCGCACTTACCTCCCCACGTCTGCTGAGTGCGAGAGAGGCTTTTCCGCCGTGAATAACACCGACAACCAGAGCCGCAACAGGTTGCGCGAGGAGAGCCTGTCTTCGCTTCTGTTTGTGGACCTAAACGGACCCCCTTTGGACAAATTCGACCCAGTGCCGTTCTTGAAAAGCTGGATTAAAGCAGGACATCGTCTCTCTTCTTCTTGGAAACCAGGACGGCAACGAGAAGAAGTCGAGCCAAGGCATCTTTGGTCTATTCTCACTTAAGGTAAAAGACTATTTTTTCGATCTTTGCTGTGCATAAGATGAGCGTGTGCGTATGTCCTGTGTGGATTCCGGGGTTAAGAAGAAAAGCATAATTAGCCTTGGCCTTCAAGTTGGTGTGTGTGTGTGTGTGTGTGTGTGTGTGTGTGTGTGTGTGTGTGTGTGTGTGGGTGTGTGTGGGTGTGTGGGTGTGTGCAGGCCTGCCCCTCCCTACACGCAGAACACGCAGACTGTGTGTGTGTGTGTGTGTGTGTGTGTGTGTGTGTGTGTGTGTGTGTGTGCGTCTGAGACCAGCTCTGCTCCCATTTCCTCGCATAGAATCGAAAACAGATGGTTCTTTAACGGTCGCGTATTCATTCATATGAACGTTAGAATATATAATTATTTGACAGCGCCCCGGTTGAGAAACGCTGCTACTACTGATTGTCTTGCATCCATGAAATATTGTATAGGCCTACTGCATATTGAGAAATCTTCGACCGGTATATTGCGCAATAAACGGGAGATGGGGACCCCCCGATTATTGACGGGTATTTCGCACACTGCTGTTAATAATTGAGTCTCTAATGTCTCATTAATAACTATAATGATCATATCAAGGTGTGCCTTAACCTCACTGAGCTGAGGTTATTTGAGCCTCTCAGGAGAGAGCTCTCTTCCACCTGGTTGTAGAAAAGCTCTTTAAATTCGTTAGCATAGCTAGCTAACCAGATGCTAATAACAACAGATCGCCAATGTGCTTACAACTAAAGACACAGCCTCGCAAACACTGCGGCATGTGTACTGCTCCTTATAGGTACTGCAATATTTGAAGAGTTGGAGCGGCGTTCCGATGCACTCCGTTAATCCTTTCAGACGAGACATAACCACGTGAAGACCTATGGTGAAGACACGTTACGCTCGTTCAATGAACCTGTCCTTGGCCAGGAAAAACAGGCACTTGCTTGTTTAATTATTTTGCGATCTAGATTTCTTCTTCTTTTTTGAAGTGAGAAGTTGTCCGGACCCCCCCCCCCCCCCCCCCCCCCCCCCCCCCAAAACGAAAATTCTTCAGTTCTCCACGAATTAGACAAGTCACCCAAATCAGCGTTAAAAAAGCGGGAGGCGCCGAAAAGCGACTAATTTGCATCACTGCTATGTGCATCACACTGCAGCAGTCACGTCCATGCGGCTGATACTTTCTCTCGCTTTCCTTCTCATACTGCCTGTCACTTTCCCTCTAATCTTCCTGTGGTTATTGTTTCTCTGTTTTTCTCCCGGCCATTTTAAAAACATTTCAGGCTAGTAAAAGTTGAAACACCGCTCCGCTGCAGAATGTAGCGAGTAGAGGACGCGCGAGAGAGCGCAGCTGGCGGTCCGCTCCGGGGCTCAGTCTGCATTTCATCCAACTTTGCATTAACGAAACAATTTCACAACAGACCCTGACAAACTCACAAAAACACAAAACAAATTATTAAAATGAGTGACTTACTTTACAAAACACTGCTTCTTGAAAGACTCTTCTTTGCAGATGAAAAAATGCTTCGATTTGTCCCGATGCAGAGGATGTTTTGTTTGGAGATGCCGGTCCAATTTATTCATTTTCAAGCTTTCGTTACTGAGCACCTCTCCACAAAATACAAAAATTATAAAAAAATTGTATTTGCAACGCAGCCATCAGCTCTGACGCTGTGTGTGTGTAGCAATGCATTTATCTGGCGACCCAATCAAAACGGGTCCGCGACCCATTTTGGGTCGCGACCCTGAGTTTGGGAAAGGCTGCTCTAAAACATACAGAAAATGCTTCACGGCTGGTTTGGTTTCCGGTCATTCCGGATGTTGTCCCATGCTACTCTCGTCTGTAAACAATAGTGTATTCAAATAAACTGTACTTTCATTTAATATTCAGCATGGTAGTATCTCGACATCTATAGTTGTAGTGTTAAATCAGTAGGTTTCGGTTTTCACCACACCACGTCATTTCGCTACTCAATTCACCTCTTTAGGAAATCGTATATTAGCCACATGCTAAATGCTAACCGTAGATGAATGATTTTCAGAATAAAAGCTTAACTGCCTGGCACAAAGATTTCTGGTTTTTCAGTATAAAAGAGCATTTAACTTGACAGTATCTTTAAACTACATTATACCATCAAAACATTGATTTTAAATTTCTAACAGTGTGCAACACTCCGTGTCAATTCACTTCTATATTCACCTCTGGAGGATTAGGAATATTAGCCACATGCTAAATGCTAACCGGAGATGAAGGATTTTCAGAATAAAAGCTTGGCATTAAGAATGTGCGAGAACTTCTGGGGGTGCGTAGTAATCATTAGCAAACTACTTCAACACGTGTATTTCGGTTTATTCACGGCATTCATTTTGTTATTCTACAGTATTGTTGTTTTATAGTTATTTGTTAATGTATAGCCTACAACCCAATTTGTGTTATTTGACCCACCCAGTAGGTGGCCCATAGTATGGGATTAGTTTTGTATCATAAAGATAAAACAACACTTTCTCAGAATAAAACAAAACTATGAGTTTAAAAGAAAAAAAAAACTGAGTCAAGCAAAATAAAATAAATTTCAAAAATAAAACTATAAGTTGCAAACAAATCATTTGTGTAATCATGTAAACTATAAGTCTTTTTTCTTTGTTTTAACATAGGTTTTTGTTTGCAGTTCTTGTTTCTTCTTTCTCAATGATCTAACTTTTGCTCTCGCTGCAGCTTTCTCTTTTGCGCTCCCTCATTTTTTGTTTGAGATTCTGACACAAACCTCCCAGGTGGGCGGGACTTTCAGGAGTGAGTCCCCATTGGCTACTCAGTTTTTGAGTGACATCCCAGTCCTCCAGCGATTGTACAGTGCAGGCAGCTGCGGTGCGGTGGCTGCCTGAGCATGGATAGAACACCCCCAGAACAACCAGCATTTCAATTATTATAATACTACAAGTGAAAATGTAAGTATTGATCATTTGTGTTGTTTGTGCTGTAATATACGGTCTGTTTCTTTATTGTGGCAAGTGAGAAGTAAGGCTGTGTGTGAAAGTTAGCTTTTGCATCCTTTAGATCCATAACAATGTAAGCTACGTAGCCTAACAGTTAGCTACATAGATAGCAGTGAGTGAGCGTTCAGACACCGGCGCACACACTCAAACTGACTCGTGTGCCTGACTCTACCAACAGGCTTTCATGATTCTGTTTAGATATGCAAGTATAAGCCATGATAGCTTATTTTATTAACACGCTAATTTGATATGAAAATCAATGGAGGCTGAGTTAACTTTGGAGGAAAACCTACCGTCCATGACTGACCCTGAGCTGTGTTTTATTTGTTAACTTCATATTTTTCATTTCCTAAAACATTTATTTTCCTCTCATATTAACAGTGTGGATCATTGAGACAGCGTGGTGTCCAGAGGTCTTATCCCGTTTTCCCACTTCCTCTGAGGGGACACAGCACGGAGGGGGGGGGGGGGGGGGCATGAAGAAAGACCTGCACCAGCTTCATCCACGCTGGGCGTTACTGTTATCACTTGCTCAGTATCATTTCATTTGACCAAATGTCTTTACATATAAATTTAATAGATTTTATTATTATCCACCTTTTAGTTTTATATCCTTTTATTTAAAACATTCTTTGAGACTTCATCTTCTGGTTCAAATTTCAATAAATGTAATTTGTATTGTTGTGGCGATCCAGCATAACACACAAACCATCCTCTGCTACCAGTAAGCTTGTTATTTAATGTTTAACAAATTCTCCTCTTTCTATGACTTATACTTGGTGGAAAAATCCATTATTATATTTAATTTGAATAAAACCTTAATGTACCTCATATACTCAGTAAACCTCTTTTTACTTTCCCTTAACGTTACGTTCCTTTGAAATATAATTAAGTACAATTCTTAGTCAAATGACAAATACCATGAAATTCACAATGCAATGCAATGGTACAAATCAGTTCTCAAAGACTATGTTTAAATAGCAATAAATTATTGTTTCTTATCTATCTACTACTTCAAATCACACATTGATCTATTAATTTTCAATGTATTCACTCCAACTTCAGATCATACACTTGATGTTTCACTCGTTGTTTTAAATTCAACACTCAGCAGCCTTCTTCCAGGCATTAGACGAAAGAACAGGCAGACACACTCCGGGCTGCTGCTCTCACAATTAGAGCAGAATGGGGAGAAGGGGGGAGATACTTTCACAGACAAAGACACCCCGGCTGGAGCTCTCAGCCTTTTCAGGAGAAGGGGGAACATATTTCAAGCTGCAGCTTCTTTGATCAACAAACAATTAAAACAACAAACTATGGTATACCGAAACATATAGCGCTTTATCACAGGCTCTACATTACGGCCTGACAAAACATGGAAAAGTCCACTTTTGTATTTAGTGAATTCACAGAGTCGCCAGGCAAGTTTTATACTTTTAACTCCCTGAACTCAGATCGGGCTTATTAATCTCTTAATTACCGAACGGACTGGAACAGGCATGGCCTTTCACCCTGTTTTTGTGCACTTGGCTCGAAGCAAATCATATTCCTTAGCCAATAAATATCTGAACCTTAAGACAATCATTAGGATCTTCTCAATACAGTGATTCCTCCAGCATAACATGTCCTTACGGCTAGCAAAGATCATATCCCCTCAGTCAAACCTTTAGCTTCTCAGGCAGACTACGAGCAGAATACAGTGATCTCTCCAGTATCAACATTTATCAACATAAAACAAGACCAACAAACAAAACAAACAACCATCAAACAGAACAAACAATCAACAGATCTCAACCATAACTGTGCAAATTCCAAATCCACTCTCCTCTGCTTTTTCTTTTTAACCAATAGAACTTCAAAAGTCATTTAATTCCAAATACGTTTTGCTTACTGTGAGTTGGTATTTCTTCTGTGGAAGTCTCAAGTCTGGTTTCTCAATTCCTTGAGATTTTACCACAGCCGTCTCAGGGCTGCCTGGCCAAGAGAGTTGAGACCCCCGGAGAAGGAACACAGCGACCTCCAGCATCGGCAATCTCGGTAGGACCTCCAAAATGTTGTGGCGATCCAGCATAACACAACAGGAAAGAATGAAACAGAGGAATCAATAAAACACAAACACAGCAATAATTGAGATTAATAATTATTATTTAGTTGCGCAACACCAAACAACAATGGGGAAACATTACCTGCTCTCTGGCAATCATACAGCAATGCTCCCACGAATACAAGAAACACAGGGGCAGATATACGTTTCTAAATGACACACGAACATGTTCCCTAATTATGTTTAACTCACACACATTGTCAGTTCTCCTAAATTTGGACATGTTCCAGATGTCGAAAGGACTTCATCTCATGACGTCTTTAGGAGTCTTGCAGGAAATGAATTATCCAATTAACAAACTATATACGCCTGCACATGAACGCACATACATTTCTTTCATTAACTAACACTTAACTGTATTATATCTAAATGTAGCCTCTTTGCATTTTCTCTGAGCTTGGCGTCAGCTCACTTAACGTAATAATTAGCAAAGACACGATTCTCTGGAAACTGTAATTCAATAACATACCTAGTTACTATGACTAGGTCCAAGATTGATATAACATTATAATCACTCTTCTACATGAAAATGTTAGACATTCCATTCAAATCTGTTGATTAGTCATATCTTCCTCAGGCTAGGAATAGTATGTCGAATTTTTAATGCTAAATGTATATCATTTTCTCACAGGATATAGAATGAAACAACACCGGTTTTATCCATTGTGTATGAATGCTTCAGCTCTTCAGACCAACATAGTAAGATGTGAGCATGTTCCTAATTGTGTTGGTATGCAGCCTAGGTCTGGTCTGTTTAATAAAGCAAATCTGCCACTTTTATATTGTAGAATTTGTTAAATTAAAGCAGTCTTTAATTGTTTGTCCTAAACATACTGTAGGAATATATGCTTTTGAAATGTAACATGTCTTTGAAAAATAATAGTATACAGTTTATATTGTGTATCACCTTTAGCTTGAAAACACATAGATGAGTTTTTTTAATGTATAAAATAAATAAATAGACAGACAGACACTTTATCAATCCCAAATTGGGAAATTATTTAACAGCAGCAGTGTGTTCAGGTATTCAAATATTTAAAGTTGGAATAAAGTATGAACTACACATCACAAGTATAATGCACAGCAATCCATAAGAGAAGTCCGATATGTTCATGAAAATCCCCAGGAGACACCAACACTAACGTGGCCGAGTGGACTCCGGAGTTTGCTGCATGAGTTGCACTATATGATCTGTGTTGTAGTGGGCTGTCACCCAAAAACTGAGTAGCCAATGGGGTCACACCCCTGAAAGTTCCGCCCACCTGGGATGTTATGTTTGTGGGGGAATTGCAGTGCATACATTATTTGAGATATATTTCGAACTCGGACTTCATTTTAAGGACATTGTGGCCAGGAGTTATTTATTTTTATTTGTAAAGCCTCCTTCTCTTCATGAAATGGCTGCAGCATTAGGAGGAAGCCTCTGAGAAGTGCAGCATCAGCGCGTACACACCGCCTTCACTGTGTTCCCCACTGCAGGCTGCTACGTTTCAACCACACGCACACACATCGAACGGCCCGGCCCCTATTACTCGTTGAATGAAGGAAATGTCCGGTCACAAAGGCGCATGATGTGTGTGCAGCGACGTGCAGTCAGGGGAGGCAGAGCCTCACCTGTCATACTCCGAGTCCAATGTAACGGAAAAACAACTAAAGAAAAACTAAATAGTAATAATAATAAAATCTCTCCACTGATCTGTGTTGTAAGTGTGATTTCTGTATGATTCCAATCGCTTTTTATAGTCAAAATCAGCAAATCGGCCGAGCTCCGCTACAACTACATGGGAGCGAAGAGGAGTGAGGCAGGGACGAGCTCTGCCTCACGTAAGCCCACTGGCTGGAGCGCGGGCACTAATGTAGCTAGGGTGGCCATCCGTCCGGTTTTAGGTCGGACAGTCCGGTTTTCAATGTCTGTGTCCGTCTGCCGGCGCAGCCTTGAGCCGGACGCTCATTTGTCCTCCTTTTGAGGTGATCCCCATTTTATACTTTTAGGGTATAAAAAAAAAATAGACAATTATACAAAGAAATACAAAAAATAAGTTATGTGTAAGTATATATCCCTGTAAGACTTGTGGTCTTACAAATTATTGGCTGAATGTGATGTCAAATAAATATCTTGTATTTCATTGGTTAATAAACGTAAACAATTAGCCATGTGCTTCTTGACGTCACGTTCACGGCATGGCACTGTGGCACAGAGTGACGTTAGCGCTAGCAGACTAGCTCATGAGCCAACTCCGCCTAGTTAGCGGTAGGTTAAACCGCAGAAATGCCGAAACGAAAGACTTCATTTAATCCTGAATGGTCGAAAGAGCATGGATTCCTCACAAAAAGCCGAAAGGACGACTTCCATGCTTTTTGCACGTTGTGTCGTTGCGATGTGGAGGTAAGTAGCAAAGGAAAAGGTGCTGTCGACAGACATGCTAACACAGATAAGCACAAAAGCAACGATCAAAGCGCAGGTGCCTCTTCACTTTTATCGTTTTTCCGTGAAGCTTCATCGCCTCAAGATGACAAAATCTCCGCAGCAGAACTTTGTAAAGTTTATCATGCCGTCAAGCATCACCAGTCATACAGGAGTGTAGACTGTGGAATAAAAGTTGATCGCACAATCTACAACGACTCATCAATAGCAAAAGGGATGACCTGTGGAAAAACAAAAGCCAAAGCTTTGTGCGAAAATATCCTAGCACCCTACTCTGTCCAGACGCATGTGGATTACATAAAAGAAAATGAACTGCATTATTCAGTGGCAAGTGATGCATCAAACAAAGGTACGATCAAGTGTTTCCCCATTGTACTGAGATATTTTCACTTTGAGGAGGGCGTGCAACATGCACTGTTGGATTTTTACAGTGATAGCAACGAAAAGTCGGAAGCTAAAACAAATCAGCTGCTATCTAAACTGGAGATGTCTGGACTAGATGTGAAAAAAATGTCTGCATATGCAGCAGACAACGCCAGCGTTAACTATGGAAAACACAACAGTGTTTATCAGAAACTGAAACAGGCTCAAAAAGACGTGCTCGCTGCAAACTGTTTAGCCCATATTCTGCACAATGCAACAAGATATGCAGCAAGCAACTTGGATATTGACATTGAAAATGTTGTGCTTAAGGTGTATAGCCATTTTAGCATCTCAGCTAGCAGAACGGCGCAGTTGAAGGAATTCTGCGAGTTTGTGGAAGTGGAGGAATGCAATCTGCTGCGGCACGTTGTCACGCGATGGTTGTCTCTGCTGCCATCTATTGACAGAATCCTGAAGTGTTGGAGACCCCTGACCAGCTACTTTCAGAGTCTAGGTGAGGAGGAATGCTCCAAGATTTTGTGGAAATGCTTTGGAGAGGATGGCAACGAAGTATCTGAGATGTATTTTCTCTTCCTCAGTCACATTCTGAAAGTGTTTTCAGACTGCATTGAAGCACTCAAGGCCAAATCATTCAGCATAACCTCTGTGTTTAAGGTAATGACTGAACTGAAAGGGAAACTTGAGAGAAGGTTAAAGGACACATTTTTTGGCTTTGCTGTGAACAACAAACTCAAGCAGCTAACCCCTGATCTGGCTAAGAAATGTGAGGCTGATTTTCTTGTTTTCTATGAAAGAGCCAAGAAATACGTGAGTGAAAGGTATGACTTCTCTGAGAACAGCTTTCATAGTAAAGTGTCAAAGCTTGGCCTCACAACTGCTGTGTCCTATGGAGAATACAGTGATGCAGTCCAAGCCTGCAGCCTGAAAGACATTGACATGGATGGACTCTATGAGGAATATGGCATGGTGGAAGCTATTCTCAGCTCTTCAGAAATGGAAGGATGCCACAGTGAGGAGCGGTATCTGAAACTGTTTTCCAAAGCAGAAGTCCCACTTGTGAATCTGAGGAAGATCAGCGCCTACATCTTCTCCATCCCATGTAGCAATGCACATACAGAACGTGTGTTCTCAATGATGACCTCAGCATGGAGAAATGAGAGAAATCGTCTGGATGTGGACAGTGTCAAGGCAGAGCTGCAAATTTGTGTCAACTTCACATTTGAGTGCACAGACATGTACCAGAGACTCCTTACAAACAAAAAACTCTTGGAAGCAGCCAGGAAAGGGCAAAAGTATCGTAAATAGACATTCAACTTGTGGTTAGTACACTAGAGTCTTATTGTGTTTTGAGTGTGAAGGATTCAGTGAAGCCAGGATAAAAACTAAAAGATAATCCCAAAGTGTCCTCCTTTTTGGTGTTATGGAAATGGCCACCCTAAATGTAGCGCAGGCATTTATTTTGTGAGCGCACTCAAGCCTGTTACTGTGGGGTGAGTTAAGGCACAGATGAGCTCTGCCTCACGTCACCCCACAGAAACTGTCTGGAAAGCGGGCCCTAAGCGCATGCCTGTTACTATCTCACTGTATGTCACCAATGCAATGTTTGTAGATCCCTTTACTACATTTACCTTCGACGTCCATAGTCTCTAAATAACTTATTTCACGTATATGATATTTAGGCCCGCTGGTCTCATCATACAACGGCAATGAAAAAAGCACCTGGAGAGGCAGCCATAACCTCTGCCGCACTGAAGGGGGCGCACGTGTGCCCACAGGTTCTTGTTGCTACTGTTATTCTACGCAGAGATGGTAGACGCAAACAACAAACTAGACTTTTGTTTTGAAACTAGAGGGAGATAAGGAGGACTTTTACAAAAATGTAATGGAGATTGTTGTCCAGAAGGATAGCATGGACTTCATCTTCAAGTCAAGGTAAGACCACAATTGAAATGAACATGGGATCATTTTAATAAGAAAGAACAATCCAATATATAGATTTCGGGTATCCTTTTGTTGAACAGTCTGTTTAAAATGAATCGAAGCATCAGACTAAAAAAGCTTTTGAAAATAACCGGACATTTCGATTAAGGTCAAAATATAATATTTGTAAATCTGACTGAAAGAGTCAGTGCCTCACCAGCCATGAACGTTACCGCACGTCACAGTGTGTGCGTGTGTGTATGTGCTCTGCTCAGCTCCGCTACATGTGTGTGTGTATGTTCGGTGTGTGTCCAACAACGGCATTTGTTTTCAAATTACCATGAACAGTAATTTACACACATCAAAACTCCATGTGGGTGTTCCCAAAATAAGTTAGTTTAATCGTAATCTCGATGTAGTGCTAAATGCTGTCGGAGTGCACCGGAACGAACGCCCCGGTATGACATTATTATTGCTGGCAAACAAGCCCAGGGGTCTCACTGACATTTCAGTTATATCAATATGTGTACAGTGGTCCTAATTTGTTTGAATTGTATCCTGGTTTTAAACTGTGTTAATATGTTTTGGATGCTTATTATTATATTATTTGTTCAGGCTGTTACATACAATTAGCCACTGTTACCACCTATATTAGGCTATATTATATATTATATTAATATTTGTAAAGCGGTCCTAATTTTTTGTTTTAATTGTATCCTGGTTTTAAACGTTGTTATGTTTTGGATGCATATCGGTATTTCTTCAGGCTGTTAAATACAATTAGCCTCTGTTGCCACCTGCTGGTGAGTAAATATTCAAATAAGTTAAAATTGACAACCGGTCCGCACATTTTTTTTAATGTATCTGCCGGTCCTTGGCACAATAAAGGTTGGGAACCCCTGATTTAAAGTACTGGCACCTTTTTTATTCCAATTAAAGTAGTGGTGCACAATAATTATCGGCCCGATAATTATCGGTCCGATATTAGGAATTATGACGTCATCCTGATAAACCCGATAAAAGTATTAATAGCCCCGATATATAATATATTTTTGGGGTAAAAAAAAAGAAACAAATACTGCGGTGTGGGTGGATTGGGATGAGGGGCGCTTGTTTTTCACTCGGCTCCTCCCGTTTTGCCAGTACTGTGGTATTAGTGCAGGGCTCGACATTAAGGGCTGCCCGATGGCCCGGGGCCATCTAGTATTTAGCTCGGGCCATGAAGCCTCACCTGCTGGTTGCCCGATCGGGCAATCTATTATACCAGTATCATGCAGCTCGCGGATCCAGTAATGAGTGACCCGACAGTAAAACTAAACATATCTATAACTAGTTAAGGTAGTTTGAGAGGTGATTAAAATAGCTACGTGTGATATTCTAACCTGAAGTGTGTGTTTTGTCCGCTCACCGCTGCATGTGATCATGCAGAGCTGCGTGTCAACTCGTCAGCAGCAGCTGATCTCTCTCTCCCGTCAGATTAGACTTCACTCGCGTTTATGTCCATATCGATCAGATCCAGCTAGTTCTAGCTAATGATATGACTACCTGCTTATTAAAAGACACCGTGACCTAAACAATAAGTGTCGCTATGCAACTGGGTGAGGCCACATAGTATAGCGCAGCATTATGCATTTGTTACATGCCTACCGGAACCCCGAGGCATTACCAACAGATCAACGCACAATCAACCCACACAGCACATCTCTTTCTCCACATTAAGTGTTACACATTAGAATGGAATACTCTTGTCTGTCACATACTCTTCTTGTCTGTCACATAAGTGGCGCAACTGAAGCGGTATTGCGCTAAAGGGAAATTATTTTGACCGGACATTTTGACCGAAGAGATTTAGATTTGCTTGCTAACGGGAACTCTGACGTCGCCATTGTGTGTGCTTTGCGGATGCACTCGGCTGCTCGGGTCTGCTCGGTCAGCTTCTGGATGAGGAGGCATTCCTTCGACCAATTTACAGTAGATAACATTACAAACATTTTTAACAGGGGGCATAATAGCGTAAATAATGTTTGTTTTGGCAGTTATAGCTGCATGTAATGTTTTCTACTTTTTTACATCTGGGAAGGCATTTGCCTTCATCAGATGGAAAGTGTCTTGACAAACAACTTAAGTATTTATTATAGCTATGCAGGGCATGCAAGCGAGCAAACACAAACAAGTGAAATGAAGAATACAATTGAAATTGTAATATTGTGGTGGTTCATCTTATAATTCAGTCTAGAAAATGCACCAGACAGCATCTAAGACCTCCAAAAATCTAAATGTTCTAGGGGGAGGCCCCCCAAACCCTTCGTGCGTCATTTCGTCCGCGCGCATTTTTCAGGGCAATCTCTATTGGGCTCAGGGCCATCTGTAAATTAGCTTAGATGGCCCACAGTGCCATCTCCCAAAATCCTTAATGTCATGCACTGTAGTGGTTTAGGAAGAGGGGAGTTTTTCACAAATCCAGCGCTCCCTAACTCATGCCTGGCTGTGACGTAAATGGTGTGCGGCCGTGAAGCCAGGACAGCAAACAAACATGTTGTCGATAGTATGGGACTATTTCAAAGTTTCAGAGTTAGATAGTTTGCTTGCTATTTGTATTAACAAATGCAATGCAGAAGTTCCACGAGGAGGGAAAAAGGCAACGAGCTATAGTACTTCCAACCTGATTAGTCACCTGAAACATCGACATCGCTACGATGGTGTGTTAAAAGTGTACGAAGGCGCCTGCGCTGCTAAACTAGCGGCGAATCCAAAGCCAGCTGCAAAGGCACCAGGGCTTTTACCTATCGACGAGGCTTTTGAAAAAGGCAAGAAGTTTGCCAGAGACGACCCCAGGGCTAAAACGAGGAAAAAACTACAGGTACATTTAATATTTATATATATATATTATTTTATTATCGGTTATCGGTATCGGTATCGGTCTTGAGAAGCAGGAAGTTATCGGTATCGGTATCGGTTTCAAAAAACCAATATCGTGCATCCCTAAATTCAAGCACTGTGTGTATGTCTTAAGTGTAATTTGGCTTGGCTTCCTATTTTGTATGGACTTGCTTTTATTTTTGAAGTAGAGTTAGCGCTGTTGACAGGAAGTTATTGTTGCTATGGAAACAACGTGACGGAGATTAACAGAGAAAAGTCATATCTACATATAAAGACGGAGAAAGTAAACGATAACGTTTATGGTTAAGTGTTAGCACCCCCTGAAGAGGCACAAGCTCTTACGTTGTTATTGGTGATTTCAATAAATAAAAAATAAAAACGAATATCCGAATAATGAAATAGAAACCCGAATAGTACACCAACGAACAAATATTCGGATATTCGGGTACAGCCCTAATGAATAATATGCTACCAAAAGGTCTTAAACTATGAAGAGAAGTGAGCTTCATGACAGTTTTAATGGTGAGCAAAAACCTCAGGAAGAAACTGCATTCTGCTACTTTATTTACATTGTGCATTTAGCTATTCACATCCTCGGACGAAGGCCGGATCTCTCGGACCTCGTGAGGCCAAGAGGCGTGGACTCGCCTGTGCTCCAACAAGAAATCTCCAGCACTCAACCCAAAAATATACATAACCAATCAAAAGAGGACACCCCTCTTATTCATGAAGTATATGACACTGTGTTTTTAATGATTTCAGGGCTTTGGAAGGAAGTGTGATACAGTAACCTACTTAACAGTAATTCCTCAGCTGAGCAATTGTATTCCTTATCACAACTGAAATAAATCAACTTTATTATAGCCTAATTGCCTGGTCTGACTACTTGCTTCGCAGAGAAATTCTGAAACACGACACATGTCATAAAATCCTCTGTTTCCGCCCTGTTCCAAAAGTGCTGATTCTTTGTATGTAGCTTGAAATGCTAATGAGCTGCTGCTGGCCACGCCCTTTTGAGTTTTCGGGTTTAAAAAGAACACAATGGTGCTCAAGGTGGAGATTGGAGATGGACACATGTTTATGTTTAAAATTAATGAAAAAAGGGAATTTTGCATGACTTTAAAGGTCCCATGACATGCTTTTCCGGTTATTACCGGTCCCCTTGTGTGTTATGAAGCTTTTTCTGCATGTAAACGGTCTGCAGAGTCAAAAACCCTCAAAGTACACCCTGTAGCGAGTAAAACACAAAAAATACCTGTCTGTGCTGCCCCAGAACGCCTCGTTGGAGATTTGTCATTTTCAATTTTCTTCCTCCTACCAATCCACGGAGTCGTTTAGTTACGTCAGGTCCGCGGAGCCGTTACATTAAGACTTCCTCACACACTCAATCTTTTCTCAGCTGCAGTTCCGGCGGATTTCTCAGCCTGAGACGGCGTGCCGGGCCGAGGCTGTGGGTGCATGTGTGTGCTCGGGCTGGTTTCGGGCTGGGTTTCGCTGTGTCTCGCCGACCCCACGCAGTAACCAGGAAACCACACCAGTAAGCCAGCTCACACTGTCCGCGCCTCACAGCAGCGAGCCTCGCAACGGCCCGCCAACACGCCACGCAGCATTCTCATCTGTTTGTCATTACTGGTGTCATTTTCTGGTAGCTAACACCATTGTAACACATAATCACTGATGTTCCACTGTAACGTCGGTGGACTCATCAGAACGGAGTGGGCGAGCTGACCAATCAGAGCACACTGGGCTCACAAGGAGGGGACAGAGAGTGAATACACTAAACAGAGAGGCTGTATGAGAAACCAATGTGAGTTTGGAAAATTGCAAAATATAAATCTATTCTAGTATACCTCAACAATGGAATTATGATCAATAGAAATGGCCATGTCATGGGACCTTTACGTTATCAGAGTAAAAATCTGAGAAAAACTGATTTAGAACATGAAATGGCTGGGGTTTTTTTTCAGAGTGTATACCGGAGAGGAGGACAACCCATTGGGAAAAATCAGCTCATATTCAAGACCTCTTGAACGATGAACAACTAAGGAGCCCTCAAAGAAAGGCGCTGACTCTAATAACTAATTCCCACACACGCTAATTCACAACACCACCAAA
Source organism: Notothenia rossii (assembly GCF_949606895.1). Classification (NCBI taxonomy): domain Eukaryota; kingdom Metazoa; phylum Chordata; class Actinopteri; order Perciformes; family Nototheniidae; genus Notothenia; species Notothenia rossii. Next base: position 62,257,965 of record NC_136905.1, read on the forward strand.
CTCTACCTATTATTCTGATTTAGAGACCCCTCCTGGTGAAAAATAACTTATTGATTGTTTAATGTTTCCTTATTCCTGCTATATGTAACAGTATTTCTCATATTGTGACATATTTGATCATTATTTGGTATCAGATAGCATTGTATTGTCATCATCATCGTCAAACATGATTGTGAGGAGCTAAAGCTTTAACTTGCATAGCAACAGTAACTAGGGAGCTGGGTATAGCATATGTAGATGCATATTGCATTATATCTGTCACCTATGTGTTCAATGCAGTCATGTCAAGCTCTTATATCATTTTGTGTGTGTCCTTTCCTATTAAAGATGTAAGGTAGTCAAGTACTGTATGGCAAAGGTTATATGCACTAAAGTGGAATATTTCAAGGATCCTCCCCCTACCCAAAGCAGGTGATGATAACACATCAAAATGCAGGAATGCATTATGCAAATGTTACCATTTTACACCGCTTATCGATGTGCAGAAAACTACTACAAAAACAGGTCAGGCTATGAGAACCACCTTCGGCGCCTCTGAGTACAATATCCTCTGGCGGAGAAAAACAAATTCACGTCGGCCCATGGGAGCAGCAGGAGAATAGGAAGGTGTTGAGGCTGCAGGGGCCTAAGAGGCATTGTCTGAGAAAAAAAACGCTCAATACCCAAAGCTCATTCCCAGAGAGCGCCTAATAATGAATGTTCTCCTGATAGTGTTCTGTAGTGCTTACACTCATTTTATGGGAGCGAAGAGGTTTCATCAAATTACATTGGCCTGTATTGTGCATGTAAAGCAACAAAGGACTAAACAAAGGAACACCAGTGTATGCAGTCTTTCTAGTCTACCCCATCAAAATACAGAGACATTTTCCGTACACTTAAAGCACTGGTTCTCTCAGATCATCGGTGGGAGGGTTAGTTTTTAAATGGGATCCGTTACAAATACTAGTCTACGGTGGCCGAAGGGTGCAAAGGCGTTACAAAAGTGCGAAACATTAGGAAAACAGCTTTGCAGTATCAAATACGGTGCAAATTAGAAGAACACAAATGTGCCAAAATACATTCAAATGAGCAAACATCTTTACTAAAAGCACTGCATAAACAATCCAGTCTCACAGCATTTCGTGTTATAGTCATGACATTTAAGTTATTGGTTCGTGTTCACCAACACGATTTTCCCGTTTTTTTCGTGTCACAAAGAAAGATTTTAAAAGCAATGTATTTCTATTGGTAGTGTGTTTCGTGCCTGCAACACTTATTTTTGTCCGGTCGGGTCTTGGAAGACCGGAAGCTGTGGGGTTCATAAAATCATCCTTCCTTCTAATTTGTTATTCTTTTCTAAATAACAGACTGTTACTTACTCAACAATAACACACAATTATCCTTGTTTTTATTTATTTGTTTGATTCTATAATCTCTGGCTTTTTTGCCGTTCCTCAGGAACTGAATTTCACATAACGGCATTGTAATACACGGTTCGGCTGCATTAAATATTACACATCTGCCGTAGTTCTTTATTTATTGAGCCCTGATCAGAAGACCTTTGGACAAACTGGAAGAAATGCCACGGAAACTGAATACGTGACGTGGATCATAAATATATCAGCAATTAAACAACATCTTCAATTTCTCTTCACACAATACGTCTCCTTGCACTATCAACATTAATTCGGCTGACTTTTATATTTGATCCAATTGGTAGTTGGGCTATATTCAAACCATAACGGTGCACAGCTGATAGAAAGGGACTTGTAGTTTTTAAAGATATTACTGATTTTCTTTGAATATAAGAATGTAAATACTGAGTTGAGAGAATAGTCAGGGGATTTGGGTGATGGGAGACACACCTATGGAATCAGAATTTCAATAGCTTACCATTAAATGACAGATATACTTTTCTGTCTATGATGTTTTACAAATCAGATATTAATGTGTAGAACTACAATATGTGAAATAATATAGCAATATCCTATACAATTATGTGAAAACATGAATAAAAGTACACATCTTCAGATGTTATACATACATAAGTATCCTACACTAATAATACAAAGTTATTATGGCATTGTATGCTGTGTGTACCTTATTTGTAACATCTTCAGACCTTTCCAACTCCTCAACAGTTGCCTGTCTTTGATTGTTGCAGGTGTAGGTTCAAATATCTAAATAATATATGTGTGGATAACAAAATACATCCGTCATGAACTAAGCTGGAAACGTATACTCGAAAGTATAATTTATTGTGTTAACACTTTAAACTTGACAGTTTTTTAACCTGCACCGCCTACTGGTTAAAGCACGTTATTGAATTTTTTTGTTGAATATGTTATATTTACATATAAAATAGGGGGAAAGTAGAAGGTCAATGATAGAAATATAGAATATCAAAAATCAAGAAGATACTGTAATTGATCTCTACAATAAAACAGTTTAGTGCTGGATGTACAAAGATATTAATATGAGGATGTGCAAAGCAGAAACACGAATGAACCTTTATTCAAACATTAAATAATAATTTAGATTAAGGTCTTCTTTCAAATAAGAAAAAAGCTTTTGGGGGTATCTACAGATAAATATTAAGCCTGACAAAGTACTTAACGTCTAATATATTGCCTTCCTGCAATGTTAACTATGTTGAAGCACTCATTTTAACTGGTAGTATACATATGAAATATACTCTTATAAGATGTATGTAGATAGTATAAGAAATGTGCAGAATATGACAGTTTAATGGTGGAGGTATACACACATATTGATAGATGTCTTGTAATGCACTGTTGAGGAACCTGCGACCCAAGTGTTTCATTCATTGCATAACTACACCATAGTTGTGTACAGTATATGATATGTCAATAAACCTTAGAAAATCTTGAAATGGATGTGCAAAATAGTCATTATATACAGTTTTTAATTAACGAGAAATTAATATACTTTATAGAGATCTGCAGATAAATGTTTAGTCTTCTCAAGCACCAACTATCAAATATCTCTCCTGATTGTTGGCACTTGACAATCACCTTCCCTGAATTTGACTCAGGTGTAACTAAAGTCTGATTTAAGGGTTGTATATATTTCACATCATTAATCAGAATCTGCAAAATAACTAAAATAAATGTAGTGGAGTACAAATACCATGTTAACCTCTGAATTGTAGTGGAGTAGAATTACAAAGAAACAATGAGCTGTCATGTGGGTATATTAATGCTGCCCACTATGGACACAAGCGATTTTCACCCATTTATTAATTATATGTTTTAAATGTGTACACACCAATGTGTTTCCTATCCCCTAAACCTCCAGGGATGTACACAGTTTGATACTGGCAACTTCTAATTGTGGGAAAAATGTCTTTAAAACTACAGCTCCCAGTCGAGATGTGCCATAACATGTTGCAACACAATAGCCAGCATGTGTAGAGTGGGGGGGGGGGGGGGGGGGGGGGTGCTGACCCGTTCGAGTCCAGTTTTGGATAGCCTGCCGTGGGTTTCATTCCATTTCAAAGAGCTGTCTGACGCTCTGCTTAACCTTGGCACACTGCCACTCCAACATCCAATCCCAGAGCTTCACACAAAGTAATAAGATGATTCATTCTGCTGACCGCACAACATTTATTACTTTGCTATAACTTTATTTTTCCTTTTGGACTAACCTCATATTTATATTAGATCTAAGTAGAGTTTTTAAGTTTGTGAAAAAAAAAAAAAAAAGATTCATTTTGTTGCAGGCAATATTTTTTATTATAGCTTAAAATATTTTCTTTTAGTACAAAGCAAAGACTTTTGTGTACATCAATGCAATACTGTGTTTTGTTTACTGTAAACAAATTACATTTAGACTTAAACCTATAACAATTTGTTTAGCTCAGTTCACATAAAGACAGGAATATTCTCTTCAAAAGACCTTAACATTTATTGGGATGTCTTTAAAATATGCATCACCTATTCTGTTTTATAACAATATATATTTTATTTTTTATTATTTAAAAATAAATACATCAATAGATTAATACAATTCATTGATTAAATTATGCAACCAATTTGCACTTATGTAAAAAAAAGTAAAAATAAAAGTAAATCAAGAACACTTTGACTTGCATTGCAATCTTTGAACAAGGTTGGCCTTTTGTGTCAGTTCAATAATTTCAACCAGATACGAGTTCTTGTAGAGACTGAGCTGGAGGGTGTGGACAAGATGTCAGTATCGTCTGATTGAGCAGCTGCTTCTTCACAGATGGTAAAGTTGTATTCTTGGACACCATCATCAGGTATTCGGATAACCTTGATAGTTGTCAAACCTTCAAGGTCAGCCGTGGATGTCAGGTTGACTAGTGCATCTCCAATGTCTCTGTCTTTATATTGCATTCTAAAACTTCCACCTATAGAGTGCCACAGTGACGTGTCCTAGAACCCGGAAGTAAGTCAGCATTTTACCACTTCCGGTTCCTTCGACAAAAAAGCAATAACATTTCTCCATAGGATTTTGGAAAATAGCTGGAAGTAAGGTCTGTGGTAGACACACATTTAAGAGACGGATCACGTTTTGTTCAGTCGGATAATATCCACATGTCTACCCTACTTTTATAGTTTTCGAATCATAAATCTATTGATCATAAATCCATCAATTAGATGTATGATCCGTCTGAACAAAATGTGATTTTAGGACGCATCACTGTGGCACTCTATTTCACACACTTTCCTGACTTCATCAGTAAGCTGCGCCATTCAGTGGCGGAGCCAGGACATTTTCAGTGGGGTGGCCAGGATGGAACCAGTGATTATTTTGGGGTTGGATTGAAATCACTATTATATGAACATAAAAATACATCTCACTATAAAATAAGGGGTTATTTAAGGAACCTACAACACACCTCTACATTATTTGGGATTAAGCTAGTGGTGGAATAGATCAAATAATATTCAGTATATCTAACTATTTTTTTCTTATTCCCACAGGCAAAGTATAAATGAAGCTTACATTATACAAATGTAATACAATATAAAACAAGGGGTTAATTAATATAACCCCGAATAAACATCTTAAAGTAAATAACAATAATCAATAGCCCTTAACCCTGTAAGGCCCCCGGTTGTAATTTTACAACATTACTTTAAGCTATCCAAAAAAGTCAGTAAATGTTTTTGTTTTTTTAAAAGACAACATTTACATAGTCAAAAGGTCCTTTTGTTCAGCCTCACAATGCTATTGGGTAGTAAATGTGTTTATAGGTCCTGCCCTCTGGCCATACATATAAGACTTACATTCCTGACAATAGATCTCAATAGTCATCTTTTATGGTGTAAATGCCTTTTTAATAATAACATTTTTGAATGGAACATTCTCAACATGAATGCATCAATCCAAATGAATACAACTTAAATATGTGGGAAAATATACATTTGTGTCTCCGATAAACCTGTGCCTTCTGTCACCTCATCTGTTTTCTTTGTTAATTTTGGCTGCTTCATGACCAGGGGACATCTTGGGACATACATTGGAGCAGCAGCACAGGCCAGTGCACCAGAGGTGTCTTAAAGTGAGCCACTAAATTCATCAAAGTCACAGCCTTCTACTTCAGTCTAAAAATGATTGGTGGAAAACCTGCTAAAGGCTAGAAACAACTAGACAGTTTGCTGGTCCATCATTACATTACATGTCACTTGTTAGACGCTTTTATCCAAAGCAACTTACATACTCAATACTGTGGGCAATCCCCACAGGAGCAGTGTCTTGCCCAGGGACACAACAACATGCTGACTGCCGTGGGGTTTGAACCTGTGACCCCCTGATCCAAATACCAATGCACAACCCACTGCACAATACACCGCTCATCATATGGCAAACATTATTAAAATAACACACACTCACTCACTCCAATTCATCTCTGTGGGCTATTTAAAAAAGCAATAAACTAGAAATGAAGGTAACACACTATGATTATTAATTTCAATCTGCTTATAGTGCTTTATAAATAGGGCTAATAGTGCTGGATAACAATACACATTACATTTTATAAATATTTAACAATTTCTTATAAGGTCAAATATCTTAATACTTGATTATTGCTGATCACTTACTGATGTGTATACAAAGATAATTGTATGAAGCATTATGAATATTTATGAGTGCTTATAAACTAAATATAGAGTGCTTTAATCAGATTTCGACAAATTACAAGTGATTTTTTTAGACATTACATCAAACTTGGAACAACTGTGGGTGCCAAAAGATAGAATATAGATATGCTCCACATACCATTACCATAATTTATCCTACAAATTATGTAAACATACATTTGCAATGGCAATATATGATAATTCAACATAATTCTGCTGATGCAAGAAGTAGTGTGACATGTTGCAGAACTACAAAGCTTTTGACGTTGAAACCATGGGGTTCATGTTCTAGAGTTCATGAATTCGACTCAGGTGTAACTAAAGTCTGATTTAAGGGTTGTTTATATTTTACATCATTAATCAGAATCTGCAAAGTAACTAAAATAAATGTAGTGGAGTAAAAATACAAGGTCAACCTCTGAGTTGTAGTGGAGTAGAACAAAGTAGTATGCTGCTGTAACAAAATTGTTTCCCAACTTGGGATCAATAAAGTATATCTTATCTCATCTTATCTTAAGATGATCGATGGCTACTGCCATATTTGCAAAATGTGCCTCTGAACCTTGACAAGTGCATGTTTCAGGCTTATCAATGAACAACAGGAGGGGTCACAGACATAAGACCAGCTGTTAAATAAAGTTCTTCTGACCGTAGGTGTGATGTGGGTATATTAATTCACCCATTTATTAATTATATGTTTTAAATTTGATAACACCACTGTATTTCGTATCCCCTAAACCTCCAAGGTGTACACAGTTTAATACTGGCAACTCCTAATTGTGGGAAATACGAAAATGTCTTATAAAGAGACGGGGGGGGGGCGACCCGTCCAATTTTGGAAAATCTGCCGTGGTTCCATTCCATTTCAAAGAGCTGTTTGACGCTCAGCGTAGCCTTGTCGCACTGCCACTCCAACATCCAATCACAGGGCTTGATGACTAATCACGGGGTTTGTAAAGCAAGGTGGATGTTGTAGACCCAAACGATAGCTGGGGATTCTGGGTAGTGTAGTGTCTTCGGAAACTGTAGTGTCTTAACTCCGAAAAAACTATTTGTTTCTCTGAATCGAAGGCAAAAAGCATTGTACACAATTTAAACCAATCAATATTGTGTAATTAACAAGGATAAACTGATGTTTTTTAGTTGATGAGTAATGCAGATACCACTGTGTAATCATTTGACAGTGAGGGAAATATATCCGGTTTTATTATGAAAACTTCGAGACCGGAAAAACAGTTTTCACCCACGCTAACTTTACATGGAAGCTGCATACATGTTATCCTGGCGAGACTTCAAATCATCTTCGTAATATCTATCAAACTATAGATCCTACACATCGACTGGACGTGGATTCTAAGACTACAATATACACTTGCCAGAAATCGAATCAAAAAGCATTTTAATGGCCAAACTATTCCACATTTTAGGATTTTCCAGAGAGGGTTATTTGTGAATAAACGTCCCTCCGGAGCGTTTGCAATGAACGGGCCGGGAGCATGTTGTTTCTTACACGACCACTAGAGCACCTCTAGTGGTCGTGTAAGAAACAACATACACTTTAAAACCTGTCTCTGGGTCATAATAAGGGCATGAACAATCGGCCTATATGGTTGTTTTTTGTAGGAGTTAATGGTTGATGTTATGGTTCAGGTAAGCTTAAAAATAGACAACTAAAACTAGTAATGGGAAAAAAATGGAAGATGTTGTTTAATTGCTAATATACAGTATGTATGATCCACGTCACGTATTCAGTTTTGGCGGCATTTCTTACAGTTTGTCAAAAGGTCTTCTGATCAGGGCTCTATAAATAAATATCTACGGCTGATATTTAATATTTAATGCAGCCGAACCGTGTATTACAATGCCGTTATGTGATGACTTCCAAAGAGAAAAGCAAGAAAACTCGTAATAAAGTATTATTTTATTTTTAAAAAATGTTTTTCCGATTTCATATCATATAAACACCATATCCCGACATGCATTGCGGCTAAAGCAATCAATGTTTTAGCCTATCAAAACCTTTGAAAAAAGAAAGGTGTCTCTCAGAATCGAAAGAGAAAAACCTATGGGAAAAACACAAAAGCATTGTACACAATTTAAACCAATAAATGTTGTTTAATTAACAAGGATAAACTGATGTTTTTTAGTTGATGAGTACTGCAGATATCACTTTTAAATCATTTGATCATTGGTTTTATTATGAAAACGTCAAGACCGGAAATACTGTTTTCAACCCGTAACTTTACATGGAGGCTGCCGCATACCTTAAATTATCTTCGTAATATCTATCAAACTATAGATCCTACATATCGACTGGACGTGGATTCTAAAAGTACAATATACACTTCTCGCTAGAAATCTAATCAAAAAGCGTTTTAATGGCCAAACTATCCTACAATTTAGGATTTTACAGAGAGGGTTATTTGTGAATAAATGACCATCTGTAACGTTAGCATTCAACGGGAGTACTAGAGGGCGAAAACTTTAAAACGTAATTATAGGACGTATTAAGCGTTTGAACAAACAACATATTTGGTCGTAATAAGGGCCTGAACAATCGACCCATTTGGTCGTATGAGTTGGAGGACTTGTTGGCTTTTTTATAGCAGAGCAACAAGCTAGTTGATAGGGCTAACGTGTTAGGCAACAGCTTTTTTGTATACATGTAACAGTTATGGGGCAAAGTTAGATTTCATAAAATTCCTAAGTTTAATATTCACTTCCATTATTCATTATTTAATATAATATTATTTGTTTTAACTGAATGTTGACAACTTACAGGAAAAGGCTTAACATTTTGAGAAAAAAAAAATATTTTGAGAAAATATGCTAGCACTATGCTAGCACTATGCTAGCACTATGCTAGACCGGCGGCTTTTCGCTGACACTTGAGATGATAATATCAATCATCACTCATATCTGTGTACTAGATTTAAAATCTACATCCAGGAACTGATTAGTTTATATGAGCAAAGTCTGGGAACAGGGGTAATTTGCTTGTAGCCTACCAGTAGCGGCGCAAGAGTATTTTTGTTGGGTAATCTATGGTAGCGCTAACCCATACAGTGGTGGGGCTCAAGTCAGTATTTGTAATGTAATTACATACACGCTATATCGCATCCCTTGACAGTGAAACGCCTAGCGTGAGGCTTTTATTAGCTTTTATTAGTCTCCTTTTATCAGCTAAATTACATCAAGAGCAACATGTGTGAGTTAAACAATACAATAGCCTATTCTGCTAATTCCACGTTGTTACAACATGCTACGCAGTGGCAGAAACAAGAAAAGTTGGCATATAGAATTGACACGGAGAGGGAGAGAGAGAGGGACAGAGAGAGAGAGACAGAGAGAGAGAGAGAGACACTTGGGCTGTACCCGAATATTCGACTATTCGAATATTCGTCCCTTGGCCAATTATTCGGGTTTCAATTTCATTATTCGTTTTTAAAAAAAAATCCCCACATTTGTTTTTTCATAAATATATATATATATATATATATATATATATATATATCAATAAAATTGCCATATTGCCATATTCTTGTACTATATTTATACTTTTGAATTGCACTGTTAAAATGCGGAAATATATACAATCTCAGCCTGTGCTCCTGACATCGCGTTCACTCACAGTCACAAACGCAAACGGCACGCTTCACCTCGCTTCACCTCGCTTCACCTCGTTTCACACACCTGAACACAAAATGCCGAAGACTTCAGCTGTGTGGGACCATTTTAAATTGGACGACGGTAAGAAGAAGGCAGTGTGCCAAATATGCGACAAGAAACTGGCCTACCACGGTGGCACAACAACTCTGAAAAGTCACCTGGATGCTGTAAGTAGTAGCCTAGCTTAGCTTAGCTGTTGTCAAGTTGCAATGATGAAGCTGCTTTATCCACCGTTTAAACAGTAACGTTACACATGATAAAAACGTGCACTTAATTTGCTTGGAAAATAGTTGCAAGCAACCAACCAAATTGTTTTTTTATATTAGTTTTTCAATTTTATCCGAATACTGAAAATAATAGGAGCAATGCGGGAACATCTGGGGCTAAGGCAATTATTGGCATAGGCCTACAGTTCGTTCATTTATTTTTCATTCTTCATTTATTTAAATACTGTTTACTGTATCGGTAACAAGTATTACACTGTTAGGCCTACTGTTATGGCTATGATTAAAAGTATTGTTGTTATAACAGAAATATGTGTTTTGTATCTTCAGGTTGTAAAACGTTATCGGAATTTGGTCCCCGGGCACTGCTGGGTTAAATGCAGAGGACACATTTAGTTTTAATGTATACGAGTACTGAGACAATAAATACATATAAATCGTAATAGTATGCTCTTTCTGCGCTTCTGCTTAACAGCGTGTTGTCAGGTATCTCGGATTCAGAGCGTGTTATGAAACCTTTTGGAAAAACATTTTTTATTAAAAAAATAAAAAAAAGATCTCTCCGCACCGAATATTTGAATATTCGCTGCTGATTACTACCGAATGTCCAGAGCCCGAAAAATTGTATTCGGGACAGCCCTAAGAGACACAGACACAGGTAAACAGAGAGAGACAGACACTATGGAGTCAGGTTTGGGTCAATATTCTAACGCGCAAAAAAAGCTACTCACGAGCGGAAAATGTGCTTTTACACGCGCATGAAATGACCCTCGCGCGCAGATTAAACCCCCGCAAGCGGCTATGCGCTCGCGTGACAGAGAGACAGCCCTCTTGCTCGCTCGTGGGAGTGTTAGCCTCACTCGCTCGCGAAGTCTGTCTGCGCGCGCGTGAAACGTTTCTGACACTTTTATTGACAGCTGCCTGGAAGCCCGGAGTTGCCAGGTTTGATAAATGCCTGAACTACCAAGAGCCGAGCAGCAACGTCAGTTGGAGGAGATTGAATGGTAAAGTTGTCCATAAAAAACTATTATATTCGTAAAGTGTACAGCTAATAAATATATATATATATATATATATATATATTTATTTCAATTAATTTGATATAAAAAAAATGACAAATTAATTCTAGGAGTGTAATACTTTTACAAACACTATAGTTATAATATGCATTCATTATGACAATATCATACTATTACTATAGGAGTGTTCTATAGTGTGTTCAAAAAACAACTACAGAAACATTATATATTATACTCTAGTTAGTAGTACTATTTAAAATAATATAGTCTTAATACGGAAACACCAAAAAAACAATATAGTAATACTTTTACAAACACTATAGTAATAATATGCATTCACTATTACATTACATGTCACTTGTTAGACGCTTTTATCCAAAGCGACTTACATACTCAATACTGTGGGCAATCCCCACAGAGCAATTTGGGGTGAAGTGTCTTGCCCAGGGACACAACGACATGCTGACTGCAGTGGGGTTTGAACCTGAACACCAACGCACTACTCCATTGCGCCACACACCTCCCTATGACACTATGACAATATCATGATATTACTAGGAGTGTTCTATAGTACGTTCAAAAAACAACTACAGAAACACTATATATTATACTATAGTTATATCTAGATACATAGTATTACTATTGAAATATTATAGGGCTACAATAGCTAATAAAATGTCACTACAGAAAAAACTATAGTAATACGATAGCTGGTGAAATATACTACAGAACACTACAAACTTACTATAGGACACTATATAACTCTTACAGTATACTATAGTAATAATATAGTTCATTTCGTAAGGGAGGTGCGTACAGCAGACAGTAGCTAGCATTTTTCGAAAGATACAGCCCACTCAAAAATATATTGTTTTATTTAAAATTAATTTATATATATATATATATATATATATATATATATATATATATATTAGCTGTACACTTTACGAATATAATAGTTTTTTATGGACAACTTTACCATTCAATCTCGTCCAACTGATATTGCTGCTGTCACTCCTCGGCTCTTGGTAGTTCAGGCATTTATCAAACCTGACAACTCCAGGTTTCCTGGCAGCTGTCAATCAAAGTCCAGTGGCTCCGCCCCAAAGTGTCAGAAACTTTTCATGCGCGCGCAGACAGACTCCGCAAGCAAGTGAGGCTGACACTCCCGCGAGCTAGCAAGAGGGCTGTCTCTGCTCGCTTGGGTTTAATCTGCGCGCGAGGGTCATTTCATGCGCGTGTAAAAGCACATTTTCCGCTCGTGAGTGGCTTGTTTTGCGCGCTAGAATATTGACCCAAATCTGACTCCATAGGCACAGCACACAACAGGTGGTCTGTGTCTCTATTGTCATACAAAACACTTTTTCAAATGACCCATTATTACAAAATATATTCAAAACTCACTATTCACTCTTCAGGTGGGTCGTGTGACTCTGGCACCTGTTCGACTTGTACCTCAATGCGAGGGCGTTTAAGAACAAATCTATCCATCCGAAATATACAATTAATCCTAGAAGTTCTGCTGTCTGTCTGCAATTTACTCGGCGCGAGTTTGGGGACTTTTCACTGTGAACGTGACGTATCGGTAATGCATGACGCAGCAGACCCAACGTTTCGTTGCTCTGATTGGCTGTAGGTCTATTCAAATTGCATTCGGAGGCACTTTGATCTGACCGCGGACGCGCTGATATTATAACGCGAGAGAATTTCCACACCTTTAGTGTATAAAACTCCCCTACTACTTAGACTATTCCTTGCACCCCTCTAGCATAAGCCCGAATGGTCTCAACCATATTGCGTCAGTAACGTGCACTTGTTGTTGTAACAGCAGGATCAGTTTGTGTGTTGTGGACACGACCGGTAGATTTTCGCAATCCGTGTTCTCAACATGCTTACTTGGCTAAGGTAGGGATAAGCCATTTCTTGGTATGGCTGTAGCCTACCTAGGGCTGCAACTAACGATTATTTTGGTAGTCGACTAATCGGTCGATTATTTTTTCGATTAGTCGACTAATCTAACGATTATTTCTGTCACACCCTCCATCTCTGCTTCCTGTGGGCACGGCTCCTTTTCCGGGCTCCAGTGCATGTTTTACCTCAAGTCTGCACACCTTTGAATGTCACCCTGTTGTCCAGTCCCAGGATAAATTCAATCGCATTTTATTCTTGTCATTTCGCAGACCCTTGTTAATTATTATTTTAAGTTTGGAATTAATTACAGCGTCCATAAAGCTCTAGTGTGCTCTACTACGCTGTAAGCTTGGCGCTGTTTAGCAGCTCGTTGGTGGACACGCAGCCTCAACATAACTGAAATAGCATTTGCTTAGCAAGCATTAACCATGAGACGTTCTGTTTTCCAACATGTAAGCTAACGTAAACATGACTATGGCTAACTTGCTCAAACTTACCCATGATCCAAAGTAGCAGTCCTCACGGTTCCAGGGTGCTTGCGTTTTAAATGCTCGTGCATCACTGTAGTGCTGCCGTGGAATGCCAATTCCCCTTTAAAAATTCTGCATTTCACTGACTTCTTTGGCTTGTCGTCTGTGAAATACTCCCACACTTTCGAAACTCTCGGTCTCGCTTTTTTGAGCTCTTCATCACCCTCATTCTCTCTCCTTTCCGCCATCGTTCGTATTCTTTCTTCTTTGTTGTTAGTACAGAATGCAGTCATGGCAGACAATGGAGAGTATACTGCCCCCAGCACTTCCTGTAGTGCATTGCAGTTACAAATGAACATTTGCGCAGTTTTGAATTAACGTTACCGGCTCTCTGATTGTTTTTATACGACGCGTCGACACTAAAATTCCGCGTCGACGAATTTTTATGATCGACGTCGTCGATTATGTCGACTAATCGTTGCAGCCCTAAGCCTACCCCAGCCATACCCTGGCGCCGCCACTGTAGCCTACACATTAAAGACACAAAATGTGACATGCTAATTGTTTAGCTTTGGAGAATATCGTGGCCAGTTTGTGGTCTATCTTCAGACAGAGAAAGCCTTTCAGTCTTTTTGGTAACCTACTGGTGCTAACTGGATAGTCCATCTTGTTTAACGCGTTACTGTAACGCAACTACTTTTTGCGGAAACTTATAGCGTTACTAGTTACCTATTCCCATTAAGTAACGCCATTATAGTTACTTTGATTTAAATGGGTGCGTTACATTATGTGATGGAACTGAACCAAATCTCCCTGCAGATGTAACTTACAGGCGAATACAGCGATGTCCTCTCACAGCACCATTGAAAAGTGAAAGTAACCAGAGAGGAGTGATGATTGGTTAACGCGGGGTAACATTTCAGGGTAAGCCAATCAGAGACAGAGTTGGGCGGGTCTTGCCTTATGGGGAACATACACAGACACACAAACACTTGCTAATGCTAACAAACACACACACACGGCAACGCTCACCACCACCAGCACACACACACACAATGGCAGATGCAAGTATCAGCGAGAGCAGCAGCGCACTTACAACTTGGAGATATAACCACTATTTTCAATTTGTGGGGATAAAGGACGCAAAAAATATTACGATAAAATGTAAACTGTGTGCAGGACAGAAAGCATTGTCCACATCAAATAACAGCAATGCCAATCTCCTGAAGCACATAACTAATGTATATGGGGGAATAAAACTAGTCGCCAAAGACCCCACCGTCTCAACCACCGGCAGTGACCCAGATGGAGCAACACCATCTAAACCACCAAAAAACGATTCTTTCAAATCGCCACATGTCACCCAGAGTCAACTAAATAGATTGCCAGGTATGTTATTGAGGACATGCTGCCCATCGCAACGGTCAAGTCTGTTGCCTTCAGAGAACTAGTCAGCAAAAAACAACACGAAAACTTGTATTTTTATTGTTATTATTTTTAAAGTAAAGTAAAGTAACTTGTTACTGAAGAAACACGCTCCTCAATGTCAGTTTCGGTGATTTATTGACAAGGATGACGACACCCTAAAACAGAATAATGCAGCAAGATAAGCTGACAAAGTATTACATCCATGCAATTCAATCAACACAAATATATACCACGAAACAGAGTATAGTAGTATAATAGTATAATATATATATAGTATAATATATGGTATAATATAATAGTGGAAACAGTCTTACATGAATGAGTGGACGAACGTCTCAACTCGAGGCGGAGTGCATGAACAATGTTTGAACTAAAATGGCCGCTCGGCACTTCCGGGTCAGAGCACGGCATAACCGGGCAGCGACAGCAGTGACACTGCCCTCTAGTGGCCGGCGATAAACTCTTCAGTTACGAGTTACTTTAATAATTTAGTAACTCATAAAGTAACTAGTTACTTTTTGGAGAGAAGTAACTATAACTATTACTAGTTACTTTTTAAAAGTAACTTGCCCAACACTGATTATTACATATCAGTTGGCTCTAAATCTCCCTATCCTAATATTTATACTGTTCCTGTTACAGTCAAAGTGTGATTGTTCCTCAGAGTACTTTATTAAATCTGTCTTTCTTTATATAAATCCAGTTTAATTTCCTACTCTCCTCTTTTAGTTCATAGCCCTTTGGTCCCCGGGATGCAATTAGAAACCTTAAGGATTCAACTGATTGCTCTTTAATTAGCTCTCCTGAATCTGTTGCTTGTTAAATGAGCCAATAGAATATATAGTCACTACTTGAGCCTTCGATTGCCACTCAGAGTGGCTGGCCAAGACAATAGATGCCTGACTCTCGGGTTAGTGACAATTGTTTGTGATAACTCACCCACAGCACAAGGGCCTAAGTGGTACACTTAACCTTTTACTTCCCCTTAGAGAGCTTGTCTCCTGTGTATTAACCTAGATTAGTATTGAATTAGCGGCGAGTAGTAAGGAAATATTCAATGGTCTGCCATGGAATTCATTTCCGATCCCTTTTACATAGACACATGTAAATCCTCTCCATACATCTTTTAGTGGATGAGCTAAAAGGCTTTCCAACTGATCAAGCAAGCGAGACAATTGAGTCAAGTGCTAGAAAGAATAATTGCATGATGCAGGTTAAAGCCAACAGTCCGAAAATGATGGATGGTGTTTCTCTCTTTTTTAAAACAGCACTAAGAGCCTACGGTTCAGAAATTGCTAATGAACAGTAGAAAAAAATTATGAGTGCTGCATCAATCTGCTCTCTACCTACAACCCCGTCATGTTAATCACGGTGCTCACAGTAATGTCCTCCGCTCGCACATTTCACCACCTTGCTTTGTGAAAGTTAGCAAATCTATTTCTGCCACGCAAATCCAATAGAGCATAGTATGCCGGGTGATTGAGATATATTTGAAAGGGTATGAAAGATGAGAGCGAAAACTAATAACCACGTCACAGGGGATACACTGAGAGTTATTGACTATATTATTTATTTATTTCGTTAAATCATGCATGCACCGTAACTGACTTTGAGGCATTACTTCCATATGTCACAAATGTTCTCTTTATTGGACAGGACTCACGTCGTCTTTCCAAGTTCACATTATATCTTTGGGTCTATTTAATCATGCAAATGTGGCACAATTGGATGGATGAACCTGGCTGTTTTATTTTGTATTATTCGCTGCCTCCTGGCAAGTATGAGGACAGACTAACTACGATTCTGCCTGTGAGCTGCTTCAAACATTATTTGGATTTACTCAAGACTCGTAAAAGCTTCCCCTGGGCTGTAGCCCCAATGGTTGTAATCTTGACCATTGTATAGCAATCCACCATCAATTCCCTCGATGAATTTGTGCCATTTGTGAAAAATAAAACAAAACCATAATTGAAACTTAAAGTGGACCTATCATGCTATATTTGAAAAATATAGTGTAGGACCAGTGGCGGCCGGCCCATAGGGGCGCTAGGGGCGCCACCCCACCTCTTCCCACATACAGAAAAAAATATTTAAAAAAAATATATATTTCAAAAAATATATATTTCAAAAAAATATATATTTTATATTTTTTATTTTTAATGAACAAGGTAAATATCATACAATTGGTATCAGTAAAATGTATAATCTACAGTAAAATCTTGTTTAAAATGGTGTTACGATGTCTAAAGTTACTGATAAGTCACATGTTTCCTGCCTGGCCTTGCCCTTGGCATTAGTTTATCATTACGGGGCGCTGCCCCCGAGCCAAACAGCAGCAACCAGCACGTTGCAAAAGTCTCAATAATAAACTGTGCCGACGAAACATAATTTCAGCCAATCAGCGCTGTCAAATATTTTGGTCACGAGAGCGCTCACGTTGGCGCCCACGTTGGCGCCCACGTTGCTTACATGCGTTGACGTGAGTTGTTTTTTAGACTCGTCAGGAACTGGGGTAGTATCTATAGTAACGCAGTGTAGGCGGAGCCGTGACGTCATCTTCAATGAGCTCCCCAGAAAAACAACACAGCTGTTAGCTCTTAGCACTCAGAGCTCACAGCTCTTCATATCTGTTCAGAAACTAGACAAAAGTTAAACAAGTTAAAACCACACACTGTCTGTGTCATGGCGAATACAGTCGCTGGTTTATTTATGTCTGTATAGGCCGTTGTTGTGAGTGTGGACGGTCGGAGCATTTACAACGTTAGCTTAGCCAAATCTCCATTAGAAAACACGCATTTTAAAAGGTTTTTCACCTGCCGTCTGTCTGCAGACTTGTCAAAGCCTTAATTCATGGTTTTTACTATCCGGTATCAGTATGTTGTTACTTCGGCATCATCTTGAAACGTTTATTACAATTAAATAACGGTCAAATATGTTCATCTTGTTGTAGTTGTAGCCCCCTTGACAGCGATTCTCTCTCTAGTTTAGACTGCGGTCAAGCCAGCCTCCACTCGGAAAAACCTAGTCAAGCCAGCCCTCACGTGATATTGCGGTGCGCAAATATCCTATGCATTAAGGTAGAGTAAAAAAAAACCCTCCCTCTGTGTTTAGATGAGAATAAAACAAAAACTGTCCAGTATCAAAGACTCATTTTACTTCAGGGTGATAGCAGGACATCCCATCTAGTCACTCAGAAAAAATCAGGACATTCTGATGTAGAGTTTCAAAATAAAAGACCTTTGGGGACAGGGATGATAGCTCATATATGAGACTTCAAAGGTCTTTTATTTTGAAACTGTACATCAGAATGTCCTGATATTTTTTGGGTGACGACATGGGGTGTCCTGCTATCACCCTGGAGTGAGATGGATCTATTATACTGGACAGTCTTTGTTTTATTCTCATCCAAAAACAGGGATGATAGCTCATATATGAGACTTCAAAGGTCTTTTATTTTGAAACTCTACATCAGAATGTCCTGATTTTTTCTGAGTGACTAGATGGGGTGTCCTGCTATCACCCTGGAGTGAGATGAATCTATGATACTGGACAGTTTTTGTTTTATTCTCATCTAAAAACAGGGATGATAGCTCATACAATAGAGATTTCAAAGGTATTTTATTTTGAAACTCTACATCAGAATGTCCTGATTTTTTCTGAGTGACTAGATGGGATGTCCTGCTATCACCCTGAAATAAAATGAGTCTTTGATACTGGACAGTTTTTGTTTTATTCTCATCTAAACACAGAGGAAGGATTTTTTTTTACTCTACCGTAATGCATAGGATATTCGCGCACCGCAATATCACGTGAGGGCTGGCTTGACTAGATTTTCCCGAGTGGAGGCTGGCTTGACCGCAGTTAGTTTAGCATACTCAGCCCGACTCAGCCTGGTTGTTCCTGGCCCTAGAACCACGATTTTATGGGGCCATTACATCACCAGAAGTCCCAATTTAAGGGGTCATTTCTCCCAAAAGAAAAATGTTTACTCACTATATCAACAGCCCCACCAAAAATATTTTCCACCAGCTGCCACTGTGTAGGACCATACCTATATAAGGCATATTTGTACTTTTTATTTTTCAAAATACCAAACAGATCATGCATTTTAGCCATTCCTCATTTCGCTCAATTTAACACTGTCTTTTCATAGGCTGATTCTGTGAGAACAGCACCATCTACAGGCCTGGCATATGTACTACAGCGTCTCCAGCGCTTTCGAACGGCAATGTCCGTGGCTGTCTCCTCCTGATTGGTGGAGTTGGCCCAATAGCCGTAGCGACACTTCTGTGACGTCATAGAAGTGTTCAAATCTGGATCAGTCTGTATCAGATCCGTTGCAGCCCCTTTTTAAGAGATTTGGGTATGGAGGAAAATAGAGAGGGTTGTGTTTTCTGACACTTGGTGAGTTTCCTGGAACACCGGGGACACATATTCATGTATAAAAGACGTACAAAAGTGCATTTTGCATGATAGGTCACCTTTAACCTAAATTATGTTTTACACTCAATGGATGCAGTTATACTTGATACATGTGATCTTCAAAGCCACATCTGGGTTCTTCTATTTCTAATCTGATAGTGGCAGTCCCACATTGTTTGGTACTTGTTTCTTGTCATTTATTTTTTCTCAAAAGTGCTTCAGAGAGGTTAAGTGTTGCAAAGTCAGATTTTTCCTCCATTTTCCAGATGTTGTCACTTTTCTTCAGGAACACTCTAAGCCCTTTTTGCTGCCTTCAAATTTCGGACTAAGGGAGATAGTGGCCGACCCCTCCCATCCTGGACACAAACTGTTCACCCCCCTACCCTCTGGCAGGAGGCTGCCTGATATTGACCATATTAAAACCTAGCTGAAGTGAATATTGAACAGCACCATTCTATAGGTTACCTGCATCTAGGCATATTTTAGTACTATTTGTGTAAGTGTTTATGTTGCCTGACGATAACACCAAAAGGCTTTAGTTTGTAAATAATTTAATGTACATGTCAACTTTGTTGAAGTAATTACTTGAAAAAACAGTAAGATATGTATATCTAGTGTTAATAGGCAAGAAATACGTTAAATTGTTAACATTATCTTCAAGAGCTCTGTGCAGGGCAACTTGTGGCCCCACGCAAAGTTATATGTGGAGGCCTTCTGTGTCGCGGGGGGGGGATAATGGGGCCTCGCAGCGGCGCAAATGTGGCACACTTAAACTGTAGGTGCGCCGCATTTGCGCTTCAGATGAGGCTTCCTCCGCAAAATGAAGAACCCTCCGCGAGATGAGGCCCCCTCCGCGAGATGAGGCCCCCTCCGCGAGATGAGGCCCCACACAGTCTGCGTGATCGGCCTGTAGGGAGGGGCGGCCCTGGCTCTGGGTCAATTTGTATTATGGTAGCATGTTAACATTACGCTATGTGGGCCTATGTCATTAGAATACGATGACATAATGTTAATAAATGTGACTAAACATATCCTCATCTATATTAGCATGTTAACATTACGCTAGTTTACGTTACTTACGGCTATATAACGTTAATAAACGTGACTAAACATAATATGAATACAACTTAAAACATTACCTCAGTCTGCCTCGGTTACATTAGTTATTACTTTTGGCAATTGTGGTTGTTAACAATGAAAACAAAAAATCCAATGCATGTTCACAACATCATCAAAGTCTGTCCTTTTAATTCATGTTTTATTAAAGAGAACCGTAGAGGCCTAAAGGATATACTGTGTGTTAAATGCTGTCTGTATGTTTCAGTAGTAAATAAGATAATGCTTTGTACATCACAATATTTTCTACTGAACTAAAGCTGTAATAATAAAAACTCCCTATTGAAACAACACAAATCTGCTCTGTTTTATACACAGCGCTGGACAATAGTGAATGTTGAAAGATCCCCAGCGACACCATGACCCAGATCATGTCCGCTTATCAGCTCCATGTCACCACCAATTAGTTCCCATCACATTGTACGGAAACCCCGTCTGCTCACACAATATGTATCCAATCCTCATGTTACTTTTTTCTAAGTGTAGACAGACAGAGACAAGAGCAGCTGCTGTTTTTTCGACAGTCTCTGGTGGAAAAATAATTTTTTGGTCAAAGCCTTTCTTTGAATGTCAGTATACCTGCAGTAGATCAATAATTGCTTCCGTGGGATAATTACATTTGGATTGAAAATTAAATTAGACAGTTAAGAGGGATGTGGATGTCAGTCAAACTCGTTCAAGCTAATTAACCGCCTGTGTCTGAACCTTCCAATCAGTAAAATAATCCACTAGCATACAGTCTATTATGGGGCTAGATTAATTGGTTCAGAGGCATGAAAGCTCCTGGTGAAACACACACATATACACACACAGGCAAGATTTACAGTTTAAACTTCACTCAAATATTACAAAGAACATGATGAATCTTTTTTCTGTCACTTATAATTTGGCATGGGTACACGATTCAAATGCTCTGGAAATTCACTGTTGAAAAGGCATAAAAAGATAGTCTCTTTATGAGTGAACTACCTGTTTTGACTGTTAAAGAATGCATGAAAAGAGCAATTTTATCCCCAAGGTGCTGAGAAATAATTACTTTTGCAAATGTATCATTTTATCTTCAAGTCTTATCGTTTTCATCACCTTGAGGTACCTGCTCCTCTCGAGAAAGCACTTAAATTATCAGTCCAATTCTTATGCTGTCAATCATTTTTAATTAAGCGTCTTGTTGCTACGTCTTGTTGATACATGGTCATTTTGAGAAAACATATCAGTTTTACAAAACCTCACGCTTACTCAATGATAATTGCAACTCAATTTGCTACTTGCACTAGAGACTTGATTCCTCAAATCTCGGTGAGAGAAGATGAATAGTTGGATTCATTATTCATTTAATTGCTTTAATGAATGATTTTCTGTTCTAACCTGAAAGGGCAAAAGAGACATGCCTGTTGCTAAACACAAGCCTGTTTATGTAATACCTAATAAAGGCTGTTATATTGTATCTTGTTTGGTTGCTGAATAACCTTATTTGGATTGAGTTAAAGTATAAATCTTGTGGCAGTCAATAGATTAGTTAGGTGGAGGTTATTGTTCTTTAATTAGAGTATTTCTTTTTTTATGCTACTTCATACAAATTTGAAGATGATATTGTACTTTTTGCTCTCCACATTTAGTTTCCAAGATGAGTTACTTACTTGCAGGTTTATTTTTATTACACAAATTAAACTGAATAATGATTCATAGTATCTAAACCTTACCAGATGCTAAATTAAAACGGTTTTCCATTAATGAATCATTCATTAGAATCCAGTGATTTGCTTTATTCCAAAGAATGCCCATTCTACACAACGGGTACTTTTACTTTTGGTTCTTTTAGTATATTTAGATTCTAATATTTTGTACTTTTTCTTAACGGAGCTTACACACGTCGGCGTACGTTGACGCTTGGCGGTGGGCGTGTCTGAAGCTTGGGGAGTTAACACGAGCAACGCGACCAACTGGATATATAAACTCCCCAAACAGGCGAAAACCTACCAGTTTCACCCACTGTCTCTGCCACCTCCCTCCATGCCTGGCTCCTCCGGTTTGTATCCCGGTAGGTGAACAGGGACAGATCATATAACACCGGGTGATTCCCCACCGCTACAATGATCTTTTCCTCCATTTTTTGGCACATGAGGAAATTAACTGCGGTATGGCTCTCCCAGCATACACGCGGTTTGATTGGCTAGATACGCTTTGCTCCCAAAATGAAGTTCGGCGAAGCGTGACGTCACCCCATGCAAATTGAATGGGCAGAAGCGTTGAAGCCTCAACGCACGCCGCTGCCGTGTGTAAGCTCCGTAAGTAACATTTTAAATGACAGACTTTTCTTTGTAACAGAGTAGGCCTATGTCTACAATATGGTATTATTTATATTATCTTGGTGTGTTCAAACTAAGGCCTGGGGGTCAACTGCGGCCTCTTGTCCATTTTGAAGTAGCCCTCAGAATATATATGTATAGGGAACAGATAATACACATTAGTAGTCATGTGTTAATAAGCCCACTTTGCAAATAAATTCCGTCAATTCAACAAATCATAACAAATCTTAGTTGATAAAAAATAAGCTAAATAACGTATTTACATAACAAGCCTGAAATATACCCCTCCTACTGTAATTCCCCTTGTTATGAGCAATCTGCTCAAGGGATGAGCTTCCGACACTTTTTGTAACAAAATAAATGGAATCCTATGGAGAGCTGTGATGTACACTGTATTATTTTCTTAAAGCACATTCAAGTATCAAGCATAATTGACCAACATTTGATTGAATTTGCTAACTTATGATGAAATCTACCTAACCTCTAGCAGCTGGCCAAGCCAACTGGCCAAGTCCTCATAACTTAATCACAAAATATGTCAATGTGGTGTTCAAAACTGATCTATGCTGTCCTAAGTGGCCCAAAAGATATTGCAGCTAAGTTTCTCAATTTTCGTTACTGCTTTACTTTTACTATTGTTCTCAACTGTATAGATGTTGCTATGAGCAATAGCTTTTAATTAACATTTAATTGAAACGTATGTCCTACATGTATTCCTGTGTGTGTCTTGTAATGTTGTTGAACAGATGTGTATACTCTGACTTTCAATTAATCTCTGTTAAAGATTATGAAAAATACCAATGCTGTTTGAAAGAGTATCATTCCAATGTCTAATGCTTTCTCAGCAACAGAGATATTACAAAAGTGCAAATTAGAAATATAATTGTAAAGCTTTTTCTATTCTCTTGTGCTGGATTGTGGAATGAGATTAGGTAAACAAGCTGACAGCAAAGCACAAGATTGGACTATTAATGACCTGCTGATAGGGACTGTGGCTAGCAGAGGAAAATAGCTAATTACACATCCCTTTGCAACAATGTGAAAATGTATTATGATGGAAATGAAGAAGATGGAAAAATGAAGCAATGACACCTTATAACACTAGATTCCATAGCAAACTAATTATGAAAGCGTACGCGTAGCTCGGCTTGTTTCATGAATACCAGTTGCACCATTGCATTGTGTGAATTGCCATGCAGCGAGAAGGATTTACCCCGGACAAATTGCATTTTTTCCAATCCACTCCGTGCTCGCGGTCACTTATTGCATATCTTTCTTTCTTCTGGTGGAATCAAAGCGAGTCATGTCTCTTAGTTTGGTCCCTCCATCATTTACCCAGACACACAACCCATGGTATTTTACTTTTGTGTCTCCCTGTGTGTGTGCTGCTGCTCTGCTGGGGTGGTTCTTAATAACAGCTCTAATTTCTCATAACCCAGAAAAAGGTCACACACTAAGATGTCAGCATCAAAAACAATAACAGGAAGTTATTTTCTCACCCTGTTTGCACTTGCTCATGCATTGATAATCAATTCAGGTCTGGGGGCCCTTTATTGCTATTGTAGCACTTTTGAAAATAGAAAAAAAAGAATAGAATTTCTATTTATCATTTTGTGGCCATATTACTTGCAAGAGACATCATAGCATGGTGGTCGGAAAACAATGGCTAGTCTGAATTTGGATAAAGACACAGAGGATGCAGGGTAAACAGATGAGACAAGCTAATGCTGTTAGCTATGAGTCAGACGGAGTATCTAGAGTAAAGTAGTTTAATGTGCTTTACGAAAACATGTCGGAACATAATGTTCTGACCTCCACCAGGATATTTGACGACAATGTTTCCATCCATGGCTTCCAGACTACTTGGGCAACATTCACCTCAAGAACGCTTCCACCAACACTTTATCCAAAGGTTCCTTAGATGGCTTACGGACTGTTCGCACAGAGAGCTTCACCATGAGACTGGGCTGTGGAGGACGTCCTGCCTCGTTCCTGTGCATAATTGCTGCTGGGATTAATCAAGTATTTCGATTCTTTCATTGCTAACCCTGCCGTACTGCGGCTTTTATGGATTCAAACATTTATTTTAGATAATTAAGATATGTGGCTGGAAGTGTATATGATATTTTCAATGATTGCATGTATGTCTACATAATTAATAATTGTGTTTGTTTTCAAATCCGGATTGCAATGTACACTGAACAAAAATATAAATGCAACACTTTTGTTTTTGCTCCTATTTTTCATGAGATGAACTCAAAGATCTAAAACATTTTCTATATACACAAAATAACCATTTCTCTCAAATATTGTTCACAAATCTGCAAAAATCTGTGATAGTGAGCACTTCTCCTTTGCCGAGATAATCCATCCCACCTCACAGGTGTGGCATATCAAGATGCTGATTAGACAGCATGATTATTGCACAGGTGTGCCTTAGGCTGGCCACAATAAAAGGCCAGTCTGAAACGCAGTGCAGTTTTGCTTTATTGGGGGGGTCTGGGGGGGTCCGAAAACCTGTCAGGTTTAACCCTAACCCTAACCCGAACATGTCACCCACTGACACATTAAAACATGTTTTAGGGTTTAACCAGTCAGGTTTAACCCTAACCCTAACCCTAACCCTAACCCTAACATGTCACCCACTGACACATTAAAAAATGTTTTAGGGTTAGGGTTAAACCTGACTGGTTTTCGGACCCCCCCCAGACCCCCCCAATAAAGCAAAACTGCAGGTTTCAGAGAGGCCTTTTATTGTGGTCAGCCTAAGGCACACCTGTGCAATAATCATGCTGTCTAATCAGCATCTTGACATGCCACACCTGTGAGGTGGGATGGATTATCTTGGCAAAGGAGAAGTGCTCACTATCACAGATTTTTTCAGATTTGTGAACAATATCAGAGAAATTGTTATTTTGTGTATATAGAAAATGTTGTAGATCTTTGAGTTCATCTCATGAAAAATGGGAGCAAAAACAAAAGTGTTGCGTTTATATTTTTGTTCAGTGTATATATTGGTTCTTGCTCCATAACTGGGATTAAATCTACTCCAACCAGGCTCGGTTGAAGTTCTCTTGGACCCTGCAATCTTTGCCACCACCATTCTTCTCTTGACTCTGAAAAAAAATGTTTTGGTTCCTTCCCTCAAAGCCTTCCCCTTTATGTTTGTAGGTCGAACCGGAAGTTAGCCTTGCAAGGGTTCCATAGAAAAAAAGCCATGGGATTTCCCCGGTGTTCCTGCACCGCTCTATACAGGCCAAATTAAATATGCATACACAATATATGACACCAATTAAACCAACCGAAAATGTAATTAATTAAATAAAAGGCAGAAGGAAAGCCTTTCACATACATTTTTGAATGAGTGTAGTTGGACTTCATTCACTCAAGCACAGAGAGGATATCAGAGGATATTAAAATATGTGACTCATAGTCCTGGTTTGAAGTGTTATCTTCACTAAGATCAGCTGCTCTTAACATCAACCAGTATGGCTTTGTATTTATTTAGTTATTTTCAATACTATTTCCCTCACAATTAAGTCAGTCAGTCATTAAAAAATTACGTAGCAAATCCCACCCCCAAAGAAGACCATGAGACGATGCTAAAAGCACTAGGGAAAATCTAGTAAATTGTCTTTGAGTTGAATATCTTTTGTCAGAATTCTACTTCAAAGGTTAAGAAATAGCCGAAAAGGGTCTTGTGACTTTGTAACAAATTCATAAAGGCTAAAACAGACCTGTCAAGGAACTATGCATACTGTAAACATAAACACTGTTATGATTTGGCCAGCGCCATATAGATAGAAGAGTTACGACAGCGGAAGTCCAAAAACGGTTATCGTCACGTGGTTCATGCAGACGAGGATTGTTCCCCGGAAGTTCATGGCGGGCAATGTGAATGCATTGATAACAGGAGATAGAACTATGATTTTTGGTAATTATTAGTGAATAAAGGTTTTGATTTGCAATATTTATACAACAAATCGATATGTGTATGTATTTATATCAATATGTTTTAAAAAATATAATTTGCTAATATTAAATGAAGCTCAGCGCAAGTTCAGGCAGGAAGACCTATCACTTTGTATTGCGCGTCATGGCAATACTCGCTCCCTTCACTAAATGATAGGGAGCGCCACTCCTCAGCTAACCTATCACTTCCCTCCGTTCACAAGCCTAATCATCGCACCTGTTAATCCCTCTATATATGCTCTCCCCTTTTCCATCAGCTGTCTTCCAGGTGTCAACGCGCAAGCAGCAGCAGGGCTTCGTCCCAGCTCCGGCTATTTATTCATCAGCTCCGCAGTCTTGCGGATTAAGCTACAGGGGGCGTTCCCCAGTTGGCTAGCGGTTCTAGCCGGCCACCCCGCAAACCCGGATGCGGAAGAAAAAGACAAGGATACTGAGCTCCACGGAAGTTCCTCCGGCTTAATGGAAATGGGCTACTTCAGGCAAACAATTGACACACGCCTTCAGTCTCTCGAGAGGGCATCACTGGCATCAGGGCAGCTCAAATGCGGCGCTTCCGGCCTTCACGCGGAACGGGCCCTCATCGCTTGCGAAGCTTCACCCACTTCCGGCTTCAACCACAACCCCTCTTGCAGGCAGGCAGGGCTCAAGCTACATCTCATCGAAGCTACTTCTCCTTCCGGCTCAGTAGCAGTACTGGTCTCTAAGTGCGTCTTAGGTGGCAAGCAGGTAGTGATGGCGAGATGAAGCCTTATGAAGCTTTGAAGCTTTCCAGCCAATTGGTTCGAAAAGGGTTCATCTCATGAGGCTTCATCATGGGCTTCATTTGAACATAAACCCCCTGTTGGTCAAAGCGTGTAAAACAGGCAAATTGGAAATCTCAACAGTTGCGCTCTATCTCATACCGAGTTCCCAATGAGTAAAGCCTTAGAATAACTCTAAACAACGGACATAAAATCCTATTTTCATGTTAACAATATTGTTTTCATTCCAGTTGAACGATTGTGATTGAAAAGCCTATAGGAGGCTGGTAAACATTGCAAAGAGGGATTCGTATTCCTTAATATTATTCATAAACTTAACCACGTTGTAGCCTGAGAAGGCTAAACCATATCAGGAATACATTTATTAACTGCATTATCTCATTTAGCTGTAGCTTCTAAAAGCAAACCCTGCGGTCGTGGGTCGGCTGCTTTCCAGCGAGCCACAGCCCACACGCTGAATCTACCCAAAAACACTGGATATATCTAATCTGCATTTATTCATTTATTTATTCATGTTTTATTCCTACATTTATTTATGCTTGTATCTATTTATACTTATGACATGTTCCGACCTCTATATAAGTGAGGGTCTGAGCTCTTTTAATTCCATCGTGTCACCAGCGGACCCGGGTACAGGAGGGGTAATATGGTTCTCGTTATACATCCATGGGTATTATGAGCGTTGTGGCTCAACGGTTCAAATGATCCGAATCGCTTCCCGAAGCAGTCACGTGGTATCGACAGGCAGCGAGGTTCGTTCGTCATCGATGACGTCACTGGCCCGAAACGATACAAGCCTCGATACATGCTTCAAAAAAAGATTCGGGGATTACTCGACACACGCTCCGAAGCCTCGGCGCAATTCGTAACGGGTGTAACGCGTTACAGCATGGAGTTATGCAGTTCGGGTAACTACTACCCGTCACAATGCTCAGTAAGTACCGCTGTCTCAAGCTTCAACACAGCCACGGATGCTGCCCATCCGTGGTTTTGGGGGGTTTCTTTCAGGGAGAAAGAGAAGCTCATGTAAGAGGATAGAAGACAGTCTAATCACCCAACCAGCACATCAGCATCTACGTCTCACCGTGGCGTAATTAAACTGCTAATTAAGCTAGTCCTATACCAGGGCTCGACAGTAACGGTTGCCAGGTTGCCATTGGCAACCATTTGAAAAATGTCAACCACTTCTTGGACTTTGGTTGCCATCAGTGGCAACCAGTTTTTAACATAAGAAATAAGGACAGTAAAACGTGCACCCCAAAATAGATAAATGTTCATATTCGTTTTTAAGAGTGATATTTAATTGTTGTGACCAGTCGGAACCTGATACTTAAATTGCACGTGCATTGGCGTGATTACGGAGCCAGAAAGCGATGCACGTTTACTCGCGTGCGCGGTGCGCCGTGTGTTTGTTTTACAACAAAATGGCGAAGCAAAAATAAGTTGCTTGACTGTGTGATAAAAAGTTCAGCCAACACCTCAACTTCTCCAATGAATGTTCAAAGTGATTCAACTGATGGAGCGTAAGGTAAAACCCGAACGAAAAACAAAGAGGAATGTTTTCCATTCACTTCTGGTAAAAGTTCCTTCAAAATAAGAGTCCCGATCTTATTACTACCAAAATAAAAGTGCAAAACGAAACTTTACCATAGAAAATGATTGCATTAAATTATAATCACTTCTATAAAAAGGTAACACATTTTAAATATAGTTAGACATATTAAAGGTAATTTACAGCATCAATAATCAATATCAAATGTTGAACTATGAATGGTTTTCATTTATTTAACATTAGAAATGTATTAGTCTGGCCAATCCAAGACTTCAATGCTGAAGGGCCAATGGGTCTATGGTGGGGGTCAGCACAAAGGTCAAGAAAACCCACATTTGAAAGGGAGACAACGGATGATCACGAAACTGGTGACTTGCTCAATTCATTTGTGAGGGATCTATGAAGACAGGACAACAGCAGCACTACTGGTATTTTGTATACCAGCAATTGAGGGTGGACAAGTTTACTACCACTTAGGTTCAAATAAGTGCGTTAATTACTTATTGTAAAGCATTTGAACATTCTTGTGTCACATGTTCATTATTAAGTTGATGTATAACTGTATAGCATCTTCATTATTTAAAATATAAGGTATCAAAAAAAAGGGCAACCGTATTTTCAGTTGGCAACCAAAAGCGGATGCCTAGTTGCCAGCCTGGCAACCACTTTTAAAAGTTAGCGTTGAGCCCTGCCTATATCATGGGTCATGTCTCAGCATTTACCTAAGCAAATATTATTTCATGCTGCTCATATTGCACTCATATATTTGGTTTCATGCTCACATGGCTTATGTTAAGCAGGGTATGATATTCATGCATCATTGTACTCAAGCTAACAGCCGCATTACATTGTCTACATCTCCCTCTTCGCCGGGCATTGGCTCGTGCCGGCTATCCAAGATCTCTCCAGCTTACCTCTGGTAAACATGCATATAACTGGCGGTGGTGTCTTAAGAGCATTTCAGGGCTCGTTCAGGATAGGTGCAGCAAACCTGCCGCAATCAAGGTAATTATTCCTCTTCCCTACAACAACCGCTTCTCATCCTACATTCGTCCGAACCCCAGTGCTGTGCTGGCTATCCAAAGCTCTCTCCAACCTTCAAATTGGTACGTATGCATATAACTGGTGGTGGGTCTTAGCATGTCAGCACGTATATTTGCCCCGCGGCTCATGTTTATCCTTGCATGTCTAACCCTGTACGTCCAGGTTGTAACCTTTGGGTCTGTATAAAATGTGTCCCTGCGAAGTCAGGCTGCCCCGTACGTCCGGGATGCCCTGTACGTCCAGGATGCCCCGTTCGTCCGGGATGCCCCGTACGTCCGGGAAGCCCCGTATGTCCAGGACGCCCTGTATGTCCGGGATGCCCCGTACGTCCGGGATGCCCCGTACGTCCGGGAAGCCCCGTACGTCCGGGAAGCCCTGTATGTCCAGGATGCCCTGTACGTCCAGGAAGACCTGTACGTCCAGGGAGGATGCCTAGGAGGCATCAGTACGTCTAAATCCCCACATGTATTAACCTCTCATTTCATCCATAGATTTCCACTGCATCCCACAAGGTAAGATTTCATCACGTTCAGTACTTCATACTTTCACTTCTTTTGGGGGTTCATCGGAAACGGTTCTTCCCTTCCCGAATGAAATCCTACAAAACCTGGGCCTAATCGCCAAACACCATTTCATTCACTTGTTATAAACTGTCATCATTATGTTTCATTTATATAATGTGACCCGATAATAAACATGTATTCCATACATCACGTCTCTCCTGATTGAAGTGATAATATTAGGATTAGTGTGAACAACTAGTTTACATGTTAGGCTAACAGTGCCTTGGTTAAAGAGCCTGTTGCTGTTTATTTATAGCTTTGAATTCTTTAAAACCAATATTATCTTCTTAAACTTGTATGGTAGTGAGGAGCATCACTTTCTAATGTTTATGGATATATTTAGAGGGAGGGGATCTAAAGGAATGCTTCAAAATTCAGATTAGATTAATTTCTACCATTTTCTTAAATTCATGGTAGTTTCATTAATCCCATGGTAATTGAGGACACAAGTTATCTAAATGACTAATGTCATCTTTATGGGTTTCAGAAAAGACAGGAGACCGACAGGTGACTATCAAAGGACTAGCAGTAGCAGCAGCAGCATGATGATGATGTTAAATGTGTTGTTTTAGGAACATCCATTGCAAATACATGGAATTCAATAAACATTGAATAGCATATCATGCAGTTTGTCTGTGCCTTTTCCTCCGTGTTGTCCTGGTTTGCTGTGATGCCTCCTAGTCGCCACCATGGTTTGCTGTTCTGCCTGGGGATGGTCAAATCGCTCCGAGAAAGGAGTACGAATGTACGGCTTCCCCACTGACACAGAGCGGAGGAAAAAATGGCTGGCTCAAGTCAGCAGGAGCAAATTCACGACCAACAGCAAAAAAATATGTGAGGTACTTATATACAAACACTGCATTTTCACTTTTTCACAAAACGAAAACCACACCATTGGGAAAGCTTAATGTTTTGTTTAATACAAAAAAACAGGGAAAGGCTTGAAAAACACTGAGAGTTGAGACTCAGGGTGCAGGGTGAGGGTCTCAGTTCAGGTATTCAGGCTCCATTGAATCCCCCTCTGGTTCTTGTGCTGAAAGAGGGAGTAACAGACAGGAGAAAGGGTTATACACACCTATATAGCACACCTATTGGATGGGAAATTGCCTTGGGGAGATAAGGTATTTGTGCCCAACTGAAGTTATGGAACTTTATTATTTGTGAGTTTAACAAAGTATGACAAATGGCATCAGTAACAGATGTGATATGAATTTCTATAAAGTTGTCTCACATTCTTGGTCATATTTTATATACAGTATGTAATGAGTATAACATGTCCAGTAAGTATAAAGTGTTTCCTAATACCGTGTATTCAACCACTATGGAATATGTATGTGGGCAGACAAAAGTGAGTGGTTCTGTGTGTGAAGTAACCTCAAGTCACTCCGCAGGCACATTTTGATGCAGACCAGTTTGTCAAGACAAAAAAGGGCAAGACTAGGCTGAGAGCAGAGGCTATACCCACCATCTTCGTGCATCGCCCTGTGGTCAAAAAGAGAAGGGCCCCTGCACCACGATTCACCCCGGGACCTGTATCTACAAAGCCCATAGCTCATGATCACAGCTA
Organism: Notothenia rossii; assembly: GCF_949606895.1. Classification (NCBI taxonomy): domain Eukaryota; kingdom Metazoa; phylum Chordata; class Actinopteri; order Perciformes; family Nototheniidae; genus Notothenia; species Notothenia rossii. The sequence goes on from NC_136905.1 coordinate 62,290,099, forward strand.
TAGTGTGAAAGGTGACACAGGTATAATAAGTATGAACTCTTAGTAACAAAAGTCATATTTCTTATTTTTAAGTGGTATAATATTTTAAATGTTCGAAAATCTACAGTGCCATGTCTTCTACTTACATTAGTCTCAAAGATTGAGGGAAGAAGGGATGAGGAGACTGAGAGAAAGGAAAGTGAGGGTGAAGAAAGAGAGGACATGGCTAGTGAGGAGAGACAGGGAAGGTGGACAACACCCACTCAGCCAGCAGCCAGTCAGCATACGAGGGAACCAGCAGCCACTCAGCATACGAGGGAACTAGCAGCCAGTCAGCATACAAGGGAACCAGCAGCCAGTCAGCATACGAGGGAACTAGCAGCCAGTCAGCATACAAGGGAACCAGCAGCCAGTCAGCATACGAGGGAACCAGCAGCCAGTCAGCATACGAGGGAACCAGCAGCCAGTCAGCATACGAGGGAACCAGCAGCCAGTCAGCATACGAGGGAACTAGCAGCCAGTCAGCATACAAGGGAACCAGCAGCCAGTCAGCATACGAGGGAACCAGCAGCCAGTCAGCATACGAGGGAACCAGCAGCCAGTCAGCATAAGAGGGAACTAGCAGCCAGTCAGCATACGAGGGAACCAGCAGCCAGTCAGCATACAAGGGAATCAGCAGCCAGTCAAACAGATCTATTAAAAAAATTAAAGAGAAAATTAAGAGCCAAGAAGGAATCACCAAAAAAGCAAAGTCTGAACTAAGAAAAATCAGGAAGGAAAATGCAGCTCTCAAGAAAACAATGAAAATTAGGGATAACAAATATAAGAAAACGATTTCAAAAGACCAACTTAAGGCATTAGGCAGACTCACCACAAAGGGGATGAAATGGAGCAATGAGACAATTAAGAAGGCTTTAAAAATGTGCTTTGCGTGCGGACCAACGGGTTACAAAACTCTGCAGGAATTGCAGATTCCCCTTCCAGGAATAAGGACACTGCAAAGAAGGATGCAATGTGTTACGTTTGATCCTGGTGTGTAACAGCTAACATCACTGCCCCTCCACCTGCCAACATCACTGCCCTCAACCTGCCAACATCACTGCCCTCCACCTGCCAGCACCCAGCCAGAGGAGCGCAAACAACAAAAACAAGCAAGGTGTCCCGTCATGTACCTGGAAGTTTGGGTTAGCAAAATGGAGTAAGAGAGGGACTTGAAAAACCTTGGTGGCTCTCTACTCATGTTGTTACAGTTGTCTTGGTTACAGCTCTCAAGTTTTTTTTTTTGCCATTTCCACATCTTTAGAAAATATGAAATAAATGAAGTGAAATCAACCTCTTCTCTGGAGAACAAACTTTGATTTCTCTGTCTTGTGAGTTTGCAGTCTTGCAGTTTTGCTCCTCCACCTGTAACATCACTGCCCCTCCACCTGCCATACAGTAGGTTACTAACAAGATGACTTATATAATACAGTGATAGAATACATGTTTAGTATGCTTACTTATATAAAACAGTAGTATTAAACTTACCTTGTGTTTTCACTCTCACTTAAGTCCCTCTCCCTTTGCCATCAATCCAAAATCAGCTGAGCTGCAACATTATACAGACAGGTAATAATTAACATAATCACAAGGACACAATATGGCTCTGCTAAAAACACTCACTCTTACACGCACCAAAGTTATATTTATCTAATATTTAACTCCCTCCACCCCCGCATACAATCCCGTTTAGAAGCCCCTCTTCTCTAATTCAACAACGTTGGGCGAAATGACATGAAGAGAAAGGAATTTACAATTAAAAGGCGTGTTGCTAACTTGATCCGTTATCCTAGCTTTATCTGTTATCTGTAAACGTTCCCTAAATCTACTAATTTAGGGATAATCCACTGACATCCTTTAATACACATGTTAATTTGAATCAGATGTACTGATAATATCCGCAATATAAATCTTTAAACTTCTTCTTACTTTAAAAGTCCGTCACGAACGGTCTATTATGCTGCAACTCTACAGCTCTGCTAGCCTTGACGCTAACTTCCGGGGAACGATTGAGAGGCTCCACGATCCGCCATTGCTGTAACGAAGTGGTCCATTGGACTGAACGGAGATGACGTAACTCTCAGTCTATACGGCGCTGGATTTGGTAACATAGCTAATCCTATACCATTCAATACATCTACAGTAATGTGATAGTGCACTATAATCGTTTGTGAATGCACCAGTTGTGAATAGGAAACAATATTATTGTTAACAATCATTAACACTTGTTTGCTACGGTGGCCCTGAGAGGCCAGGGTGCTGCAAATAAAAGAACGCTGCAAATAAAAAAACCGCTGCAAATAAAAAGAAACAGAAATGCCGCGCAAATAAAAACGCTGCGATGCAAATAAAAAAAGCCACAACGGAAGTGAATTACCGGGGACTATTATTGCTGATGCACATACGACGGAAGTTTTGCGTTTTTTTATGCGAGAGAAGAAGAAGGCTGGGGGATCTCCGGGAAACATCTCATGGGTAAGTTTATAATGTTAAAGTTACACAGGATGTAGATAATATCTGTCGCTGCCGTATTTATGACTTTAAATGACGTTATTTTGTGTGTGGGAGCAGATTATGTGTGTAGTGTATAATGTTAGTAGAACATAGCTTTGATCAAAACTGCAGAAAGCTATTTTCAAGTTGTTTGCTTGTCTGTAAAAACTGTTTGATTCTGCTCGATTTATCCGTGCAGCTTGAACCGTTTTAAATCTAGACCACACACACACACACACACACACACACTCACAGTATTCTTGCGTGTTTAACTGCCTGAAACTTGTCTTGCCCTTGTCAGTGGGGAATGTCGTGATTAAGACACACTTGCAATCCATTTTGGGAGATTCCTTGTATTAAGCCAGCGTTGAAAGTAGTACTGATTAGTCTTTCCAAATGTGTTAGTGTTATTTAAAAACTAGTGCAGTGCCCGTTCGGGGCATGGCCGTTCAAAGCTTGTGCCTGTACTAAGCGGACCGATTGTTTGGCTCCCATAATTGCTGCTTGCAATGTTGTCCGGGGGGCGTACCCGATCGGAGCGCGTAGATTCGTCAAAAATAAAGGTTTAGAAAAATGAATCCCAAAAAATTCTAAATGAAGGATGCAAATCATCATGCAATCCGCAAGCCATATCCGAAAGCTTAGGTCGATCTGACAAACAGTCAGAGAGATATGCGAGCCACAGACACACACACAGACACACACACACACACGGACATTTCTTGCTTTATATATAGATAGATAGATAGATAGATAGATAGAAAGATGTTCATGCAATTGAAGCGCAAAGCAACCTAATGATACTTTATTTGTTTTCTTGCAGGTCATAATGTATTGTCCTTTTTGTGGACAGCAGCAGGACTCTAAATCAGCCTTTTGCTGTTCATGTGGCAAGGACCTCAAATTCCTGTGTGATGTTGATAAAACAGGCACAAGTGGAGGTAATTTTTATTTTTTTATTTTTTGAATTAGGCTTAGGCAATGTACACTCTATATCTTATGAGTATGGGTGAGAACACTGTATGTCTCTCTGTTCTTTGTCATTGACGATTGATTGGACTCTTATTTCAAGCAGAGGCTACAGGAAAAAGCACACTGGAGTTATTCCGGACTTTCCGGAGTGTAAAAGAGAAGGAGAGACGAGCAGGTTTTAAGAAAAAAAAAACACCATCAAAAGACAACCTGAAGGTTGTGAAGGTACATTTTTTTGCTGAGATAGACTAATAATTTGCCGACAGTCCATTCTGTCATGTATTTATAGTGTCACTGAACTAGTTAACAGTCGCCTATTTCGTTGTTTCTCTGTAGATTTCAGTAGGCCTTATGAGGCTGAAAGATGGTGTACTGAAGACTGTAAGAGGAACAGTACTTCCCCTTTTGATGCGACCAGAGTCGGATGCGGACGAATTGCAGAGAGCTGCTGAGCAAAAAATGAAGACCTTCGACAGAAATGTACATGGTGGTCCCTACGTACTGCTCTACCCTGACGGTACAAAGATAACTAATATACCAGGAACAGAAGTACCCTTCACTCTAAACGAGTACAAAGAGGTAGTGGGGAAGGCCTACCAACGTATCACACTGTACATTTGTACAGCTGAAGATTTCTTTACATCTTGTAAGTAATTGTGAAATTAATTACCAACCAAGAAGAGCTTTTTAAATTGATTTGTTTGTCAAGGAAAGCACTCTGTTGTTCTGAGTAGTCTAAAATCCTCTTATACCTGTTCTTGTATTTCACAGCTCAGGAAACCAGCTCTGAATCCAACTCATCGGATTCAGAGGTGATCATCATGAGTCCAACTTCTGCAGAATTCAATGCAGCTGATACATTAGTGAGTACTACATTTGTTGTATCTTAGATCGCTTATATTGTAAATTCTATCTGGAAGTGAAAATGTTTCTAGATTTCACATAGACGGCATATTTTTACGATGAAACATGTCCCAAAATAGCATTTTAAATTGCGGTAAATGTTGCAGCGTCCTGGCCTACACATATTATACAAACTTAAGAAAACAACTTTATTTAGTGCAGATCCCTGCAAAATCACACCATAATAATGTGTATGTTTTTCACTGAAAGTAATAATGTAAGAAGGATCATTCCCCCTGGCGCAAATCACATACACTTTCTGTTAGAATCATAGAATTCAATATTTATGTTCAAATGTGTTAAGCTCTAGTTCTGTCAAATTTGAAGTGTCACACTGATATATTGTTTTTTACTTCCAGGTATGGGAACCTGCAGAGTCAGGCAGTGATTCAGCAGCTCCGGTAATTGTGGCTCCAAAACATTTTCTTTTGTTCACATTTAGCCTTGTCTGGAAATATTGTCACACAATTAATGTCTTAAACTACATGAAATAACGTGTCACACTGACCCAGAGATCCACGTTTGTGTACATTAGAATAGTCTTTTCTTTCTAAATCAGCCCTCAGATAGCCATGATTTAAAATACTTCAACTTACCTGTCCTATCCCTGTTATGGTTTGTGATTCAGGTCTTATTTTCTGACTCACAAGAGGGCCCAGGAACATCAGGAGGTGTGCTGGAAACTGCGTGCTATAGGTATTATACTTTCCTTTCTACAATTCAAGTATGTTTTATATGAAAACATCAACAATGTAAACTTGTGTATGTCAATTTCTCAGCAAATATACTCAGCTGTATGCGCCCATTGTAATAGAGGATAAGGATGACTCAGACAGTGTTGAGTGCAGTCATGACATTCCAGAGGATACAAAGTAAGAGAAAAGTTACCCTTACTTCAACTGTGGTTGTTATTTTTCCTGATCAAAAATGTGTGCTATGGTGTACCATTTAACATGGTCATAATTTATCTGATGACAGGGTGGACCAGCAATCACTTTCTGAGATAACTGCAAACCTGGCCCTAGAGATTGACCATCGAGCTGTCAGCAGATTTAACATCTGTCGCTCGAACATCTGGGATGGAGCAGTCAGAGGATTCAAAAGGGCAACATTCTCAGAAAAGAAAGACATCCTCTGACGATGAAGGGAGGTTTGAGGAAGGTCTCGATACAGGTGGCCCCAAGAGAGAATTCCTCTCCCTTCTCATGAAAGAGCTGAACAAACGGCCCATATTTGATGGACCTGTGGAGAGCCGCTACCTGGTCTACAATTCAACAGGTTCTGTTTTGTGTATAATGTTTTAAAAGAACCCATATTTCAACCTTGCAGTGTTTTCAAATATGGAAACTGATTTAATATTTCTTTATTCTGCATTATCTTGGACAGCTATCAGAGAGGATGAGTATTATTTAGCAGGGAAGATGATTGCTGTGTCCATTGTGCATGGTGGACCTGGTCCTAATTTTCTGTCAGAGGATCTGGTCAGCTACATCTCAGGGCAGAGCAGTTTCAAGGCATCTGTCGGAGACATTACAGATGAGGAGATAGGGAAAGTCCTACAAGAGGTATGAGAAGGGTGTGAAATTCTAGAATAGGTAAAGAGAGAGTTTTGTCCACTTAAACCATTCTTTCAAGATATACTTCTGGCATTACCATTTTTTATAATTACGTGTCATATTTGAAATGTGTGGGACTCTGTTATCTCTTCTTTTAGATTCAGAATTCACCCTCAGTGGAGATCCTTCAGGACTTGATGATACGGAACAGTGCCATGTTGCAGACTGCTGGGTGCTTCAGACATGTCAGGTCATGTGAAGAAAAAAAAATGATAGTAGAGGATTACCTGAAGTGGTACATAATCCACAGGAACAACACTGCAATCGAAAGGTAGGTTTTTGTATTTCATTGTTATTGCTAAAATAATTATGAAAAACGTGTTGCTGTTGTCCCATTTTCTTGCTTACTTACTTCTACATGATGCACATGTATCTTTGCATGCATCTTTTAATTGTATTTTAGATTCAAGGCTGGACTTGAAAGTTTGCCGTTTCTGACAGCTCTGCAGCAGCATCCGACGGTCCTGACCCCTGCTCTCTGTCATGCCGATGTGAAGCTGTCTGCTGCAGAGATGGAAAATCTGTTCCAGCCTGAATTTAGTCAACAGGGAAGCAACAGAAGGGCTCAGGAAGAGAAAGCTATGAGTTACTGGGCAGATTATCTTCTCGATTGTGAAGGTTAGTCAATTTGCTCTTGTCTGATTTGTATACACACAGATTGTAAAAAGTTCCGGTGTTGATGTAGATAGTATTTACTGTCAATTGATTCCAATGTTCTCTACTTTTTAGAAAATGACAGCTCAGTGACCTTGGAGGAGGTGTTAATGTTCGCTACAGGTGTGCCATGTGTGCCTCCTGCTGGTATGAGTCCTCTGCCACGCCTTCAGTTCCTATGTTCTACAACGTCAACATTCCCAATGGCAAATATCTGTGCCAACATTTTAAAGCTTCCTCTTTTGGACACTTATAGTGCCTTCAAAGCCAACATGAACTTTGGCATTAATAATTCCCCCGGCTTTGGGTGCCTTTAAACAATTAAATAACTTGTGGTAAAAGTTAATGTTGCCACACACAGTACACAGTCCGTTGTTTTAATGTTGCGGTCTGTCAGACCAAAATGTTGTGACGTAAGAGAGATGTGAGTATTTTTCATGGCAGATTTGTCCTATTTCATATCTAACATGTGAACAACACCACACATTTGTATTGTATTGTTATTATATTCTCGTTAGGTAGGTAAGGTAGACCGTGGTTAAATCAAGAGTTCAGAACATGTGTTAAGATGTTTTACAAATATTTACATAAACAGTAAATAAAGACTGCAAAAGGCACCTTGTCGTGCAAATGTGCCAATTTTGTTTTGCCCATTTTATCAACATGTTTTACATGGACTTTGTGAAAGAGTAAAGCTGAATGATTTTCATTAAATGGTTTAAAAGTGTTTCATTTTAACGTAAGGACTTGTTTTTCTACGTATAGCATATATGTTACACACTCGCTACAAAGATGACACAGCTGTAGCTGGTTCACAAGATTTTATTCTCAGATCCACTGTGAAAACAGAAATAACAGTAGCATATGTGACTGATGCAATGAATGAATGTTATTGTTGATTCATCAATTTGTTATAGGCTGTGTCTGAAATCACTCAATACTCCCTATATAGAATTCCCTATATAAGGAGTAGGGAGTAGTGAATGATTGTGATTTCGGACACGCCTTGGTCTTTAAAATGTCAGAAAGTGAAGCCTCACAGAGAACAAATGAATCCAGCAAATATTCACATTTTAGAGGCTGGAACCTGCTTATATTCAAAACAAAATTAAAATCAATTACCAAAATATTAGGTGTATAATTTTCTGAAAACATGTTTTACAAAATACATGAATATGCTGTAGGTTTATTTAAACAAAGAAAGGCTTCAGTCTAATGACTTATGCAAAGATACAAGCTGAATATTTCACTGGAGTTATCTACTCAGAATTGCAGCATTCTAAATAATATTCAACCTACATTGGAAACTTGTACACACAAAAAAGGTTCTGGGGGGCTGGTGGGGCAATGTATTCTACACTCCAGACATGTTTTTCATGGAAATGTAATTCTGAACAGCAGCTGTCCAGTTCACTGGTGGAGCCAACCCACTCCGTCTTTGCAAGTCCACAAAATGCATCTCCAGATTCTCATCACCACACAAATTGTACTGGGATGATGCTTGCATGATGCCATCAAAGTGGTGTAGGGCTTCCCAGGACACTGGAAATCCACACTCCCTTCCGCCAAACCTATGACCAGTCATAAATTGAAACATGAGTCAAGTGATTACAAATGGATCATTTAACCCCCCAAACATGCTAGATAAGCATTATAACTAAAACTCCATTGAGTCAGTTCTTCGTTAATTAAATCCTAAACAAAGAGCTTTGACTTGAGAAATTAATCTCAGGTTGACAGCAGCTCTTTCAGTCAAATATGGTCATTCTACTCACTTTCTAACACAAGGTACTTTTTGGAAATGAGTAAGATAAATCGACAGAATAGCTTTGGATATCTTCTGATTTAGGTTTTGTGTTGGAATCCATTTTTAGTCGTTGAAGACTTGAAATCATTTTGAAATAATGAGTTTTCAGACTAAATGAATCACGTTATTTATCAAGTGACAAACTTGTCATATTGGGCTGATACACCAAATTATATGAAGTCAGATATATTTTAAAGTAATATTACCAAACAATTTGAATACAAACCTGTGAGGCAGGTGGTACATGGCATCAGGTTTACCTGATGGACACTGAGACAGGCGAACAGGTCTGATGGTGTGGTTGTTCCACAGCTGTCTGTACTCATCGAGGTCTTTTTGGAAGATGCCCAAAAACACATATCGCAGCAGACACTTGTGCTCATGGCTCCCATTGAAGAGGTGCCTCTCTCTAAGGTCACTGAAGAGCTCGATCCAGAACTGAGTCCTAATGGTGGAATTCAAAACTTTTGTATTTCATGAAAAAAAGACAACTTCAAGTAAAAAGTCACAATATTTCTAGAGATGTTGAACATTTCTTGGTGCGCTCCTACATTATTTCATTTGGGAGCACATAAACCCCCTTGGGAAAATATTAGTGTACAGCTCTAATGTAATTTCACAATTTTTTTCATCCAGATAGATTTAAAGTTTTTGGGCACCTCTGTACCCCACACACACACACACACACACACACACACACACACACACACACACACACACACACACACACACACACACACACACACACACACACACACACACACACACACACACACAGACACACACACACACACACACACACACACACACACACACACACACACACACACACACACACATTATTGGACCTGACCTTAAAAGGCTATACCTTTGCTTTCTGAAGAAAGACCACCAACTCTCGATGCGCTGGTTTGCAGTTGAGGTACCATACATGTGACTGAGGGCTCCTGCAAAATCATCTGTGTGTTGAGATCGTAATGTGCAGTTAATGGCTGCCATAGTGCCGTTTTCAGTTCCACAGTCAGTGCGAAGGCGGGCTGGAAGTAGTCCAAACTCCGATACACACTGCAGGTAGTAATGCGCAATGATGCCCGGATCGTTGTTAGTGCTGCCACTCCTGAGCCACATAACTTTCCTTGAAAAGCCGTCGATGCAGCCACTGATGGCAATACCAAAGGGTTTAAGTTTATCATATCCATCAGCGTGCCACACTTGGTTTGGTCCTGCTGTGACGTATCCCCTTCGGACAAACCTTCGCCTGGAACGAAGTTGAACACCAGATGGATCTAGTCTGGAAATCGTCTGTCTAACATCCTCCCTTTTTACTGTCAGGTGATACTTTTGTTGCAATGTCTGCCACATAGCTCTGTAACCCAACAGCCGACCCGAGCCTCTCAGTTCATGTGCAACAGTTTGGTGTACAGTGCCAATGGGAGTGTAGTCTGTCCTTCTTGTTAAGCCAGCGTTCTGTAGCCTCCTCTTTAAGGTCCTCAGACTAAGAAAAATGTTGTGTCTTTTTTCTAGAAAATCAAGTATCACTTCATAAGCGTGTCCCTCCGTGAAGTACTTGTGGATGAGGCATGCCTTGATTCCTTCATTAGATTCTGTGACTGAAGGGAAAAGACAACAGTGTCATTAGGAATGAAACTTAATAACAAAAAACCTATTAAGAAAAAAATGAAAATGTATCAGTAATGAGGAAAATACCTGAAATGTTTGATGCATAAGTGTATGTTTTCAGTATGTTCAATGCGTGAACAATTCCAGACATGAGGAGCAAAAAAGAAGAGAAATAAACAGGCAAAGGACAACATATTGGGATACTTACATAATTGGTAAGGATAAAAATACATATCAATCTAGAGGTAGCAAACAAAAAGGTACCCTTTTAATGCCTGTATTTGTGCATAAACGCATCAGAAGGCTCAACCCTCAGCACATGAAGGAGCACATAATTGGTCAACTTTGGTATTTCACCTGATTTTTTTACTTGTTGGCATTTTTTTTTATCAGTAGTTCTAAATCATGTTGAAATTGCCATGACTGACAATAATATGTGTATAGCATATATTAAAATGGCAACAAATCATATACAAATAAGACATTATCACTGTACTGGTGAAATTCTTGACTTTTAAGGAGGAGCTTACCATCTTCGAGAAAGGGAGCCAAACATTCAATGTTGCTGCCACAGGAGCCGCAAAACCTCCCAAAACACCCAGCAGTCCCACAATATGGACAATACATTGCCTGTGGAAAAAGAGCAATGTGAATGTTATTCATTTGCAATTAAGTAACAGCTACTTGGTAAGCTATTGCAGCAGGTAATGTTACCTGCAAACAGCTGACACTAATTTAACAGCAGATATCAGCTGCAATCACTTAATATCTGAACCATGCATCTACAATGTCAAAATACATAAAAAAAAAAAGAAAGATTTAAAGCCAGTACACTTCTCAAAGGAAGCACGTCTTGGATAGGATAGAGACCCTTCTCTATCTCTAAGCAGGATAAGAGACCCTCATTTATCTCTAGACAGGCACATTTAGATGACATGTTGATGGAGTCAAGATTGACTACAGGATGTTAGTGAAGATCTATACTTGTATGTATTCAATATAGGGCTGGGCAACGATTATAACGCGTTAACTTGCCCAGCCCTAATTCAGTAAAAGTTGTTCCTTCAGAGCATGTTGAGGAGAGGACCCGAGCTCGTCTGTTGAATAAAGGCATATTCAACTTACTTTGTGTGTCTTAGCATCATCTTTAAGTCCCGGTCGGCTCAGATCCGTTTGTTTAGAAAACAGCTAACGTTAGCAGATAAAAGTAGCTATGTTCTACTAACATTATACACTACACACATAATCTGCTCCCACACACAAAATAACGTCATTTAAAGTCATAAATACGGCAGCGACAGATATTATCTACATCCTGTGTAACTTTAACATTATAAACTTACCCATGAGATGTTTCCTGGAGATCCCCCAGACTTCTTCTTCTCTCGCATAAAAAACCGTATGTGCATCAGCAATAATAGTCCCCGGTAATTCACTTCCGTTGTGGCTTTTTTATTTGCATCGCGGCGTTTTTATTTGCGCGGCATTTCTGTTTCTTTTTATTTGCAGCGTTTTTTTTATTTGCAGCGTTCTTTTATTTGCAGCACCCTGGCCTCTCAGGGCCACCGTAGTTTGCTTATAACAAAATAATACTTGGTTATAAAACATGACGTGTTTATGTACTGCTTAATATGCAAAGAATTTCCAAAAATAGAATAAAACATGAAAACAATCATTTAGAAATGTAATTTGTAATATGCCTCTTCCTCCAGCCTTGTCTCTTTAATAAGAAAATTAGGTACTAATATAATGAAATTGTCAATTACGTTTCGCAAAGGAACTCTTACCCAGAAGGCCGCTCTTCGTTACTCGTGTAAAACTAAAAATCAACTGTTTTATTTTTTAAATGAACATCTAACCAAACCATGATCTTTTACTAAAGCTACCCAGCTAGTTTTGTTGTATTGTTTCATTTAAATGTAGAAAAAAACAACTGCGACAGTATACGGCAGGAATCATGTTTTTTTTGAGAGACACAATGCGGTAAACTTCAACTAAACTGCTGGTATCAAGCTGATGCTATTTTCCAATCGGCTAGACACATTTTTTGCATTAATGGGATTCTGTTAGAGGCAATAATAAAAATATATTACAGTATGGATTACTGTTCCACCATGCCTCTGTGGGACCTGTGAGCCCAAATTAGAAATTATTTTCTCACACTATAGCTGTGATCTTCCTCCCTATGTAGTGTAAAATATTACAATATGCTGTATATTTTTAGATCTATATATTGCCGTGGTGCAAAGCAATCTCATCCTGCTCCTTGCCAACACGGGTATAAACTAATGTCATCAGGGATTATGGAAGCTCATAACTAGACTTTTGTGCCTCATACTGTAGGTTTCAAGCAATATAAAGTCATCTTTTTCTAAATGAAATAAGCATATTCTCCCTCACACATTTTAATGCTGGGAAAGGTTTATTGATTTCAGGCTAAAACAAGGTCATTCAAAGTCCAGCATGACAGAGTGGAATATTAAAAAACAAAACTTGACCTGCTTCTTTGTCAACATCAGAAGAGAAACTCTGTCTGTGTCATTTGTGCTGGGAGCATGTCACACTTTTCAAAATGACATATTTTGTCCCCACCACTTTTAAAAAGTATAATTTCTTAAACTTCTTCTGAATAATATAATGCACAAATAGATGTATTAACTGAGAACACTTTGAGAGAGGGTTATTTGCACAAGACAACATGTACAATCTCGAGAACAGTTTGTCCAATCACACTTGCTGTCCGTCTTTCTAGGGACCCAAGCGTGCAATTTGTCTTCTAGCTTGCATAGCTATGTACATATTTTATATGATTGGCTAGCGGCAAAAAGCAGGGGTAACTAGGTCACATTTGAAATAATTGTAATTTTGACCGCAGCGACAAGTGATGAACGATGCAGAGGGTAGCGCTTCCACCTAGTCGGGCGGCACCGCTCTCTTTACAGAAGTTGAGCTGTTTTACCGTGTTTTCATCTGAATGCAGCATTCCTGTGGTTAAATCACCACGGTAACACGGTAACACCACTGGACACCTAACCATTCCTAGAGTAGGTAAACTGGGAAACCCTGGGTAACCTAATTGATAAATAGTGCCATAGTAAAGTTAGATGGTGTTTGTTTAGGTTAGTTAAGCAGTGGTGTAGCCTAAAAAAGGTAAGGCAACATTACTTATGTAATGCTTTAAAAAACTGTCCCCCCCACTTTTCAAAACAAAGTGGCACCCATGGTGTGCGTAAACACATGAGCTCTCAGGGTAAAATTAAGAGGTGGCAGCCAGGAAAATTAAGTTTGATTGATGATTAATAGATGCAGGCACAACTGATCTCCTGAGGTGCATATCACCACGAAGACTTATCCCAGCTGTTTGACTGACAGCATGGGCCAACATTAGCACACCACATAAAAACATGCAGCAACTCCAACACTCCCACCTCTTGCTAACGAAGCATGTTCCGTATTTGAGGTGAGTATCTTTTAAAGCCTGCTATAGATGCATTGCATTTTAAAGCAAATTAAAATGATCCTCGCTTATCTTCTAAGCTTTGTCACCTGTTCTATTCCCTCTCATTATGACGGCTTCAGCTGTGGCCTCCCTTTAAATGGGATTATCCCACATTGTTCACCATAGGGGCTGTGTAGGTTGTTCGGAATCATCTGTTTGATGATTGGACTCCATCTTCCTACATCATGTTCCTTTACAGATAGTGTTACATGTATTTACATCATCTGCAATAAACCCAAGGCCTGAGGCTCCTTTGTAAAGCATGCCTTTATTTTTTATGTTCCCTGCCATATAAGTCGATTTCCTTACTGAGTGATAAATCAATATTCTGATGTGCTACCAATTAGCTTTTGGTGAAAAATTGGGAACTTCTTTTTATTTTATGTGTCCCCTTTGAGCCCATTGACTTAATGGAAGTGATGAATTAACCATGTGAGCCATTATACTGCAGCAAGTTCAATCCCTACAAAATGTTTTACCGCTCTTTATTGGGGACCAGACTTTATTTGTTGGAGCATATCATGAGTTCTGGCTTTAATTTGAAATGTAGGGTACGTGTGAAAGGTGATTGATAAAGCCTGTTATATGTTTTTAAGTGACATTAAGTCCACTGTGACCTTTACTAATCTATCTCCTGCCAGAAAGACTTCAGACATCCCTGCAAGAAATTCTGCAGAGCATATTTGTTAATAAAATGATCCCTCTGTTGTTTCGGTCCTTGATGAAGTATGAGTAGAAGCCATGGGTAGCAAATGGAAAAGGAAATCATTAGTAATTTAGAACACGTTATCAGCTTTAATTTAACTTTAAATATGTCACTTTTCATGTTGTATTATAATTTATATAATAATTATTTTGATCATCATGGTGTTCCTCTTGTTTTTGGATTCAAGACATATGATAAGGCCTGGATCTTTGTTTTGCTTTATTTATACTTTATTTAAAAATACAAGTTATCAATGAGAGCAAAGTGCTTATGTGGACAAACTCAAAGTCACACACAAAGTCACAAAGGCCATACATAAACATTATACAAAATAAAACGTAAAAATGAAATTCTGTCAAAGAAATTTGGCAAACCTTGACACTTCAGGGGACTGACAAAAATTAATCAAAGCCAGCAATTTGCTGTGTCATTGGTTTGATCAACAACCCCATAGAGTGTATACTAACCCTAACACTTCACGAACCCTGGGGTTAGGGTTAGCCTCACACTGCAGCTTATCTTGTCAAATCATCTAAATATCCTGTTTTTCGACCTCTAAAGGCCCCGGGGTGCTGTTTGTATTCTCATCACACCGTGTTGAACCTTGTCTCTCTTGCAAGTGGAAAGTGGTACCGCTGTCTCCAAACACGGTTACATGTATTTGTTATTCCGGTGGTCATGCGTGCATCTCGAGCTTGTCCACAACTTCTCATCATGGCAATGAAGTAGGTTTTAATGCCAGGGGATGGAACAAGCAGTGACAGAATCTCCCCGATGACTGTTTATGGAGTCTTCCTAAAAAACAAAGTCAATAAGAGTTGGGACGCTGAGCCACGGTATTGATTATGTGTCTCTGACTATGAGGCGGAACAGGGAGGGGGTGATCTAGCAAGAGCGAAGCGAGGTCGGAGAGAGAGTGAGAGATGAGGGAACAGATAGGGAGGGAGGATGTTTTGATGCTTTTGGAATTCACAAAAATCAGGTGCTTGAGGGGGGAGCACGCTGCTGTTTTCACTGCCAGTCGTGGGAGAGTTTGAGCTGGAGGAGGAAGCGGGCTGCTACAAACCATGTACAGGAAGTCCAAAACACTGCATTCTAACAAGAATAGCACCACAGCTATAACATTAATATGTTGAAATAAAAGGCCTGCTGTTGAAATCAAGGGTTTAGCCTCAATGATGAATAGTGGCTGTGTAGTAAGCATGAGCAGTAATGGCCACCCTACCTCAAGGACAAAGAATCATTGCTATTCCTTATACATATTTGATGAGAACTGTTGGAATAACTTAAAATCTGAACTTTTTTGAAAGTTCCTTTTCATGAAATTAACTTTACACACTGTCAATCTCCGAATTGTGTTGGACACTGATGTAGTGACAGTTAGTCTATCCATGAGAACACAATGACCCATATTAGAATTGTCTGCAGCTTTGTGTATTTAAGTGTTTTCTCAGAGAGAGTACATTTTATTTTCTGTTTGAATACAGCCACTAAAACCATATTAGATATGGGATTTTTAGTCAGTAAATCCGCATGGTTGTTTTATGTGCTTTGGCTAGGCCTCCAATTAATTTTTTGTAATATGCCAGGGGATGGGACATTTCTGACTCATCTCTAAACAGTAGACCAGGGGCATCCAAACTTTTTTCACCGAGGGCCAAATACAGAAAAATATACGAAGGGCTGGGTCACTCACTAATCGTTTATTGCCTCATAAGTTCTGTTATAAATTGGAAAAGTCAATCCAATGTCAATTATTCTTGATACTTGAAATACTTTAAGAAAAAAACCGCCTCTATCTTAGCTCTCCATAGGGTTTCATTTATTGTGTTGGCAGCTCATTCCTTAAAACAGAAGCTTCAGATTGCTGATAATAAGAGGAAATATGAAGGATAGATTTCAAGGTTGTTATGTGAGTTTCTTATTGGGCTTTTTTCTTATCAACTTGTTTTCAACTTTAATTGACTGAATGTATTTGAAAATGGGGCCTACACATGAACACTGTGTAATATATTTGAACATATATATTTAAGAAGTACAGTAAGACAAGCAGAAGTTTATTATACTTAAGTCATTATACTTTTTTAATTTGCTGAGTGAGGGCCGATTCAAAATGGTCCGCGGGCCGCAGTTTGGACACCCCTGCAGTTGACCAATCACAACAGGGTCCACCAGCTAACCAATCAGAGCAGACTGGGCTCTGGTTTCTGGCGGGGGGTGAAAAGAGGTGCTGCAGCACATCAGACTTAGTTTTATAACAAGAATAAAGTAAAAATGTTGATGATCAAATTAATTAACCATTACAACACAACTGTTAATTGACTATTTCATGTTTTACCAAGGGAATTTTTTTCTCCTATTAACCTCTTTATTTTTTCTTTAACTAAATATTTCTCCAAACTATGGGGATCATAGTGCTTTTTTGTCCTAGTCGCAGGCTTTGGTAACTTCTTATACCAGTGCAACAAAGAAGACCATTTGAATAATTCAGTGCTGCACAGTGCGATTTGCTTGCTGTCAATCAGCTGACAACGGCAGAAAGGGATGGATGTGTCGCTGAGAAAATAATCCCTCACAACATGTCACCTTACAGACTTTATGTTCGCGTGTGGCTCTGTTAGCGGGGGCAGCAGGTAATTTATTTTTGACACGGTCAAATTGTTATCCTAAAAGGTGATGAAATGAGTGGATGTCAAGTGCAATAGAGAACCGCAGTGACGCGTCGTAAAACCCGGAAGTAAGTTAGCATTTTTAGCATTTCCGGTTCTTTCCTCAAAAAGCAATGCATTTTTTCCATAGGGTTTTGGAAAATAGCTCGAAATAAGGTCTGTGGTTGACACAAATTTAAGAGGTAAATCACGTTTTGTTCTACGACATTAAATACATCAGCAGTGACCCCACTGGGGATTTTTGAAGAGTTTACGTGTCTGAAAAACTATGGTTGTTACCGAATGGCTGAATAGGACTACAGAAATTGTCGAGGCCGTTGTACGTCATTACGCCGAACACGTAAACACTCCCGCTAAGTTTGTTTTCCCCTGTGTTCTGCTTGAAAGCAAGTACATGCCTATCTTTAGTATCTGAATATCTATATCTGACCATTAGAATCTGTATTTTTGAAATTGTCGTTTTTAACACCGTAGTTTTACAAATTATAGAATAATTAATTGCCAGTGTTTTCCAATTTTACTCGGCAGTTCGTTTCGTTGGCTAACGTTAGCTAAAGCTAGCGCTACTAGTTAGCTACGCAATGGTTTGTTGCTTTGCTCCGGGTTGCAGCCACAGGTCTACGCATGAAACGTGCTTGTTCTATCGTTTCCCGGCCAATGTTTTCCAAAGGAGAGTCTGGATTTGTGCCATGAGGTAAGCTGACGTTACATTTTTGTCCATGTCACTGTGAAATGTAAATAATGGGTAGTGACTGTATCGCCGTTATAGAGATGGCGCTGCTGAAAGGAACGCAACATAAGTAAAGATAATGAATACATCCTATTCAAACCTGTGTGGCTTATATGATAAGTCTTATTAGTACAAGCAGCACAACGTTTCACCATGTAACTAAAGATTGTAGTCAGGGAAATCAGTTTGACATATTGAACTAATAACAAATCACCTCTGGCTGGCAGAGAACTCTCTGCTCCATAGCTTCTCTTGGACGTAAAATCATATGTACATTTTACATTTATATTCAATTTAATATTCCATCCCTCACATACTTTTGTATATATAATAACTTATATTTTGTTTTTCTTGTTATGCTGCTGCAACACAAACATTTCCCAAATTGGGATCAATACAGTAATATCTTATCTTAATTAATTAAGAAATATAACTATTATAATTAGTGTAGCAGCTGACACCTATTTTCAATATGGATTAATCTACCATTTATTTCTTTAGTTCAATTTTCATCTATAAAAATGTCAAAATAGTGAAAATGTTCCCGAGACTTATCGAAGTGCAAGGTTATATCTTTAGATGTTTTGTTTTAGCCTATGTACTGTATGTCTTAATGCTCTTATATGTGAAGGTGTGACTTCCATGAAACTAATATTTTATATCTTCCCAACAGACGAGCTGACAGGAAACCTAACACTCTAACAACCACAACATTGCAAAGGCGAGTAAATGTAAATTAAAAACAATTCACAATTTTTTTATTTCTTCTTCCTTGCAGTGAGGTGAAGCTGACCTTGCACTTGGTGCCAGTAAGGATGTTCCTCACGCAGGCTGAATGTTTCTCCTTCCTTACTGACAAAGAAGCCCTTGATTTGCAATGCTTCACTAATTGTCATTTCCCTTGCTCCGTAGGGACACTTTACCTCCAGCACAGCGGAAGACCCTACCAGACCATCTGGAGATGCCCCCAACAATCCTGATAGGGAGAGCCACAAATCTGACTCATGGACCTGCATCTGAGTTGCAGTGGTGAATGCCCTGACGCCCTCACATTCATTCATAGTCCCCCACTGTACAGACAACACACCATCAAGGGCCTGTTGTTGCCCTAGCACCCTGGCAATAAAGGAAGCAGTCACACGCTTTGACCTCAGGACAGCTCCAAAGTTGCTGGCAGTCAACCTTCCTTTCCTGAACAAATGCCAGTTTGGGTTGGTTCGCTGACCAGTGGCAGCCACCTAAATTGCCCTCTGTTGCTCTTCAGACAATGCCATGCTTGCCACAATTGCCTCAGGTCCCCGATGCCCAACAGATTTGATAATTTCAGGAACAGTAAGTGTTTCCAAGCTGTAGTGTTCCTCTTCTGGCTCGGGGGAGAGAAACCAAGAAATTCCTGAGAACCTGCCCCCGAGTCTGTCCCTCAGCCAGTCACGATCTTCGGAGGTGGGCTCTCTTGTCAGCGGGTTAAATTAGTTATTGGTTTCAACAGTCACATTAAAACAGTTACTAAATCAGCCTACTATCACCTAAAGAACATATCTAGGATTAAAAGACTAATGTCACAGCAGGATTTGGAAAAACGTTTTCTATGCTTTTATCTTCAGTAGACTGGTCTACTGCAATGGTGTCTTCACAGGTCTCACTAAAAAATCTATTAGAAAGCTGCAGCTGATTCAGAACACCGCTGCTCGAGTCCTCACTAACACTAAGAAAGAGGATCACATCCATCCTGTACTGAAGTCTTTACACTGGTTCCTCACTGACACTAAGAAAGTGGATCACTCCTGTTCTGAAGTCTTTACACTGGCTTCCTGTGTGTCAAAGAATAGATTTCAAAAATACTGCTGCTGTTTATAAAGCACTGAATGGTTTTGGACCAAAATGCATTTCTGACCTCCTGCTAAATGATGAACCATCCAGATCTCTCAGGTCTTCAGGGACGGGTCAGCTTTCTGTCCCCAGAGTCAGAACTAAACATGGTAAAGCAGCGTACAGTTATTATGCTCCAAATATCTGGAATAAACTCCCAGAAAACTGCAGGTCCGCTGCAACTCTTACTACTTTTAAATCCAGGCTGAAGACTTTTCTATTTGTCGCTGCTTTTAATTGAACTATTCATATCTTAGACTGCACTGTAACTTTTATCCATGTATTTTTTCTTTTAATGTTTATTTTATTAGCTTTTCTTTTTAATGACTGATTTTAAATGCCATTTTCTTCATGTCTTTCATTTTTTGTAAAGCACTTTGAATTGCCTTGTGTTGAAAAGTGCTATTTAAATAAACTTCCTTCAATCTGGCTTTTCATGTGTGATTGTTTTTGTATTATTTGACTTTAACTTTAACTATATATTTATTTGTTGTTCCTTTCTTCTCTTTTCTTTTTCTCTTCACTATTATCTGTAAAGCGTCTTCGAGCACCTGTAAAAGCGCTAACAAATTAAATCTATTATTATTATTATTATTATTATTAATAAAGATTTCATGTGACACATACAATTGATTTGTCGATGGGAATTAATGTGAATAAATTAACTCTAGGTTAACGGTACTCTTGCTATCACTACTCACCGACACTATAAGCCTTGTCCCTCATGCTAGCCCTGACAACACCGGTAAGCACACCTTCATCTAGGCTGCACTGTTACGTGTCCTGACTTGTAGTGGTTCTCTCCTCTATCTACACTCTTCTTGTCATCTTTGTAAAAGGATATCAGACTGGTAATTGACACAGCCATGACTTCTAGTTAAATTCAGTGTGGCTAAAATGAAAAGCTTTGCTAAAATATGCAAGCGCGCGAAAGTCAAAGTCAGCTTTATTGTCAAAAATTCTACATGTGTTATACATCCAGAAATATCGAAATATCGTTTCCCACAGTGTGACATGTATACATAAAACAAAAAGGGCCTAGATAAACGTGGTATACATTTAACAAAACGGGCCTAGATAACCGGGGTATACAGTTTAAAATGTTAATATATTTAAAGTGTTAAAAGTGCAGTTTCAGTGCAAGTCAGTTGAAACGATCTTAAGTTGGCGTGACGTTGAAGTCGTGCGACCCTGCTGCTGTACTGGCTTGTAGTTCGTTTATAGCATAACGTTAGCATTTTGCTTTTGGCGACTAGATTTATGATTCAAAAATTATAAAAGTAGGGTTGACATGTGGAGATTATCTGGCTGAACAAAACGTGATCCCTCTCTTAAATGTGTGTCAACCACAGACCTTATTTCGAGCTATTTTCCAAAATCCTATGGAGAATTTGCATTGGTTTTTCAAGAAGGAACCGGAAGAAGTTTACTTCCGGGTTTTACGACGCGTCACTGCGGTTCTCTATGACATTCAACATAAGGTACAAAATAATTGCAAAGTACACTTAGGAAGAAGAAAATGGTAGATAAACGAGATTCAAATCTGATTTTGAAATGCTGGATTCACTGTCACTGTCTTAGTTAAGTTTTTAATTTAAATTCAGATGACCAGCTTAACCCGTCTCACAGTTAGATTGGCTGCTTGAGAGGTCAGGCACTGATATCATGACTCAGAGAAAATCATTGCACAGTGTGAGATGTGCGTTGCTGCCCATAGTGATAGCCCTATAGTTTAAATCTACTATACCCAAAAATAAACATATGGACATGGGTCACTATTTAAAAAATGTGAAAATCTATTTAGGAATCTATTCATGTGAACATATTTTAAGTGGGGGTGGACCTCAAATCCTCTATGGGGGTCCGGGGGCATGCACCCCCGGTAAGATTTTTTTGTTAAATGTTGGAGTTAAATGCATCAATCTGGTGCACTTTGAGGGGGAAATA
Source organism: Notothenia rossii (assembly GCF_949606895.1). Lineage (NCBI taxonomy): Eukaryota > Metazoa > Chordata > Actinopteri > Perciformes > Nototheniidae > Notothenia > Notothenia rossii. The sequence goes on from NC_136905.1 coordinate 62,311,602, forward strand.
AAGAGACTAGATCTATGGAAACACCCATAAAAAACAGAACTGTAAACATTTCAATAATCATAAAATCATGGCCATAACCAATAACATACCATATCCAATATTTAAAAACATTTGAACTTGTTTCCCGGTGCTCCCGATGGCTAGTTCGGGCCTGAATAGGAATCAGGTAAGATCAAAAAGGTGAGCTGAAGGGAAAAGAGGTTGATGTGGGGGCGGGATTAACCTTTTCCCCCCGCATGATTAATCTGCAGCTGTTACCCACCAAGGACACGTGGCTCAGCGTGACTGAAGTGTGAAACGTCTCAAGCTGAAAGATAAAAGAAAAATGAGAGAAGAATCGTGGATGATGGCCAAACGCTCACCGATCCAAAAAACAAACAATATTTAAAATGTATGATGTGGTTATTTGAGGAAAAGCAGCTCTTTTTTCATTTTTAGTACACCGTCCAAATCTGAGTTTGTATCAGAAGGCTCAGTCATTTGATGCATTTAAAAAGAAAAACTACAAACATGTTTAGTGCTCCATCACTGCATTCCTTGGGGTTAATCAAAGAGTTTAGATGTTGCTATAATGTTTTCAACTTGTACTCCCTGTAGAAACATTTTTCTGAATATGGCTTGTGGTTTTGTGCTGCATTCATATGGTGTTGATATAATCTGAAAATACATTTGGCTGGAGAACATTCATGTTAAAGCCCACTCCATTTGGAACAAGAACTCTGAAACAGATATAAATTCGTTATTCAAACACTGAGCAATGAAATTACAACACATCTTTTTTTAAAGCATCCATGTTGTTTCCACATGATGACTCCTAAACACACCATAGTTGGAAAAACTTCTACCCATTTTGGAAAATGAGATCAGCCAAAGAGCATGTGAACACAACATTGGACTTTACTCTCCAATACCATTCTAGTTCAACATATAATTAATGAAACACACAATCAAATTAAAGACAGAGCTAAATCCAAGATCAATGTATGATAGAGGGTCTTTGAGCATGTTTAGTTTCAGTCATCGTGACTTTATGTTAAATGTTTGTTTTCCTTGTATCATGCATTACTATTTGTCCTTGTTCGATGTTGCAAATGGATCTGCTGTGATGCAAGTAACATTTCAGACTTGATCTGACCACAAGTTATTATAGAATCGTACAAGAATTTGGGAATAAGCAACATTAGCAGAAAACATAAAAAACTAAATTCTAACAGTGATGCTTTTCAAAAAATACCTCGAGGTTGGGTTATTAAGAAGCTTAAGGCCATTGTATGCCAGTTTTTGTTAGGATTTAGAGGCACGTCCTTTTAGTGCAAACAAACCTTCAATTAAATTAGCAGTAACCTTCCCTGGGAATTTGCCAGTACAAAGTAACTATTGTCACATCTTGTTATGCTAAACCTGGTGTTGACTTAAGGGGAGCTAAGCAGAGAATATTTACACTGCACATATTTAAATTTGCATAATGATCCATTATACATTAGTTGTCTTACTGTAATATGTCAACGGTATTGGTGATGCTGTCTATTGTCCAGGTCACTTGAACTAGAGACAAAGCATCAATGTAATCAGTCGTTTTGCACTCAGTCCATTGCCAGCATTACCACAATCAAACCCAAATGTAATTTAGAAGTCATAAGTGAATGAAGTAAATTCTTTATTATCAGATACAATGGGATAATAAAGTCTTGAAAGAAACTTTTTGGCGCTTAGACTCTAGGGGTGTGTGCTCTGAGCAGCAGAGAGATAAACCCCCCCATGGGGTCCAGACACTGGTGGGGACTGAGGCTGATGAGGCTGATGAAATGATAAAGCTGTGAAGACTGGTGAAGAGGTGGATTGGTGTCGAAAAAATGACAACAGGAATTTGTGTGAGTATGTGAGAGGAGTGGATGTTAGGATGTATTAGTACATAAATAACCATGCAGTTATTTATGACTGAAATTCAAAGGACTACCTCTTATTTTCAGAGATGGCAAAAGTACACACATCCTTTACTCAAGTAGAAGTACAGATAGTCGTGTATAAAAAATCTCTGGTAAAAGTAGAAGTACTGACTAAACTTCTTTACTCAAGTAAAAGTAAAGAAGTATGGGCTTTGAAATGTACTTAAGTAAAAAGTACCCATAACAACCATCTGTTTTAACTGACAGTAATTGACCTCCCTTTATATTAATAGAACAATAATGTCATTGTTAGCTAATGAATGTTTCCATGCTGAACAACGGCAACATGACAACGTTTTCATTGGTCCCTCTTCTTTAGAGAAGACCAGGAAATGATGGATACACGGATCGTGTTCAAATCAATAGGCACATAAGGACTCTAAATAATAATGATCACGCCACCAAACACACATTCAAACGAAAGGAACCAGCCTGTTTGGAAGATGTAAGAAGTAGAAAGTACAGGTATTTGTGTTAAAAATGTAAGAAGTCAAGGTAAAATGTCATCAGAAAAATAAGTAGTGGACTAAAGTGATGATACCAGAAAAATTGTTATTTTGCAAAAGTTAAGAATATTCATGGCGTTATTAACCTGGCATATCAGAAATATAAAATCAAACTGGAATCATGTCTGTCTTTGCACTGGTAATAATTTTCTCGTTGCAACCTTCCCCTTGTGCTGTCTATGCATCCCCGCTCCTGTGAGACCTGACCTTTCCGTAACAAGTTAAGTAATCCATGTGGGAGCTTCACTATATGCAAAAGGAAATATTTATTCCTGTTGCAACATCACTAGGCACGTCTTAAGAGAGGGCGTTGGTATGCAGTTCAATTTATTCTTATTTCATAAAGAGCAATGGTGGATAGAGCCAATAGGAGGATGAATAAACCCTCACGCTGCTTGATCTGGGATTTCAGCGCTGTGGGGATCAGAAGCAAAGAAGCCATGACCTTTGGGGATTGAACTATTCAACATGTTTGAACCACTTATTCAAGTGCATTTTGTTCAGTCAATGACATTTGATGCTGACATAAATACATCCTTGATTTTAGACAGAGGCTCCTCTTTATTGGTTTCTGGCTCTCAATTTTGCCAACTAAAATCAAAACTGTTCTCGTCAATTCTATACATCTACTCGATCTTATTAGTTGCTGCATATTTGATGATGTGCTAAGACAAGGGCTTTTTGTAGAAGACGTGTTGTAGAGCTTGTTAAGTATTATAGCTATGATAAGGGAAGTTGTTGGGAAGATGGTTCTTGATTAACCCTATTTTGATGCTTGGTTTACGTTTGATGCTTAGCTTTACCTATTCATGGATGAGCAAGAAAGAGCTTAGCATTAGATCTATGGGCTGGGGTTAGGGTTCCAACAGTATGTTCCTTTAATGTTACTAGAAGCTTTAAGAAGCATTGAAGATTTGATCCAATCGATTTGTGATGCCATGAACAGCTGTTGTGGCTTTCATGTCACTCTTGTCTGACTTTCTTTCGATCTTCTCAGCTCCGTTTCAGTAATACGGACAGCGCTGCACCGCTACATGAATCATATTGCTGTCCATTGTTCTGAATCAAGATGGTTGAGACATGATGCACATGCTAGGTAAATGTCAAATGGTGTCACAGCAGACACTGACAATTTTGTATGGCTGATTTAAATGATGGGGTTATTGAAAAACTGGTTCCACATCAAAACCTAGAAATCATTTCTACGATTTCACCGGTAATACTTTTCTTGTTGAAAATCGCCCACCTACATGTAAATGAATGCTCCTCATTGAAATAGGAAATATTTAAATACAAATAAAAATCCATTTGAATCCATTTAATTATGATCAAGATTGTACTTTCCACCATTCGTACAGTACTTTGTGCTCACAAGTTATTTCGTAACTAAACACCCAGCAATGGACTAAGCCAGAGTTCACTCAATGTCTTTTAAATCCATTGCCTATTAGCACTTTGTATTTGCCATTTTCAGACCTCAGGCTTTATTGAAGATTTGATTTTCTTCAACCATCCAAAATATATGCTAATTTGGCATTGATTTTCTTTTTTCAGTCCTCAGATGAATGTATGGATTGACCTTTTAGTAAATGAATTAGCTGGCAAAGCTAAGCCACATAATTAGGGTCCAAGCAGCGACAAAGTCAGGGTTGAAGGACCCTATTGAAACTGTAGGAATTATTATTTTTGATGATTTTCTTTGTCTGAATATGCACTAAAACTAGAACTTAGCACCAATATCAAACCTGGTGAAAATGTATGTAAAATTAGGGACTTGCACATGGGCTCAACAATGCCACATAGATTGAAAAGTGGACATAGACAGTGGCGCAAATTGTCAATACCATGGCAACACTCTTTGCACAAGACAAGATGTCTACCTGTTTGTGCGGTCTCCAACACTCCCAATAAAGTACCCCTGACGTGCGTGGATGTGTGAAGACCCGTTCATTGCTGCTTGCAGCCTTTAAAAGGTTATTCTAGGCCTTTTTTTGGCATGTCTGAAAGTAGCTCACACTCTGAGCATCCCAAGAAACTAAATTATTGCTACGGTGTGCCAAAAATAATACTTTCCTCTACAATTGTCCCAGTTCTGCCAGAAACTGCTGAACTATTACTTAAGAGCATCATGATGTAGAAAGATTTTAAAATCTAAATGCTCTTTTCAGTAAAAAGAAAATATTTAGTTTTCTGAAATAACCTCCAACATTTTATGTGTCACTGAAAACTGTTGGAAGGGAAGGTTGCTTTGTAGAACATAAAGACACCACAAGTACATCCACACACCAAGCTGTACTGCAGACTGCTGGGGGATAACATTGCACTATAAAGGCACTTGATGTCTCAACGCCCCCTGTGGTTTCAGCCTTGCACAGTTTTCCCAGCATGCACCATTAATGCTCAGTAGCAGAGGACCAGTGTCTGCTGGTTCCTGAGGAAGAGAATAAAGACAGATGTGCAATGCCATTAGCGCTGTCAATCAATAATTTAATATTAGACTTAGAGAGAAAAGAATCCATGAACAGCTGCATTCGAGAGTTCATGTGAAGTTGATGAAATAGACTTGGTAATACATGATTTGTTGCGTATGTTTTAACTTTTTGTAGACACACTGTTAAAATTGCATTTTTTCATGACTGTTGCCACTGGTTTGATTTGGCCAAGGCACAACGCTACTCTGTTTAGTTGAGGAAAACATTAGTGACATAGCAACCAATGTTGTTAGGAAACATTACATTTAGAAAAATCTGCACTGCCATGAAAAAATACGATTTGGGAAATTTCTCCTGACAGACTCATTGGAAACTTTTGTCAGGTACATTCAAACAGGAACTTTTGCCATATGAGCAAACCATTTAAGGAGCATTCCAACCAGAATTGTCTATACAAATCAGGAATCGTTCCTCACTCGACACAAAACCGTGAGATTTTCCAACATTCTGCCAATTTAGGATAGCAGTGAAATCAACCTCTTAATTAAAAAGTGTGATGGCTGCAATAGGTGCAAGGACAGTGACTTCACATTGACTATATCCACTTATTTTATACCAGCTGTCAATTTGTAAACATTGTCATTCACTGGTGTTAGCTAGGATAAAGCCGTGAAAATCATAAGGTGAGTCTATATTTATTGACTTGTGTGCATTTAGCGTGTTTTTACACTGTGAGTATTTGTAGGGCGTAAGTCCGGCAGTTGCTTGCTTTACAATATCTAAAACTATGAACCTTGCCCAAAGTTATGCACATTAAACCGAGCTCAGTGGGGAGGGGGAGTCATAGCCGATGGACGAGCTTGCGGCATGTTTGCGGTATGTCCTGTTTTAAATTATTGTTTTGTGGCCCTTTCTCATTTCACTTATGAAATCTAAATATATATATCAATATATAATTAATTGATTAATCAATTAATCTACCATTTATTTCTTTAGTTCAATTTTCATCTATAAAAATGTCAAAATAGTGAAAATGTTCACGAGACTTATCAAAGTGCAAGGTTATATCTTTAGATATTTTGTTTTAGCCTATGTACTGTATGTCTTAATGCTCTTACAGTATATGTGACGGTGTGACTTCCATGAAACTATATTTTATATCTTCCCAACAGACGAGCTGACAGGAAACCTAACACTCTAACAACCACAACATTGCAAAGGCGAGTAAATGTAAATTAAAAACAATTCACCATATTTTTATTTCTTCTTCCTTGCAGTGAGGTTAAGCTGACCTTGCACTTGGTGCCAGTAAGGATGTTCCTCGACTCCTCGAATCCTCGGTCCTCCGGTAGTGACCCAGAAATGAATTTCAGCGCGCCATGTTGAAGGACATCTCATTTCTCTGAATGCACTTCGAGGACCGAGGATCGAGCGTCGAGGAGGCTCTCTGGATGCTCTGCATGCATCCCCTGTATATTATTTTATTAACTGCTTTCATTGCGACGCAATGTTTACAGTGAGAACAGCTGTGAGGTCCGTGCATAAAGCAGAGAAGTGTGTATAATATATATCACTCAGTATAACAGGCCTACATTACTTTCTGTATTTGCTTTAGTTTAGTAGATATCTACAAACAAAGAGACGATATATGTCTAAAACCATTTAGTGCTTCACATAATAAAATACACAACGGCTGTATCCTGTTATATATTATATGCTTTAGAAGCTGTAGGTCTGTGTTGTACAGTGTGTAAGTGTGTGTGGTACAGTGTGTGTGTGTGTGTGTGTGTGTGTGTGTGTGTGTGTGTGTGTGTGTGTGTGTGTGTGTGTGTGTGTGTGTGTGTGTGTGTGTGTGTGTGTGTGTGTGTGTGTGTGTGTGTGTGTGTGTGTGTGTGTGTGTGTGTGTGTGTGTGTGTGTGTGTGTGTGTTTGTGTGTGCATACGTAGATGTGGTGCACAGACAGGTCTCAGTTGGTTTGGTGTCCTATGCTTACTTTTAATACTTGTAAATACAACTTTTGGCCCTTAATTTAATTTCCTAATTGTAGCGGGGGGGGGGGGCTCTGTCCATCAGACAGAGGGCTGCTGTCCCTCCTGTCATCATTAATGGACGTCTCTTTAAAATGCTCTGCATGTCTACTCTTGTGCCGACTTTTAAGGGCGCTGAGGGAGGTGGACCATTACGTTAAGCGACCATCTTTACCCATTTACGGTGTTGATTGTTAAAGATATATTACAATATTGTCTGTGGGACCGCAGTGTTTTCCCTAAAAAACAGTGTTTATGTCTCTGCCGGAAAGCGACACTTGATCGAAAGTGGAGGATATTAATTATCGTATTACATTTTAGCAGCGGTGCACATACCATGAATATGGGGTACAACGACAACCACCTCACAATACGCTATTTTGTAGCATTAATAAACGAAACAATTTAATTTAGTAGTTTAGCCTCCCCAAACCTGAGCCTCATGCTCCGTATGATAGTTGTGTGTCTTTACATAATGGAATAGTTTTAAGTACAAATGTTTTTAATATGTGCAACCGATGTACATATTAAAATCATGTGAATCCAACAGCCTTTTTTTTCAGCGTGGTTTAGAACCATTACAATATATTAGATATAAACTAAAGCTTTACAATAGAGCCCTGGCTGAGACCCTGATGTTAATCAATTTATTTATGCCGTTTGTCAAATAATTATAGTGCAGGAAAGATGCTGATTATGTTTTCCATTCTACAAAAAGGTACACCTAAAATATGATGTCCAGCATATTTCCCTATATTCTGTCCAGTCACATGCTTGAATAAACTCCAGCTGTGACCCTGAAATCTTTAATGAATTAAGCAGCTATAGAAAAAGAATGAATAAGCAAGTCATGGGGCCAATTTAGTTGAAGTGCAATTATGTGGCCTTGACGTCAATATGACACATCGGATATGCAGTAAACTTCCCATAGTGAGTTTCTACAGGAAGCTGTGATTTCAACTGTTTTGTTATATGTGATAGAGAATAATTCTCCTTACTCCTGGGTGTCTAACCTTTTTGCCCTTTGACATTTATGACCAACCCTGACGTCTGTTATCTGTCTTAAGGAATGGGAGGCCTCAGCTTTTACATTACATTACATTACATTGCATTTAGCTGACGCTTTTATCCAAAGCGACTTACAATAAGTGCATTCGACCAGGAAGATACAACCTTGAAGAAAACAGAATCATATAAGTACATCAGGTTTCATAGAGCCAAACATTTCAAGTGCTACTCAACTGGCTTTAGATAAGCTATCCCTTTATTAGTATATAAGTGCTTTGTTAGTAATTCAATCGCTCGAAGTGGAGTCTAAAGAGATGAGTTTTCAGTCTGCGCCGGAAGATGTGTAAGCTTTCTGCTGTCCTGATTTCAATGGGGAGCTCATTCCACCATTTTGGAGACAGGATAGCAAACCCACGAGTTTTTGCTGATGGGAACTCGGGTCCCCCTCGCAGTGCGGGTGCAGCGAGCTGTTTGGCTGATGCAAAGCGGAGTGCACATGCTGGGGTGTACGCAGTGGTGTAGTTTTTTGTAGTGGGTATACTGTAATAATTGTATTCATCCATCCTAGAGCGACGCATCGCGGAGCGACATCTGTCTCGAAGCAACACCTCATGAACACCATCACACTTAGGCTACTAATGCATAGACTAGTCTTGAGACTGGTTATGTGTTATCAACATGTCAATGTATTATAAGCATTTTTATGTGACTTTTAACTGCCAGTGAAATTAACAATAAAAAAATAAAATAATGAACAATGATGGAAAAAGCCCACTTATCTTCTAGGGTTGAACAATTAATCGACATTTTTATCAAAATCTCAATATGGCCTACTGCAAACACAGTCTCTGACACAGCTCTCACCAAATGTCCAACTAAATCCTGTCCACCCTTCTCCGTGAGCTCCTGGGCTATTTTGTGTGCTCTGGACGTCTCATGTCGTCTAATCTTGTTTCTCAAAGAGGCCAAAGCTGTTGACCCACTCCTCAGACATAGACACTCGTTGTTCTGTGAGGACACCTACTGATTTTGTAACGCTGTAAAGGAAATAAACAAAACCATGACTAATTAGCATAATACAAGTTTTTACCAATAACAACTGCAGAAAAGAGCCAAGATTTACTCAAAAGTATTTAATAAACTGCTTACAATATTTACATTATGGCTAACAAATGCATGAAAAGCAGATAAAAGGAGAAAAAAATTCCACTTTTTCAATAGCTAATTATTTGACAACTACTGATAACTAACATATAGTAATGTAATGGTGCAAATGTTTTAAATGCACTTTTAACATGACCATGAATTAACTCTCATTTGCATAGTCATTGACTTTTTGAATTTCTGTTGTTTAGATCAGCTTTCCTTTGCATGTGTGCTGACATTTCCCTAACTTTCTGTCCCTCTACCCCAACCAAGGATGCCTGTTCTTAAATTCCATAGCCTAACTTTCAGTCCACAAGGCTGGCCAGGAGCTCTCATCTGTGTCCGAAACAAGGAGATAATATAAACATTGTGTTCTGTTTATGACTGCACACACACACACACACACACACACACACACACACACACACACACACACACACACACACACACACACACACACACACACACACACACACACACACACACACACACACACACACACACACACACACACACACACACACACACACACACACACACACACACACACACACACACACACACACACACACACTATCTCGCTCCCTTTCTCTTCCATTGATCCACCACACTAACGTTGATCAAATTAGCTAGCAAGTTAGCTAGTTAGCTACTGTTACGTTAATCATAACCATGCTAATTTCACTTACTGGGTAAATTTGCGGTAGCGCCGGACTCGTTCTCTGTCACCTTTAGGACAGCCGCCTGACCTGGCTCTTCTTCTGTACTGGTAATAGGGGAAAACTTCGGAAAATATTAAAATATTGTCGTCTGTTTTCGTTTCATGTATGCTTCCTGTTTAGCGCTCCGCGAACTTGAATGATGGAAGGATCAAATTCTGATAACGTTAGAGAAACGTGGGGTTTGTCAAAGTCGACGGAAGCCCCAGACGTCCAAAAGTATTAACACAGAAGGGGGCGAAAGCGTGAAAGCGAAGTCACAAAATGATGTTGTTACGTATCATCGCTCATTTTTAAGAGGGCATACGGAAATCACTGGCATTTTCTAGTGGGTATACGGCGTATACCAGCGTATCACGTAGACTACACCACTGGGTGTACGGTTTAACCATGTCCTGGATGTAGGAAGGGCAAGATCCATTCACAGCATGGTACGCAGGGTACCAGTGTCTTGAAGTGGATTCTAGCAGTTACTGGAAGCCAGTGAAGGGAGCGGAGGAGCGGCGTGGTGTGGGAACATTTTGGAAGGTTGAAGACCAGACGAGCCGCTGCATTCTGGATGAGCTGCAGAGGTCGGATGGCACATGCAGGTAGACCAGCCAGGAGGGAGTTGCAGTAGTCTAGGCGTGAGATGACGAGAGCCTGGACCAGAACCTGCGTTGTTTTCTGAGTCAGCTGGGGACGTATCCTCCTGATGTTGTAAAGCGTGTATCTGCAGCAGCGGGTTGTAGCAGCAATATTTGCAGTGAAGGACAGTTTGTTATCTAGGATCACACCCAGATTCCTTGCAGTCTGAGTCGGGGAAACAACAGAGGTGCCGATGTTGATTGTTAGGTCAAAGGTGGGAGAATCTTTTCCCGGAAGGAAAAGCAGTTCAGTCTTGTCAAGGTTGAGCTTTAGGTGATGAGCAGACATCCACCGAGAGATGTCTGCTAGGCAAGCAGAGATGCGTGCGACGACCTGGGTCTCTGAGCGGGGAAAGGACAGAATTAGTTGGGTGTCGTCAGCGTAGCAGTGGTATGAAAACCATGCGGGCTAATGACAGACCCGAGCGAGTTTGTGTACAAGGAGAAGAGGAGGGGACCAAGAACAGAGCCCTGAGGGACCCCTGTAGTTAATTGACAAGGGTCGGACTCGGACCCTCTCCAAGTAACCCTGTAGGTGCGGTCTTTGAGGTATGAGGTGAGGAGGGAAAGTGCAGTGCCTGAAACTCCAAGTTCTTGGAGAGTGCGAAGAAGGATCTGATGGTTCACCGTGTCGAATGCAGCAGACAGGTCCAGAAGGATGATGACAGAGGAGAGGGAGGCTGCTTTAGCAGTGTGCAGTTCCTCAGAGACAGCAAGGAGAGCAGTTTCTGTTGAGTGCTTGTGTTGATATTCCCAGTTTATGACCGGTCAACTCTCGGTCACCGATGGTTTATGATTGTGAGAACTCTGGCTTCGAGCCTAAGGGTCAGACAAGTGACTCAGTGTCTCCTTATGTTGGGGCTATCTCCAGTGTTTCCAGATGTTTACGTTATCTCCCCCAATATGTTGATTAACTCTCTGTAAACTAGTTAAAAGGGCTATTGAGAGAGAGGTTCGGCAGAATTGATGTGGCAACTCTACCCGTGCAGTCAGAACCTCTGGTTGCTGTGACTTGTGATGTGAATCCTCCGGCCGAGACTTGTAATAAACCATCAGTGTTTGACATCAAAAGCTCCAACTCTCCTCGTGTCTCTAAGTTTCCCTTACAATATGTATATTTAAGTAAGGGATAATGTGCTGCGAGGCGGTCATTATGGGTAAAAGAACACCCGACAGGCAGATCAGGAGCCCGATTCGAAGCAGAGGGATCTTGATCAGCATGAAGGGTGTTCTTTTATCCATAATCGCCATTATTATACTTTAATGTATAATCGACCAAGTCGCTGCACATTATCCCGCTTATTACAAGGCCACATTCTCAACAAAGTAACGATATGTCTCCCAATATTAATTGAAATGCTTTTATATATTTAGAAAATGTTTTTATTGATTTAAAAAATAGTAGCATTATGGATTTAAAATGACATGCATCCGCTAAGAAAAATAGTCCGTTGTTACCGTTTGAACTACGTAGCAACGGCAGGAACTGCTTCGATAGCGTTTTTGCAGATCTTTGATTACAGATTTGAAAACATTGTTGCTTGCTTTAAAAGTAACCCTGCCCTGATGCCAAATTAACTGGCAACTGACTATGTTTTGCTGTATGATGTCTATGTCTGGACCGTTGCGTAAAAAGGAGGGTTTCTACCCCGTTACCTCTCCGCTGTTTTCTTGTCCCAGTTCAAACTGTTTACAGTTAAATCGACCGGACTTCTTTGTGCAGATGTGAGCGTCCTTAACAACGGTCAATAAATCCTTGACAGCGGTCTGTCTGTACTGGATTAACAACGTGTCACGTGTTCTGAATTGACCAATCAGAATCAAGTATTCAACTAAGCCATGTAATAAATAAAGTTTTATCATGTTCCTCCAATTTATCTTTGTGTTTCGTCAGCATATTCCACAGGAAGTCCGGAGGGATTTCAAACATGGTTGGGGGTATGCTTGACAAGGCAGCTTTATTCTGATTGCTACTTTTATGTCTGGGAGAAAATCCCCCAACCCCTGCCACTGTCTCAAAGGATTAGGAGATTTTACTATTGCTGGCAGTGCTGGGATTACATTTACTTTAGTGCTGTGATGTAATTTTGAGGTATACTTGGACTTCACTAAAGTATTTTCTTTTCGTGTCAAGTTACACTTCTACTATACTGCATTTGGAAAATATTGTACTTTTCAGGTCACTACATGAATTCTACAGCTGAAACTATTTATTGTATGACAAATTTGCAATACAATTACAAGTATCATGTAAATGAAGCTCAGCGTACGTTCTCTGCCACCCCATTTGGCAGCTTTGTTTTGAAAGAAAAGTTGTGGCTCATCGGACATTTATGAGAGAAAATCTCTAATGTCCGAGTGCAAGTGAATGCAGCACAAGACGCGAGCCTTGTAACCCCTCCCCCCCCTGGCGCGAGCTTGGAAATATGATTGGCGGCGATTTCATTTGAACGTGAGGACAGCGCAAAACGGGAAGCATTTAGGATACAAGTAGACAGAAGGAATGAGGTATTTGCGGTCAGGGTATGGCTGGGGTAGGCTACAGCCATACTAATAAATGGCTTAGCCCCACCATGAAAAATGATGTTAAAGTAAGCAAAATAAAGTCTGCCAACTCGCGTGGAGTAAATTGCACAGACAGCAGTTAGTAAGATTGATTTCAGTAGCCACTTGTCTGGAAATACCGAAGACTAGAAACAGTTTTGAAAGCTTTTGTCACGTAGTGATCGTCTTCTTAATAGAAAATCTTTGATAATGTCTTCTGGCCAATCAGAATCACGATAACGGCGTGGTGTTGTTGCAGGAAGTCCCGACGGAGAATACTTTTGCTGTAGTACATCTCGATATAGAGCTCCTGCGGATGATGTCACATATGCTGGTCACGTGACGAGAAACGAAGGGGGCAGCCATTTTGGCAGTAATCGCGTCAGTAAATTCATTGGCAGGCACTGGCAGACTGTCGAGGATGGTGGATAACTGCTGTGCACCAGGTTGCACAAATAGGCGTGGGAAGAAGAAAGGTGTATCTTATTATCGCATTCCAAAAGACGCGGAGAGGAGGGAAAAGTGGATCGCAGAGATTAAAAGAGCCAGGAGCCGTCTGAACAAGACTGAAAGATGGGACCCCCCGGCCGTTTGCTTTCGCTTATGCAGTGATCACTTCATATCAGGTGGGTGAAGGAATACAGTACAATGCTACAAAAAGTTTTCAAAAAGCAAAAATACAAACTAGTTTCAGACGCACTGCAGTAGCTATCCAAGCTAATAAACAAACATGCTAACGTGACACTGCCGTAGCTAGACAAGCTAATAAACAAACAATGCTAACGTGACACTGCCTATCAAACTGGAATAATTTAATACTTACCCTTGCAGTGATGATGCCGAAGTTTTTGGATGTAAGACTCCACAGTTGAATGTTGTTTACGAAGCCGGACTGACACCATTTGTAAGCCTCCAAGCTTTTGTAAGCTCTGAGGGAGTCTCCTGAGTACACTGATGGAAAGCTTACAAGATAGCTGTGGATGTCCGCGTAGCGCAAGTCGGGTACATCGTCTTCAGAGCAGGAGGTTATGCTCTTGAAAAGCACACCGGGTGCATTATATGGGTCGCTTATATTTAATCTTTCTAATTTTGTACTATAAAGCCGAATTTCACTTGAATTAAAATGAGATGTATACTCGCACGGTAGGAAAACGCTGGCGCCGGTCATCATGTTTACTGCCAAAATGGTGGCTGATAACCAAAAGTCACGTGACCGCAGGAGCTCTATACATCGGTACAACTATAAGACCCTACGGTTTGATGATTGACAGTGTGTGGGCTGTCTTTCATTTTGACACACAGAACAATAGGGGCTATCCACCCTTATCCACAATGTAAAGTAATTCACACAGCCTCTTCCCTCTCCTCTCTGTGAGGAGCAGCAGGTTCAGCTTTTAGAACAAAGTAACAAAAAACTAAAATGACATTCATTTTTTTAAATACGTCGTGTAGTAATATATATTTATTTATTTTTCTTCTTAAAAGAGCACCAGAATGTGTATTTGATGTTAGTATTTCAAAAAATCTCCTGGGGGAGAATGCCCCCAGACCCCCCTGCAGGGGTTGGGTTTTCAACTCTTTCACCTGTGGGGAAATTGCAGGATTGGCTCCAGGTCGCCCTTTTTATTTACTACAAGACAAATGTGCCTTTTTATTTCATACAGTTCAATTTGGATTGAGACAGGGAAATCATCTAAACCTCACGCGTGGCGTTTCACTGTCAAGGGGAGCCTGTATGTAATTACATTGCAAATACTGACTTGAGCCCCACCACTGTATGGGTTAGCCCTACCACAGATTACCCAACACAAATACTCTGGCGCAGCAACTGTTTGCGGTCTACTATGACAAAGAAGAGCTTGTCAAGTTTGACTGTACTCAGCATTGAATCAAAACGCACCATAGCTTTAAATCTTAAAGGCCATGTAATGCATCTAACACAGGTGTTTTTTAACATGTAGTTTAGATATCACCAGAATAAAAATAAATAAAAATGTTTAAAGTTTCGTCATAATTAAATGACATATACGTTAAAAACCGATGTTGGTTCCGAAGTTTGCCGAGTACGCCCCCGATCACTCCCGAACGAGCGGTGACGTCACACGTGGCAAACATTGCCATTTGATCAAATCAGTCCAAATGGCAAGCAACGCGATAACTTCAGACAGCGACAGCGACAGCGATCATTCAAGCTCAGATTCAGTGGGTTATCTGGATTCAGTTACAGAAGTAGAGAGTGAACCAGCTAGCCTTTCACTTCAAGGCATTTTGCCTTATAAGTACGAGCCTCCTGCCCAGCAATCGAACAACGAGGCAGAAACTTGTGAAAGAGAAGCGGATTCCGCAGCCGGCGAGACTCGAGTCGGCAATACTGAATGGTAAATTCTGTTTTATTTAGTTTGACCTGCACTAAATGTCGATCTTAATTTGTCATCTGTTCCTCACACGTCCGGCAGATATTGTTTTGTTTTTTAATGTTATGTACAATATTCAGGTGTACATGTCAATGCTGTGAAAGCATGCCCACTGCAGATGAATGTGTATGCTGCAGAGAGATCTGGCAGGTGATGGAACAAATAGACAGTTTGCAACCTACTGACCAGATAGCAGAGTCCTGCATCGGGTCGGGTATCCGCGGGTACCCGACGGGTGACCCGCAAAAAAGGTGATTTGCGGGTGGTATTTTTTCAAACGCTTTTTTCCGGGTTCGCTTCTGGGTAAAACAAAGATGATGCGGGTCCGGTTGCGGGTGTTGCATAATAAATATATTTAAACAATAATAATTTAGTTTAATGTTTAAATCCTCAGACCTCTCCTCCGCGGTACCGAGCATAATCATAACCTCTGCAGTGCATCTATCTGCTGCTGAGCGCACCACATTCTGAATGGCTGAGGTGAAGCTCTCTATAGCGGAGAATACAGCATTTTCAATAACTCTTCCTCAAGAGCAAAATCCAACGTCTGGGAGGCTTTTGGTGTCATCCTAGATGGAGAAAATAAACAACATCCCAGGCTTTTTGAGCCAAATATGCAACTGCGTGTGTTAATAATTGCACGTTGTCACTGCTTATATATATGCGGGTTCGGGTCGGGTTGCGGATCATGTGCCGGCGGGTCGGGTCGGGTTGCGGGACTAATTGGCAATATGTGCGGGTAGCGGGGCGGGTTCGGTACTGCACGTCACGGGTGCGGGGCGGGAGCGGGTCTTGAAAATCAGACCCGTGCAGGACTCTGCCAGATAGAAGACACCGACGAGAAACCAAGGTGCATTATTAGCCACCCAGGCTTTAGAGAAGGCTGTCTCAGTGTTTGGACACTGAAAATAGCGTATCTTCAATACAAACAACAACACAGAGCAGTTGATGGCCCACTACACCAGTAAGTAAATATTGATTGACCCAACTGCCTATTGCAGCTTTGCTTTCATATAATACTTTTAGTCGCTACAGATATGGTACACTTTTAAAGATACCATTAAACTCTTTCAAGCAGTCAAAAACAGCTTGGCTTTTATTTTTTCTGTGTATGCAAGTTCAATGTATGCTTGAGAAAAGAAACAACTACACATGTGAGGAAATATATAAGAGGTCTATGATTCTGTCAAGCAGTCATGTATAACCTCATATTTATTTTGTACAAGTAAAATACAAATATCATGTTATAAGCCAATTTGTAACAATTGCTACATAATAGTAGGCTACTACATAACATTTTATTTTTCTCCAAATATATTTATAATCTGTATACTTTTTTTTCATTAGGAAGTATCGATATACAGCTTATCGACAGTTTGTACGTTGGTGCTGGGGTGTAGGCCTACTCGGCCCAAAAATCAGAGTCCCGCTGCATGTGCTGTAACCGAGATACGGAAGACTTACCCTGAGCCGGGAGGCCGCTATCAGGGATTTCAATGGCCAAATCTGTAATTTGACATAAGTCATGCAGCTGAACTGGTTAAAATGGTTTCGCATGATGTAAATAATTTACAAAGTACATCATTTACAATATAATTTTTCCAAAGAAACATGTAAATATAACAACATTTTCCAAATCACAAATTTGTAAGATTGTATTAATTTACTGTTTGATAAATAAAAAAGGGTTCTTTTGTTAATTTTTCACTTGTAACATTTTATCTTTATTGCAGTGTACATTAGTCTATTTTGGTATATGTGCGAGCCCACAAATAATTAAAAGTGGTAAAAATAATAAAGATATTCAGACGTAATTCATTTTTGGCCTTACTTATTTCACTTCAACTTTTATATATTTCAGTCACTAGGCAAGTTCACTGTACTCTGGTGACATTTAGCTCAAGCTGGCATAACACCTGTAGTAACTTAATTCTGACCCGAGTTTTGTGCACAATCTTCCAGCACCCATGATCAATGTTTATAGCAATCAGGAAACATTCACAGCTCACAACTACACATCGCTTCCCCATCATGAATTGTTAGATAAAAAAAGTTTAGCGAGGTCCGGTTACACATATGTTGAGCGAAAATAGCGGAAGGATACAAAACAAACAATCCAGACGAGGCTGGTGTTTGCCACGTGTGACGTCACACAGCTGGGTTAATGGCTGGCAAGCTTTTCGCTACCGGAGCGGAATAACACGGGAAAGTGGCACACATTTCATGTTATTTGGGGGGTATTTATGGAAAGAATCATTGATGTTGATATGTCAAATGAAACAGTGGAAAGTGATGAAGCGGTTTATTAACACAGAATAACTTTTATTTTGGACATTACATGGACTTTAATAAGTTTGTGTGGCGTTTTGCTGATCAAGATGGTAATCGCCACATTCAGCTGTTATAGGCATGCCAACTTGATGCTCTGCTCACGGATGAGTCGATGAGAATAATAAACTGTTAAGATGATGACCTTACATGTGTAAATATATGTTTCTTTGTCGGGGGTCTGCCCCCAAAAAACAGTTTCAAGTCCTGAGAAAGTCAAATAAGACGGTGTGTAAAACTTCACTGCCCAGCCAAAACAAAGTAACCACTTTGATTTAACTAGGCCAGTAGGTACGGGCATTCCACTGGATAATAACTGCAGCGATGTGTATGTTTTAGCTGAATACACAGTTTTTTTTAACCCTAACTGATGCAGTTAGTCATTTCTTTAATGTTTGTTCTTTCTGATGTAAAGTCAAGGTTGTAACTGTTTGCAATGAAGTTGTGGGGGGCTGAACTGTTCCTTTGATTCTTTTGAATTATGATAGTAATTACTGGTCTTTCAAATTTGAAGGAGGGTGAGCATGCATCTTGAGGAACGTTCATCATTAACTCCTCCAAAAAATATAGTTTATTTAATAATAACACTGAAGATGTGAATCATAACAGTGATTGACAGCTGATAGGAATAATATGATTGTTAATATTATCATATTCATACAGACACACATTGATGAGACAGTTAATTAATGTATTTATTGCAGCAGTCTGCATATTTGGTACCCCTGCTGGTCTAAGAGTTAAACCAACTCATTCAGTTAAAATTCATTAAATTATGTCTGCCACCTTATATAGTTATATTTAAGGCTTTACTGATGTGCCACAATAATCTCACCTAATGTTATTGAGTTAAAATATAAATATTGTGGCTTTCAAAGTTAACATTGATTGATATGACTGTGATTAAATCAGAATATACTTCTCCCAGGGGATGCCACCCCTCAAATTCTCCTGCCACCCTCTTGCCACCCCACCCCATGAATATTTGTCTAGATCCGCCCCTGCATTTAACGCATGCGCAGAATGGCCCGCCCCATACATCTCGCCAGTGGCAGCGCCAGGGTATGGCTGGGGTAGGCTACAGCCATACCAAGAAATGGCTTAGCCCCACCATGAAAAATGATGTTAAAGTAAGCAAAATAAAGTCGGCCAACTCGCGCGGAGTAAATTGCACAGACAGCAGTTAGTAAGATTGATTTCAGTAGCCACTTGTCTGGAAATACCAAAGACTAGAAACAGTTTTGAAAATGTTTGTCACTTAGTGATCGTCTTCTCAATAGAACATCTTTGATAATGTCTTTTGGCCAATCAGAATCAAGATAACGGTGTGGTGGTGTTGTTGAGGGAAGTCCCGACGGAGAATACTTTTGCTGTAGTACATCTCAATATACGACATTACGTGTTGATAGAAATCAACACGTAATGAAATAAGACCCCACGGTTTGATGATTGATAGGTGTGTGGGCTGTCTTTCATTTTGACACACAGAACAATGTTATAATAAACATACTGTATGTTAAATGGATATACCCGCCTTCTTTCATTTATCTTTCCATTCCCACAACAACAATATACATAAAGAAATGGCATATTTTGGACATAGTTCGAATGGTGATTAATCATGATTAATTAATTTTTAAGCTGTGATTAATCTGATTACAATTTTTAATCGTTTGACAGCCCTAGTATATATACATTCATTTTGTAGATATCTACTAAACTAAAGCATACAAATAAAGAGAGTAATGTAGGCCTGTTATACTGAGTGATATATATTATACACTCTGGCCGTTTCTCAATCGCAAGGATGCTAGCTTGGTAGTCGCGTACTTCCAAGTAATTTCCTTCAGAAACTAAGCAAGTATGCTTCCAAGCCACGGCTTCGGAAAACGAAGAAGAATGGAACAGACTAACAAGTGTGCCACTCTCTCTAACGGTTTCAACATAAACTGTACCGAAAATAAATACCTCACGATGTCTATCTCATTATGAACTTGCTTTACTTTCACGGAACACATTTTTGGTGATAACAAACAAATGTAACATATTTACCAACACATGTTCTACGCCACTAAATACTTACATTTAAATGTGTGCTGCGTCGGTCAGCCATTCTCCGCAAGGGTTTTTGAAATTGGTCGGTGCGCAAAGCAGGGTTTCCGCTAGGATTTTTTCGCGCCGGTCAAATGTCCGGACAGAATTTATTTTACTTTTTTTATTTTTTCCGTGTCTCGGTCTGACTCAGCAGCTGATCTGATCTCTCTCTCGCGTCCGGTTACACTTCACTCGCATTTATGTCCATATCGATCAGATCCAGCTCTCCTGATCGGCCTTTATAGAGAGCACCGATCAAACTATTAAGAGTGAATATCGGCCGATAATGACTGGCGGCCGATCGATCGGAGCAACCCTAATTATTACCAGACATTTTGACCGGCAGATTTTGGATTTAGCGGTTTTTAATCAATTTTACCAGCTAAAAACCGGTAATTACCGGCTAACGGAAACCCTGGCGCAAAGCATTGTGGGGATCTTAGCGACGCAAAGTCTACCCATGTGCAGCCTCGAAATTTCCCCCAAACCAAGGACGCAGCCTCGGTGGAATTCCAAGTATGCTGGAGATTGGAACAGTCCTTCGGCGGCACTCGATGACGTAGCATCCTTGAAATATTGGATTGGAAGCCAGTTTCCTCGAGATTGAGAAATGGCCACTGCTTTCGCCACAGACCTCACAGCTGTTCTCACTGGAAACATTGCGTCGCGATAAAAGCAGTTAATAAAATAAAATCCAGGGGATGCATGCAGAGCTGTCATTGGCTGAGATAAGTCCGGCCGTGCGTCACGACTCTTTGAAACATCACTGTTGCCGGAAATGCATCCGCGGAGGAGCCGTGGAGGACCCATCAGCGTATCCTCGATCATAGCTCCTCCAGAGAGCCTCGTCATTGCTCGGTCCTCAAAGTGCATTTAGAGAAATTAGATGTCCTTCAACATGGCGTGCTGAAATTCCTTTCCGGGTCACTACCGGAGGACCGAGGAGTCGAGGAGTCGAGGAGGTGAAATTACAGAATTGAGAAGCCTTCCGTGAAGAGTCTGCTTTATGCGGAGCGCATAAAGCAGACTCTTCACGGAAGGCTCCTCAATAGATAGAGGGATAATACGATCCCTCTATCTGATTCTTCAATATGTCTCAGTGCACACTTTTCCGTCAAGCATATAAAGAATAGATGCAATATAACAAACTCATATCAATGTGGTCTTACAGTGCACGCCTCACAGCAATGAGTCACTCACTCAGCGTTCGTTTTAATCATCTGCAGAATACCTTCTTTGCATTACATTATTCATGAATCAGCACTTCTTCTAACGGTTTAATCTAATCGTAGTGATGGCGAGATGAAGCCTTATGAAGCTTTCCAGCAATTGGTTCGCAAAAGGGTATCTCATGAGGCTTCATTTGAACACAAACCCCCTGTTGGTCAACACGTGTAAAACAGGCAGATATATACCAACAGTGCGATCTTTCTGTGCTGAGTTCCCAATGAGTTAAGCCTTAGAATAACCCTTGACAATAACATTAAATAATATTTTCATGTATACTTGTCTATCAATATTGTACACATTTATCTTTTTGTCTATTTATTACTTGTTTTATTATTTATTGCCTTATTTATTTATTGCTTATTATTTATTTATTAATGGTGGTATTCATACATTCATTTATGCATTTATTTATTCATACATATAGCATGTTCTTTCCCCTGTATGCATGAGGGTCTGAGTTCTACAGGAGGGGTAACATGAGTGTTTTAAAACTGTGAAGGTCAGTGTTTCAACAGATCTGAGCACTATCTGAAGCAGTCACGTGGTATCGATGGACAGCAAGGCTTCGTCGTCATCGATGACGTCAATGGCCTAAAACGATACAAGCCTTGATGCACGCTTCACTGGATTACTCGAAACACGCTCCGAAGCCTCAGCGCAGTACGTAATATCACTAATAATCATATCCCTATCCTGTACATATTTGTGTTTATAATGGTATGCTTATGTAACAGGGACAGTTATGTCTCATTTGTATATAATATATTATGTAAATATGTCTATATAATTACACAAAATCTGTGTTTATTCTTGTTTCATCTTGTGTTAATACCTGACGCAGTAGGACTCACATCAGTATGTGGAACTATAATTTTAGCGTGTACCCCTACGTTCCTTATGTATGTGACACTGTTCCCCTTTTTTTCGCGGGGTTCATGCATCGTTCTCCCCTTTTGATACTGATCTCTGTGGGAGAGGTAGGCGGCTCTTCAGCCAGAAGCAATTTCCGTGTTTTAGTGTCGACTTTATGCACTTTAAGTTACTTTTTATTACTTATTTTTGTTGTAGTGTCTCACGGGTGTTCACAATGTATTTCTGTGTTGTTTAATTTGTATAGGGGCACGTTAAAGAGAGTACTGACTGGAGAAATGTTTTCTTTCTGTCGCTGTTTCGTCAGGTATGTTGTGTTACTTTTTACGTTATGCCCTTTTTGATACTGATCTCTGTGGGAGAGGGGCACGTTAAAGAGAGTACTGACTGGAGAAATGTTTTCTTTCTGTCGCTGTTTCGTCAGGAGTGAAAATAAATGTACATCCTGAATGAAGCTACACGTCTGGGTCGTCGTCTTTCTACACAACACAACGCAGAGTCAGACACAGCCGGTTACACTTGGTGCCGTGACGACCCGTTGTATCCGCGACCAGCGCCGTCTGGTCCCCGGGGTAAAGCTGCTGCCCACCGGCGGGAAGAAGGAAAGACTGGAGTGTGTGTTTTTTTTTCCTCTTTTTTTTTTTTCCCCCTCTCTTGCTGCGACGGCAGGTGCGTTAAAGGGACAGTGTACATATTCAAATTGAGAGATGCACTGAGTCGGAGAGGACACTTATCACTGAGTATATCTGTCTATCTGTGTTTTATCATTTTATTTTATTTTAGTGTTTTATCTCTTGTGGGTGGCTTTAAACTGTGTTTTGATTGCTTTGTGGGATTTTTTTGTTGTTGTCATTAACAATATGGATGTTAGTGGGCATGATGTCACATTTGGGTTGGGGAGGGGCCAGCGACTTAAAGGTAGTGAAAGATTTGGGTTCGCTAGTGATTTCAACCCGACATTAACACCTGCTGCAAGCTCCACACCTATTATGCAGCCAGACCGTAAACTTACACAAGTAGTATCTGTTGAAGCTTTTGGGGAAATGATAACAAGTTTGGCTAAACAGATAGGTGAGAACATATCAAGCACCATGCACCAGCCCAGTGCTGCCCAGCCTCAGTCTCCCACCAATCCACACCCGTCCCACCAGGCTGATTTGTCTCAATTGAAGGTTGTGGTGCAGTCAGACACCAAGGCTCCGCCTTACTTCAGGGGTGATCGTGCTGATGTATTTTCTATTCATGAATGGGAGGACATGATGAGATGTTACCTGAATAGAGTGAAATGTGACACTCACGTAGAAAGGTTTGATCTGATTATGTCAAGACTAACAGGTAAAGCCAGGGATGTGGTGAAAGTGTCAATCCGCAGCCGACCTGACTTGAGTGCGACCGACCTGCCCACAGCTGTGTTTGACATATTAAAGGGTAACTTTAGTGAGCTGTCATACTCTAACTTGCCCATGAAAGATTTTTACGGCACTGTTCCACGTGCTGGTGAAAGTGCTATGGACTATTGGATACGCCTTAACAAGTCAATAGATGCTGCGGACGAGTGCCTCCGGAGGCGAGGTAAATGTGTAGATGACCCCAGTGCAGAAGTGGTCTTGATGTTCATTAATCACTGTCCTGACCCCAGTCTCGCCATATCATTCCAACTGAAGGCACCTGAGCGGTGGACCACGGCTGAGGTTCAGGAGCGTCTGGACGCCCATATGAGAAATGTGAGAAAAACAGCAGCGCAGTCTCATAATGTGGTGGGTCTGTCAGTTTATAGTCAGAGCCCTGTGACTGATTCTTTTCGCCCTGTCAATCTGGGGATGTCTCAGGCCTCATTAGCGCACCAACCAGACCCCCCTCCCAACTCTCTACCGGCCACTGCCCTTGCTTACAGTCAGCCTCAGCCAGACCATGCTAGGGTGAGTCCCCAGGTGTCCCCCTTATCCCTGCCTCTCTCTGCTGTCTCTGACCCAGCCCCTACCACCGTCAACCCACCTACTACCGACGCTGGTGTTCAACAGGTAGTTGCAATGTTTGACAGAGTTCTGGCTATGTGCAACGCTTCCCTTACAACCAGTCAAAGGCCAGACTACCATCAGCCAGGTAACCACCAACAAGCCCACCGTCAGAATGGTCAGCCAGGCAACCACCAACAAGTCCACCGTCAGAATGGTCGACCCCGTTACCAGCAGGCATCTGAGTCCTTTCCATGCAAGGTTTGTGGCTCCAGGGACCATTCAACCCATGTACACTGCAGGCTTTACAGATTATGCCTTAACTGCTTCAGTCCTGGTCACATAAGAAATCAGTGCCCACAGGCCTCTCCTTCCTCAGCCATGCCACCTTCTCCCTCCAATGCTGGTTTAAACTAGCCCGCCCGTGCAGTGAGAGGGATAGCATGGGCGGCACTAGTGACACCCTCAGTGAGGAAAATGACTTAAGATCAACATATGTGAACTGCTGTAGTAATCTTCCTGATGACAAAACTGTGATTGCTGTGGGTTCACATAGAGTTGAAGGAGCCAATGACTTGTTTTATACCCCAGTGTTAGTAGGGGGTCAGTCAACTTTAAGGGGGATGCTTGATTCAGGGAGCATGTCATGCACACTCAGCGAAGAGGCAGAGTCCAATCTTAGAGCTGCTGGTGTCCTCCCTTGTCCTCAGCCTGTGCCAGAGAAGGTGGTCCTAGTTGGCTGTGGTGGCCTTATGACACAACCCAGATGTATCTATGACCTGGAGATTGAGGTTTACGGTTCTAAATTCATTGTGCCAACTTTCCTTGTCCCAGGGCAGAGAGACGAACTCATTATTGGTAGCAACGTCATCAGGCCCATATTACAGAGGATGAAGTCTGATGAGAAGTACTGGGAGCTCATCCAGTCCAACACCTCAGACCCCGACTGTGAGCAGTTTCTTCAGTTGCTCAGCTGCATCACTCGTTGGTCTGGTCCTGAACTGCCTGACAAGGTTGGCACGGTCAAGCTACGGCAAGCTATCACTCTAGCACCACAGAAGGAGTATCTGGTGTGGGGAAAGCTACCTGGCAGTGTTCCTGTGTCCCCTGGGAGCACTGTCATTGTGGAGCCCACCTCCTCCCGTTCAGCCCCCAAAGACATTATTGTGGGACGGGTTGTGGCACCCATGTGGGGAGATCGTTGGGTCCCTATGAAGGTCCTTAACCCAACCAAGAGTCCCGTGACACTACGCCGCAATGCTAAAGTGGCCGATGTGTTTACTTGTGTCGCGATGGAAGACCTTCCCCTCTCTCAGGGTGTGAATAGGCCACAGACCAGTCAGGCAGCTGACCCTCCTCCCAACTCAGATGCCAGCTCTACCCACACTCAGCAGCTTAAAGACTGTGGATTGGCAGACATCGACCTCGAAGGCTGTGCGGTGTCAGATGAATGGAAAAAGAGACTCTCTGAACTGTTGCTCACTTACCAGGATGTCTTCTCCAAAGACTGTGGGGAAGCGAAAGAGTTCGTCCACCGGATTCATCTCACTGATGATCACCCCTTCAGGCTACCCTATCGCCGTGTCCCTCCAGCACACTATCACAAACTGAGAGAGGTGCTGTCTGAGATGGAGTTGAAAGGCATCATCAGTAAATCAGTCAGTGAGTATGCATCGCCGCTGGTCCTTGTCTGGAAGAAGTCAGGAGAGTTAAGGATCTGCACTGACTTTCGCTGGCTTAATGCCAAGACCGTCAAGGACGCCCACCCGCTGCCTCACCAGGCCGACTGTCTTGCTGCCCTTGGTGGAAACGCCTTTTTCAGCACCATGGATCTCACATCGGGGTTCTACAACATCCCCCTCCATGAGTCTGACAGGAAGTACTCGGCATTCACAACACCCTTAGGCCTGTATGAGTACAACAGACTTCCCCAAGGTCTTTGCAACAGTCCCGCGTCCTTTATGCGGATGATGATGAGTGTGTTTGGTGATTTGAACTTCTCCAGCCTCCTCTGTTATTTGGACGACCTGCTTGTCTTTGCTCCATCCGAGGAGGAAGCCCTGAAACGGCTGGAGACTGTATTCTCGCGGCTCAGAGCCAACAACCTGAAGCTGTCTCAGAAGAAGTGCTACTTCCTTCGCAGGACTGTGGGGTTCCTGGGTCACATGATAGACAGCAGTGGCGTCTCAGTCGACCAAGAGAAGGTGAGGGTCATCTCAGCTTTCGGGAAGGAGGATCTCATGAACGACGACGGTTGCACCCCATCTCAGCGGAAGGTCAGGTCTTTCCTCGGGATGGTGCTGTATTATCAACACTTCATTCCTGGCTGTTCTTCCATCGCAAAGCCACTCTACGCCTTAACTGCAGGGCAGAAGAGGAAAGCCAAGGGCTCTTTCGGTCGGAGAAGAGCTGGCACCTTTCGAGAACTGACTCCTCAGGATTGGACCCCTGCCTGTGAGAAGGCATTTGATGATCTGAGACACGCACTCCTCAACAGCGTGGTGCTGGCACACCCAGACTTTGATAGGCCTTTCATCCTCTCCACCGATGCTTCCCTTGATGGTCTGGGTGCTGTACTGTCCCAAATTTCTGCTGGTGAGGAGAAGGCAAGACCCATCGCCTTTGCAAGCAAAACTCTCAGTCGCAGCCAGCTCAATTATCCTGCACACAGACTGGAGTTCTTGGCTCTAAAGTGGGCGGTTTGTGAGAAGTTTAGCCACTGGCTCAAGGGTCACAGATTCACCGTCTGGTCAGATAACAATCCTCTCACATATATCATGACCAAGCCGAAACTTGACGCCTGTGAGCAGCGGTGGGTTGCTAAGTTGGCTCCGTATTCCTTCGAAATCAAACATATTCCCGGCAGGTTGAACGTGGTGGCGGATGCCCTCAGCAGAGACCCTTTCGTGAAACCTTTGAGGGAACGGTTGCTGCGTGAACCCTACTTGGAGCTACTGGACCAGGTCTGTGACGTCAGTGATGGGTCTGTGCAAGATGCCTTCCGCCTCACCTGCCAACCACAGTCACTGGAGGGTCCATCTCACTCTGACGCCATTGAAGGTTCAATGTCTGAGGATGAGGTCTCTTCTCTTCTTTCCTCCTTGGACGAGTGGGACTCTGCTCCTAGGCAGCGTGCAGCCTCCCTGGTTGATCACCTCACCACCTTTGAACCACCTGGCCAGGACACGTTGCATTCCCTATCTCTTTCTGAGCTGCAGTCACACCAGCAACAGGACCCAGTAATTTCCAGGGTCGCTCTCTATGTCGACAGGAAGCGCGGGCCTTCCAGACGGGAACGCTACAATGAGAGTCAGCCGACTCTGAGAGTCTTGAAGCAGTGGGATAAACTGACTCTTCTGAATGGCGTCCTCTACAGGGTCACAAAAGATCCCTTGACTAGACAGAAGAGGTCCCAGTTCGTGGTGCCGGAGTCGCTAAAGGCAGATGCATTATCTGGTGTTCACGACCATGCTGGCCATCAAGGTCAGCCCCGCACACTGTCTCTGGCCCGCCAGCGTTTCTTCTGGTACGACATGGAGAAGGATGTCCGCAATCATGTGAAGCACTGCCACAGATGTGTTCTCAGCAAGACTCCTGAACCTTCCGCAAGAGCCCCACTGGAGAGCATTAAGACCTCTGCCCCTCTGGAGCTTGTGTGCATCGACTTCTGGTCAGCTGAAGACCGTCACAACAAGTCTGTGGATGTTCTTGTGATCACCGATCACTATACAAAGTTGGCACATGCTTTCCCCTGCCAGGATCAGACAGCTAAGAGAGTAG
This sequence comes from Notothenia rossii, assembly GCF_949606895.1. NCBI lineage: Eukaryota > Metazoa > Chordata > Actinopteri > Perciformes > Nototheniidae > Notothenia > Notothenia rossii. The sequence goes on from NC_136905.1 coordinate 62,339,227, forward strand.
CCAAGAAGCTGTGGGACAACTTTTTCTGTGTTTATGGCTTCCCTCAGCGCCTTCATTCTGACCAGGGAGCAAACTTTGAAAGTGAGCTGATTGCTGAGCTCTTGCAGTTGTCAGGGGTTGACAAGTCTCACACCACACCTTACCACCCTATGGGGAACGGCGGCACAGAGAGGTTCAACCGCACCCTGGGCAACATGTTGAGGTCTCTACCACTTCGCTCCAAACAGAAGTGGCCGCAGATGATACAGACGATGACTTTCGTGTACAATTGCACTGTCCATGAGACCACTGGGTTCGCGCCCTTCTATTTGATGTTCGGGAGAATCCCAAGGCTGCCAGTGGACCTTCTGTTCAGGAATGTACTTCATGATGTGACTGTGTGTGACTACAATGCCTATGTGAAATCCCTCTTGGAAGACCTGCACTGTGCCATGGCACTGGCCCAGAAAAACTGCACAGCGGAGCAGAGACATCAGAGTGACCAGTATAACAAACGGGTCAGGGGCCAACCTCTGTCTGTCGGTGACCAGGTGCTGCTGGCGAACAAAGGCGCCAAGGGAAAATGCAAGCTTTCTGACAAGTGGATGCCTGTTGCGCACACTGTGGTGGCCTCAAAACCAGCCCTCCATATCTACCGGATCAGGGATCCAGAGGGACATGAGCGTGTTGTTCACCGAAACCTGCTGCTGCAAGTCAACTTCCTTCCGCTGGAGGAGGCCTCGGATGGTGAAGATGATGCTCCTGTGCCCGCACCTACCCCTAGCATGACCGATACCGCTCCGGCATCTGATTGGCATGGGACAGAGGTGTCCGAGTTAGACACAGCAGCTGCAACAGCTGGGCCATCCCTAGCTGGTTCCCTCTCGGATGTTGACGGGGAGGATGGCCGCACCGCCTCATGGGTCCTTGAGCAGTCCCCTGTTGATGACTCTGTTCATCCAGACCACCCACCACCTCCTTGTGTGTTGGTCACCCCCGTTTCTAGTGACCCTGCAACTGCTGTAGAGACCCCAATGGCTTTCCCAGCTCCTCTGCCACAACGGCCCCCTGCCAATAAGCGTCAAGCATCACATGTAGATGGCCAGGTTACCTCACGATTCGGCAGAGTCATTAGACCTGTGCGCCGCTTCATTGAGTCCATGGCACAACTTGAGTCCCTTCTTGAGGGTTGAGATAAGGCCGCGTGCTGTTATTAATGTGTGAAATGTGGCGTGTTAGCCATTATTTGTGCTCTGGTGATATACTGCTGTATTGAGCCTTTTTTTATTTTATTTTTCGCTCATCCACATCGTTTGGCCAGGGTGTGGGGTGTAAACTGCACCTCACCTTGTCTGTAGAGTACTGTGGGTTCTTGCTGGGCCCAAGCGAGTCCCTCATTCTCTTATCCTTTAGGTAGGAAGCTCTTATTGCTGTTTCATATGGTTTTGTTGCTTGTTGTAATGGCCAGTGTGTTTATATGTGGATTGTTTTGCGACCCAGAATTTTGCATAATTCTAGCGGGGTGAGTGTAACAGGGACAGTTATGTCTCATTTGTATATAATATATTATGTAAATATGTCTATATAATTACACAAAATCTGTGTTTATTCTTGTTTCATCTTGTGTTAATACCTGACGCAGTAGGACTCACATCAGTATGTGGAACTATAATTTTAGCGTGTACCCCTACGTTCCTTATGTATGTGACACTGTTCCCCTTTTTTTCGCGGGGTTCATGCATCGTTCTCCCCTTTTGATACTGATCTCTGTGGGAGAGGTAGGCGGCTCTTCAGCCAGAAGCAATTTCCGTGTTTTAGTGTCGACTTTATGCACTTTAAGTTACTTTTTATTACTTATTTTTGTTGTAGTGTCTCACGGGTGTTCACAATGTATTTCTGTGTTGTTTAATTTGTATAGGGGCACGTTAAAGAGAGTACTGACTGGAGAAATGTTTTCTTTCTGTCGCTGTTTCGTCAGGTATGTTGTGTTACTTTTTACGTTATGCCCTTTTTGATACTGATCTCTGTGGGAGAGGGGCACGTTAAAGAGAGTACTGACTGGAGAAATGTTTTCTTTCTGTCGCTGTTTCGTCAGGAGTGAAAATAAATGTACATCCTGAATGAAGCTACACGTCTGGGTCGTCGTCTTTCTACACAACACAACGCAGAGTCAGACACAGCCGGTTACACTTATTCTGCCTAACTCATCACGGCTTCTCGCACGTATGCTTCAAAGTTACAATGCTTCTCTCAGAGGTTCCACTCCATGCCACATCAGGGGGCAGGGAGATCAGACCCTATAACAAGCCCAGCAGATCAGCCGAGCTAACAGGAAAACAAATATTACTAATAAAATCAAGCAACGTGCCGGGAGTATGCACTCCCCAACGTCGCCCAAAGTCCTCTCGTTCGTTGTATCAGGTTAGTAGTATCCCATCAGTAAACACATGCGGGCAGGGAGAAGCTCTCGCTAAACACGGCTCAACTTCATTGTCAGTAAGATCAGGCCAGAGAACACTTAACATATACGTCAGCAGCACCTCATACTGGCCGCAGCTCACTTTCATTCTAACTGGTTTCCCTTCTCTCTCACTGCATATTTCCTGTCTAACCCTTGTCGTGTTTTCCATAGACTCGCCGCATCATACAAGGTAAGGTATATCACGTTCAGTGCAGCTCTACTATTGTAAACACCTCACGATATTATCGCAATGATTCATTGCATTGATCATTCATCATTCATTTTTGGGGGTTTCTCTTTCCTAAATCATTACAGCATGATGGGGTCTAATCTCCAACATCACACACAACACAACAAAGTTCTCGGATTAATGAAATCAGAGAACTCTTTCTTTCAATATCTCCCCTGTCAGCGTTGTCAGACAATACAAACGAACAGGAGCTCATTTCATGCAAACATGATCATTATAGAAGTCAGGGAACTTCTTCCTCAGCTAATGTCCAGTAGAGTTGGGGGAGTTCTGATTCATCCGGATCTTAAGCCGGATCCTAGTATGACATGGGAGTGACGAGTCTCACCTCTCATTAACCCGAGTCTTGAGTCCTACACCCGGTGATGTACAAATTAAAACTATAATTGCGTCACTCGCTACTATCCCTATAACATGTACATCACTTTACAGTGTACCCCAGTCCATGTGCCTAGCTGTAGCAGTAGGATAGCTGCAGACATTATTGTTTGATTCAGGGGATGCAGATCAGTGAACTTCCGCAGACTCGTGCGGACTCAGAACCGTAACCGTAGCAGATCCAGAGATCCAGACTCATCATGCACGAGTCAACAGCAGACTCAGATTCGCTAATCCTGACTGAATCAAGGTAACTTCCTTCACTGTGCTAACATAGCAGACTCTGAATCACCGATACCAACTAGTGATTTGAGCGACGAGTGAGTCAGCGGAACTCACAGACGCAGATTCGATGAGCGGACCGAATGAGTGGATTGCTCCACACAGCGCGAAACAGCAAACTCGTCGGTTGGTCTCGTCATGGTTTTCAGACTCAGTGAGTGTCAGTTGTTCATGATAACGCATTCTGTACACAGATCATTTGCCACCTGGTTAAATAAAGGTTAGAAATGAAATGCCACCTGGTAAGTTAAGATCCTTCATCAGCTCACGGCTGCATTTCCCCCTTTAGATATATACGATTTCAGGATCGGGATCAAAGACTTAACATTTATCATAATTATGACATGTGTCAATCAGTGTTCTTTAAAGAAAATGAAGTCCCTCCTGATTTAAATTAAGCTCAGCGCAAGTTCTTTCAGGAAGACTGGGTATATATATACATTCACTCCGCAGCTGCATATAATCAGCTCATCACAGGCGTTTTCTTTAACCTATTACATTCACCTCATTCTCCAGCAGCCAATCACCATGCTGCAGTCAAACTTTAAAATGGTTCTCCTCTCTCCTGCAGTCAGCTGTGATTTCAGGTTTTCATGCTGCCGCCCGCCTCCTCCTCATCCACCTCCTTTCATCATATCCAGTGCCAGGAGAGCTAATCTAATCGCCAAAGACTTAACATTTATCATATGACATGTGTCAATGTAAATGAAGTCTCTCCTGATTATGCAAGGCTCTGGTATTCATTTTGTTTCTTAAAATGATCACTCCATGTTTTTTAGGTGCAATTTTGTAGAAGATATTTTTTAGAAATTCACGCCATATGTTCTCGAGAAAATTTGGTATGCTATATGCTCCATTTTTGGATTGATTAGTAATGTTTATTACTGGATGCACCAAGACTTCTCTAATGCTCAACTGATGACATTAAAACAAATTTGTGAAGTTTTTAGATATTTTACTTTCAAAATACAGCCTACACAGTGTAGCCCAACATTAAGAAGAAAAAGAAGAGAAATCAGAGCACTAATTACCCACATGTATAGGCTGTATATTTGCCTGCTGTAGCTAGATGCTGCAGGTTAATGATGCAAACAACAGCACTAAACATCAGCCATATGGAGCTGCAGTGCGTGTTTTAATATCATTATGTCTTTATTTCTTTGCCACACTGAGACAAACTGTGTGATTGCATCGCAGAAGATGTTTTGCTACTCTTTACATTGTTGCATACAGAGATGGATCATTAGTTGTTGTTTGGGTTTTGGTTATTACCTCTCAGCGCTGTTTGGCTGAAGGATGCATCTTCAGGAAAACTTGACACCTTAAGTCAACATTTTCCCTTTAGTTTTGAATTGATCTAAATGTGTTTTAAGGAAGATAGGCCATCGTAACAGATTTTTTGGAGATACAATTGTTTCGATTATTCAGGCTGGACGAACCGCCAAACAGAAAGGTTATAATGCATGACTTCTTTTTATATGTTTTCAAGCTGATTTTCCACATCCCTCAAAATAACAAACTGTGGTGTAGAACATGCACAACAGATGAAATGAAAAAACTTAAAAAATGAATACAGAGCCCTGCTTTTGAGTAATGTTATACATTGACTTAATCTAAGTGTGTTTGTGCAGTTTATTAATAATTATTGCATTAATATTGGTATTTGAAAAATATTATGAGTAACTCTACATTATAACACTTTATTAAATGGCTGCTTACTACAGATTTCATAAGCTGTTTTCCAGGAACTTGTACATTTCTATGAAAAAACTTGTTTTTATTGTAGTCAAATTATCAGATAATAGATTTAAATCCACTTGGAGCAAATTCAATCAATTATAACATGGAAAAAATAGAAGAAAGAAAAATGACATTGTGAAAGAAAAGCAATAGTGCATGATACAAATGTCCCATGACACCGGGCCACATAACAACCACACTGGCGCTAATTCATTTTCCTGATAATTTTCCTCTTGGGGGAATTAGAGAGAAACACCTTTAAAAACCTGAATGGTTTCTGGTCTCCATCCAATTTCCCAACTAAAGGCAAACAAAATAGATATAACTAGAGGACGAGTGCTCATCTGGCAGACAGACCTGACAATATATAATTTCTGTTAATACAATTTCTGAATTGAGCTTATTTCCTGGACCATTTACCACTTGAATGTGTGCCATAAAATATTCATAATGCATGTTGTTGAGAAAGGAAATATCTCGCTTCAATTACAGAGGACATTTTTATGCCTGAGATTTGCAAACAAGTTAATCACATATACCTGCTACAGCTGGATGAGGTGATTCAGTCCCATTCATCACGCCAAGCAGCTGGATGACACAGAGGCGGATGGCGTTTCGTTACAGACGAGAGAAACGTTTCAAGGTTACACACACTTCCTCGGCTCTATTTACTGAGTGACATTTACACAATATTGAACAAAAGGTTGCGCTGCCGGGATGCGTCATGCTGTGCTTCAGATGTGCTGCTGAGCTGCATTATACTGGCCTCTCTGTTGTTTGACGTAAAGTTCCGAAATGAAGCAACAAATTACTTTCCATCAAAATCAAACGTTGGATAGTAATATTTATTTTGCATGTTTAAGGTTTGAATTTTGCTGGTCTTTCTTTGTGTATGGTGCAAGAACTGTTCAAGGTTAAAGCGAGGTCAGGCAAATATTGATTGAAAACCAGTTATACCATGTAAGTGTAATCCATGACCAACATGACAGATGTAGCGGTTTGACGTTGAAGGGCCCCACTTCACAACAGTGCTTGATATTTTATTGAATCCCCCTGCGCACAATAATTAATGTGAGAGTCTCGATAGCCCAAAACAGGATCAAATTAATTGATTCTGCTTGAGGCCTGCAGTTAATAAGTGAATATGTTTTTGTGTTATTTTTATATTATAACCGTTGCAGTGCTAATTAACCTTTATCGGATTAGTTGATTCATGGTTGTTGTTTTGCCTGGTTCATCTTCTTGTGGCTGTTATGTTCTTGAATGCAACACATTCCTTAAAAACTTACAATGCTTCTAATCATTTTTAATTTAGCAATGACATGATACTGTGTCGTAAGATTTTTAGAATGATAGTTTTAAAGGGGCCGTATTATGCTTTTGGGAGTTTTCCCTTTCCTGTAGTGTGTTATAGGTTTGTGTGCATGTAAATGGTCTGCAAAGGCTAAAATCCCTGTGTTCCCTCCAGAGGGAGTTTCTCTCCAACACCCAACCTCCCACACCTCCTACTCCTTTGTTGATTTCTGTAACACGGTGACATCACTATGTAACACCCGCACTTCTATTCACTAGTACGCCAACACATCGTACGTGATAAGGGGCGGGATATCTCTAAGCGGTTGACCAATCACAACAGAGCTGGCCTTCTAACCAATCAGAGGGTGAAAAGAGGTGCTGCAGCATAGGTAGTATGAGAATAAATAAAGACTATTAACATAAGAGCATGTGGACATTTCAGTTTTTAGAACATACAAATATTCAACAGAAAAAAAAGGTACACTTTTGACAACAATTATATGTTTTATTTTTGTATAAGGGAACTGGTTTTAATGCTTCTTCTCCATCAGCTAATATCTGGTCGACCAGTACTGCAAGCATTTAGCAAAAAGTACACATTATTAACATGAAAAAAGTTGACAGTTGTGAAACAAGCTTAAAAAGCAAACATTGATTTGTTTCACCTTATTAAGTTCCTAGGGTTAACATGTCAGCAATCAACTTTATTAATTTGGAAATGTCTTTATTTCTTTGAAATTCCATTCCATTCTCCGGTTGGTTTATTAAACTCCTGGCTCTTGTTCCACTTGTTTACCACCTGGTTGCAAACTAGTACTGCTGTTGGATGCTGAGTTAGTAGATTACAGGGTATTCTATTGTCTGTTGTTGCTAAAAGTGTCTGCCTGCTGTGGCTGAAACTCTAATGTTGTTTAATTTAATTAAACTCAATCCAATTGTCACACATTGTTGAACAACTGTTCTGTCAGACAAACTGGTATCCTGCTGATTTAAGCTGCTGAATGCATTACCTCTAACAATCTGTTACAATAGGAAATGTGGGAAATTAAGGAAGCAATATGGTGTCCAAATGCTGTTTCACTGTCACGCGAAAAGTTTAAACCAGTCTATTTTTTTTCTTTTCCAGAATACATAGCAAGTACTTTTTCTTTATCTTCTTGTGGGTACATTCAGACACCTAATGTTTTCAAGCTTGCTTATAATCAGATATATTAACTGTCAAGTGTTTGATGTACTTGGTTTGGCAGTTATACAAGGACAAGATTAAAACAAAAAAAGGGACTTCAATTATTTGGAATGTGTGTTTGTTGATAATAACATTTGAAAGGGAGATTTTAGTTTTAGTTGTACGGAGATAAAAGCATCCCAAGTTGCTAGTTCAAAGAGAGAGATACCATCGGCCAACAGAGGGGATTTCATTGCCAAAAGAATTGCAGCATTCCTTGGGCTTCAACATACTTTTAGTAGGTGAGGAGTTGACGCTGATGAAAGAAGAATCAATTGAGGTGGTGAGGTGTTGGTGCAACACCAGCCGCAAGATGATTGGATATTTGCCAAGTGAACATCTCCCTGCAGGAAAAGGAATCTGGAGGTGCATCACAGGAGAGGAAGTCTATCCGTCATAAGTATAAATCTCTTCCCCTGATCACTAAAAACTTGCCAGAAGTTAAAGATTAAACAGGATATCTGTGAGGGAGAACTCTGTGTTATAAGGGAAACACTGTACCAAATTAATACAAATAATACCTCTTTATATCAATTAAATAATGATAAAACAGTAGGTAACCAAGTTAAAAAGTTCAAAAATATTAGTGATCCTTGACTTTTATAGTGGTGTCGATTTTAAAGAACGTGCACTTCAGGTTTTTATTCACTTCAATTACCTGATGATCATACCAACCTATTTTGCGGATGAAGGCTGTGATCACATACTGTACATGTAGAGATATGTTGCCATAATAAATGCCTTAAAAACAAATGTGTGGGTGACCAAATTTGTAAAGCTCTTGCTGTTGTTTGCTGTTATTATTGGCTTTTTTTTGGTTTAGATACTTGCATCAAAACGTAGTAAGAAAGCCCGCCACTTACTTGATTTTATTGGTTGCCTGGGTCAAAAGGGACTAAGAAGAAGAAGTGCAAAAGGAAGCCCAAGCGGGTTACACGCCGTAAAATAGCAAACAATGGATTGGTTGGGTATAAGTGTTCACAGGACATCAAGGTTTTTGATATCTTGATTGTTTCATCTGATGCTTCTGTACATTAACTTATATAGCTCAATGTCAAAAGGCTAGATGCTCATTTACACATCCAAACGATGTTCGAACAACTGTATCAATCATTGTAGTCGTATCTTCGGCCACCTGATGAATGGTGACTCCTGAGGATATTAGATATGTCTGTTTAGCTGCTAAATGCTCCACATTTGCTTACTTGTTCTGTCTACTGTTGAGTGGTAAGGCTGAATCAAAACACTAAAAGTTGCACAGAGTGATACTAAAACATTCACACTGGAGAGCAAAGCCGACAGGACCCACAAGCAGGAAACCAAATAATTTGTCAGAATGATTTGGGCAAGCCAAAAAACAAACAACCCCGGTCTGACAAATATTGACAAAAAAATGAACTTAAATACATGCAGAGGTAATCATAATGACAAGACGCAGGGGGAAGGAAAAAAACGAAAGGCCATCAGGTGAATAGAATCAGGTTATCAAACAGGCGGGACAGCACAGAGACAGGTCAGGACTGACACATTGAGGATGGGAACTGCTAAGTTGCATGATGATTCCCAATGTGATAAAAAAAAAAGTAATTTGATCGATTGTTGATAAAAAACAATATTACTTGTGAAGCTTTATGTAACGCTTTTAATGATTTACTACATTGTGCTAGTGCTACTTTTAGTGGAGCCAATTATAAAAGTATGTCTTAAGAAATTCTTGCAATAACTCCAAATATTCCAATGTAATTTATGCCAGACTGATCAGGTGTGGAATTACATTAAAAAGGGTTGGCACCTTTATGAAGAAATAGCATACATGACAGTTAATGTAATGATGTGGAGATGTGATTGCATTTGATAGCTGTCCAGAGGAGCGTTTAATTGCATTCTGACACCTTATTACACTATCCAGCAGATATCACTTAATTCCTTGTTACAGAGTGGAAGGAAGATTGACAGCGGATGAGATACTTATTAAGACTGAGTGATGGTATACCAGCTATGAGACATGACTAAATAAACTCTGGCAGGCTCACATTTCAACTTTTCTCCAGCAAGACAACTTTGTCTGAGAAATAAACAAACCTCACACAGTCAGCCGTTCCCTCAGGCATTATTAGTCATGAAGTTATTAATATAGGATTCTGGGAATAAAAAATCCCAATGGAAGTGGTGATGAGGCTGCAGACACAGACGATAGATAAGGTTTGCTTTCCCAGAGCTCTTTGTAATGGACACCCACTTTTGTTGTGAATATGAGACTCCCACTTCATGCCAACTTTTTTGTCATGACCTCAAATATGGTGCGGTTTCCCTCTATAGAAAGAGAAAACCCATACCTGCGGCCTGTACTCTAGCATAAAAGATTATCGATGGACAGTGCACTGCAGGGCTGTGAGTGTGAAAAAGCTGCATAAAATAAATTGCTGAAAAAAGTACTTCAGACAACCTAAAAGGGGTTGTCTCCGAGTAAAACCACATTTAGCTGAGGTCTTTTGATTAAAACAGTGACAGTGAAGGTCAGCGATAAGAGACGAATAAAATGATGAACGTCCCTGGTAGGCAGCCCAGTCAAACAAACGATGATCCTGTTCTTTTTCTGTATGCATCAAACATATTTTCCTTACAAAGACATTTTTTGTTTTGTTCGATCAGACAGGACATCAAACCAGTGATGGCTGATGGTGTTATCACATGTGTGAGAGTCTAGTCAAATCGGTAGCCTCATGCCAGATAAAAAGACTTGTGAGGCAATCGGGAGGCTGCTTACTGTTAAGCCCCCTGTTCGAATGGACCCATGTGTTGGGAGAGGAATAAGCCTTTGGCTGACATGGCACCCAGTGGTGGTGGCTCCCTTTCTTCTGCTGCTGGGGCAGCTGCTGCATGGTGGCCATGCATGTAGGGAAAAAGTCGGAAACCATCAAAGAACATTTTACTCCTATTATGCTATTTGTAGGCATATATTATTGGTCTCAGATATATACCAATAAAAAAACAAGTCTATGATGTGTTTTGCTGAAAATAGACGGATCATGGACTTTAGACATCCCTCATATCCCTCTGTTTCAGCCCTGTTAGAGAAGTGCTGATTATGGGTCAGTAGCTGCTGGCCCCGCCCCCTTTGGAGCATGCATGCAAGATCTGAGCTGCAGAGAGATAGTTATAGCTAAATGTTGCCTTGATTAAATGCCATATCATGTTCCAAACGACATCAAGGATTATTTCGGAAATAGTGTGGAGCTCAAATGTTTTTTCTCTTGCGGGTTACTACAAGGTGAGTTCCTTTTTTTATTTCTGGCTTCTTACACATATGCCTCTTTCCAATACAGCTTAGTTCTGAGTGTTAGCAATGCTTGCTAATGTAAACAAAGACCATATTACTTCCAAAGCACATTGAGTCTGATAGGCACGTTTCTGATAGGGGGCGTAACGCCAGCCCGTCATATCGGTAGAAAATCTGGATCAGCTCCGTTCAACCCCCGTTTTAGTTTTTATTTGGGTACGGAGGAAAAGAGAGAAGGTTGTATTTTCTGACACTTTGTGGGTTCCCTTACACACCGGGGACACATTTATATATAAAAGACATACAAAAGTGCACTTTGCATGATAGGAGACCTTTTAGTTGATGTGTTGTTGTGTTGAATCAGTATTCAAATCGGGATTAGTGTTGATTAAAGGTGTAACATAATAAACAATGGTATTCTCTCAAATCCCTTTACAAACCTCAAACTTAGAGTCAATTTAGTAGTACACCATACATAACTAACACCAAAGGGGCTTCATGGCACACAGTTTATAGTAAAGAGTGGTTGACATTGTCCCCAAAAAACCTGTTCTTGCAACTCCACAGGGTGCACATACAGTGTTGTTCGCCGCTGGACGTAGAAACATCCTTGATGGATTCAAAGATGTCTCCTGCTGTGGGGCAGAAGTTATGAAGCACTACATAGGCCCTGATGACTGAGGGGATAAGGGTCTGCTCAAACAATCTCCACAGATTATTTAACCTGTTAAACCCCAAGCCTGTTTTTCAAGCCTCAGGCTCGAAAATGACATTCCCAGAACAAATTACCATGACTTCACTTCTAATAGTGGTAAATTAATAATCTTTTTCCTCAAAGCAATTATAAACCTGTGTGTTGGCTGTAGAAAAGTCAGAATCAATATAGATGTTTTTATTTTAAAGTAAATTCAGATTGAACATAGTAAAAAAAAATGTAAATGATAGTTTCCTTCCAAAATAAAACCCATTACTTATAGTGAAAACCACCCTTGAATGATGGGATAGTAGACTAAAAGCTTTATGAATCCAAACTATAACATATAAGTACCCTGTATCAAGATTGATGCAAAACAAGACCTTTTTAGAGAGGTTTAGCAACATTTGGGTGGATTTGCCGTTTCTCTGGGAGCCATTCGTCGATTTTGGTGATTGACATCTCTTTTGAACCGTTAGAGCCAATAGAATTGAAGGGGAAGTTCCACATACACACACACATTACCAATGAGGAGTGAGAGTGACGCACACGCAGTCGAAAGCTATGTTACTCTCAGACAACTGAAAACTGAAACCTAGGCTCAAACTAGTAAATATCAAGATGGATTATCAGTAATCATTTCAAAGTGATATAGACACATTGGATTAACCATTGGATTAACCTTCAGCAGCGTTTTTATCGTTTTGATGCCATTGAACACAACTTTTGATCAGAACAACAGCTAAGGTAAGACTAATGAAGCTCAGCACAAGTTCAGGCAGGAAGACCTATCACTTCGTATTGCACGTCATGGCAATACTCGCTCCCTTCACTAAATGGTAGGGAGCGCCACTCCTCAGCTAACCTATCACTTCCCTCCATTCACAAGCCTAATTATCGCACCTGTTAATCCCTCTATATGTGCTCTCCCCTTTTCCATCAGCTGTCTTCCAGGTGTCAACGCGCAAGTTGGTAGCTTACGCTCCTCTTACGCCTAAACACTTGATACAAAAAACCTCAAACATGTCTAATTCAGACTCTTCAGAGAACTTACTTTTTTCGAAGGATCTTGATCCCGATGCACTTCCAGAGGAAGCGTTAAACTCCTCAAGTCACCGTCGCCTCAGTTCTCGTCTGAGCGCCCGCAGCAGCTCTCGCACAGCAGAGAATTGGGCGACGAGAATTCCTCGTCGCCCATCTCCGGAAGCAGGGCATCACCCCACCCCCAGATCTCCTACTTTCCCAGCTCCTTCAGCTGTCGGATCAAGCCTCCGGCGTGGTCTCCCAGCCCAGGCCAGGAGCTCTAGCCAGCCCCCCTGGAAGAGGGCGAGGGCGCTCTCGCGGCCGCGGGGGCAAAAGGTCTAAAAAAGCGAGTCCTCCAGGAGCTAGCTCGGCCAAGAAATCCTCCAATCCCCAGGCTCACTCCAGCGCCGCTCAGCAGCCCAGCGCCGCTCAGCAGCCCAGCGCCGCCCAGTCCAGCGCCGCTCAGCCTGGGAGCTCCGGCACTCAGCCCCTCTTTGATGGCAGCCTAGTCAACACACTGCAATCTCTGGCAAGTTCTATGCTGCTAATCGACGCTCGCCTTCAGTCCATGGAGAGAGGCCAGGCCGGAGCTTCAACCTCTGCGGCGGCCCCGCCGGGTCAGGATTTTGCATTAGGCACGGTAGTTCCACCTCACTCTCTGGCTTCCGCCCTCCCGGCTCCTCCCTCAGGTAGGCCCTACATTCCCCAAGCCGCTAACATCTCCTCACGGCTCAGAGCTAAGATCGTCGGCTGGAAAGACATTAATTTGGTCAGCCTTATTCTGCCTTCCCCGGAGTGCGACAAAGCCATCGTCACGGGAGGAAGCATTAAGGCGGTATTTAAATCCGCAGACCCCCGGCTCCTCAAAGACTTTTCTATAGGGCAATTTCTGGTAGCTTTTAGCATCTTCCGCGATGCCCTCTGCGCAGTTTACCCTGAAAGGAGAGTGGAGTTAGATGCTTATCTGGTCATGATCGGCAATCTTCACATCAAATACGGGAAATCTGTGTTTTTTATCAATACCATAAAAGCTTCTCTAGCAAAGCAGCGCTACACTTAGCTCATTGTAACATCCGCCTGGACTGGCCCGTGCTGGATACCGAGCTGCTTGTAATGGCAACAAGTCGTCTCGCGCATTAGCTGCGGAGCGCAGGGCCACACCTCTCCGCTCTGCCCTTCAGTGCCTCTCTCCGGGTCTAGCGTTTTCCTCACGCAGTATTCTGGGAACAATAAACCAAACCGTCAGGTGATCAAACAAGGGGATAATAAGATTTTGCGTTTCTTTTAACGAGACCGTGTGTTCTTACCCTCATTGTACTTTTCTTCATATTTGCAGTACCTGCAGGGATGCTCACCTGAGGTCAGTTTGCCCAAGGCGCCGGCCCCCTTTCCCACGCCAGAATCAACGTGGTGGAAAAACCTTTTAAAGCATCAGCCCTCGACTCCCATTAACACCACACATTTAGCAGCAGCGCTTTTGACTCACCCAAATCCCGTGTTCGAGGGTTCAGGGTAGGGGTCCTTTCCCCCCCATCAGTGACTTTAGTGGCAAAAAACCTGCAGTCAGCCACCAAAGAACCCACCATAGTCTCTCAGCTCATTCAAAAGAGCTCAACAAATGATATTTAATCGGTCCTTTCTATTCCTCTCCGTTCCCAGTGTTCCGGACAAGCCCAATAGGGGTCGCTACACGCAAATACTCTGAGAAGAAAAGGCTCATCTTCGATCTGTCCGCTCCTTGCGCTGGCCCGTTTTTCAGCATCAATAGCCTTATTCCCCCAGAGTATTTTTCTCTTCATTACGCTTCAGTCGATAATGCCATCAAGCTCATCAAATTCGCAGGGCAAGGAGCGTGGCTCTCCAAAGCAGACATTACTGACGCGTTCAAAATAATTCCCATTCACCCATCTCAGTGGCATATGTTCGGTATCAGATGGGAGTCCAAATTCTACTTCGCTGTCCGTTTAACCTTCGGGTGCAGAAGTAGCCCTTGCATCTTTAATTCTTTTTCCGAAGCCCTCTGCTGGATCCTCCTGAACATAGTCAGAATCCCCTCCGTCCTTCATTTATTGGACGATTTCCTCCTCATAGATCCCCCTCGGGACAACTCAGGCGCCTCTCTAGCAAAACTCAAACTATGCTTTCAGGAGTTAGGTGTTCCCCTCTCAGAAGAGAATACGCTAGGTCCCACCACACGCCTGGAGTTTTTGGGCATGACACTCGACTCCGTAGACATGGAAGCGTTTCTCCCCACGGACAAACTGCAGCGCATTCGCGACATTACAAAGTTCTTCTGTGAGCAACAAGTTATCACCAAGCAGCAGCTGCTCTCCCTGCTCGGGCACCTCAACTTCGCCATGCGTATTATCCCTCAGGGGCGCTCTTTTATTTCCCGGCTCCTGGATACAGCGTCGGCTGTAGAAAACCTCCATGACCACGTCTTCTTAGATGAAGGCTGCCGCTCTGACCTGCGGTTTTGGTCCCTCCTGCTCGCGCACTGGAATGGCATCACCTTCTTCTACGACGACCTCGCGTACTCCTCCGACTCCATGAGATTCTTAACGGACGCTGCCCCATCCGTGGGTTTTGGGGGTTTCTTTCAGGGAGATTGGTTTGCAGGCTCGTGGCCTCCGTCATTCCCCAGCCATGCCTCTTCCTCCGCTCTGCATGAGATCTTTCCGATCGCTGTTGCCTGCCACGTGTGGGGTCACCTCTGGCCCCGGAAGCGGATCTCAGTACTCTGTGACAACCAATCCCAAGAGGTCGGGATTATTAATAAAGCGCGCTCCCCGTGCCGTGACATCATGCCGTTCATGAGAAGCATCACGTGGTCTTCCATCACCCACAACTTCCTCATCTCCGCTCGTCACGTCCCCGGGCCACCTCAACTCAGTGGCTGATTCCCTCTCTCGCTTCCACTTCCAGACATTCCGGAACCTCTGCCCAGAAGTCAGCGCTCAACCCGTCAGGATTCCTCCCCTGCATCTCCTCTCTCTCTTCTAAATAGAAGCCCCCTAACAAGGCACCTCGAATCCGTTTTTATGAGGAAGGGCTTAGCCGCTTCCACCCTTAAAACATATGATTTCGCTTGGAGAACGTTCACTTTATTTTGCTTTATCGTAGGCATTACACTTAAACCTGTTCTCATCTCCACCGTGTGCGCCTTCATGTGCTACTGTGCCACTGATCGCCACCTCAAACCCCAATACATCCGGGGCCTCTTAGCAGGAGTTCAGTTTAATGTTCGCTGTTTCGATCCCGGCTTTCCCAGCTTGTTCACAAACCAGTCAGTCAAACTCATTCTCAAAGGTCTTATTAAAACGTTTCCCCCTGCCTTAGACCGGAGACGTCCTATTACACTCTCCACTTTACGCCTTATGCTCTCCAAACTTAGAAGTGGGTTGTTCTCCCCTTATATCGATGCGCTACTTGATGCTTTATTTCTCCTAGCTTTTTATGCTTTCCTCAGACCAGGTGATTCTACACGTATATTCGCCCCGCGGCTCATGTTTATCCTTGCCATGTCTAACCCCGTACGTCCAGGTCGTAACCTTCGGGTCTGTATAAAATGTGTCCCTGCTAAGTCAGGTTTCCCCGTACGTCAGGGAAGCCCCGTACGTCCAGGATGCCCCGTACGTCCGGGATGCCCCGTACGTCCGGGATGCCCTGTATGTCCAGGACGCCCTGTACGTCCAGGAAGCCCTGTACGTCCAGGAAGGATGCCTAGGAGGCATCAGTATGTAATCCCCACATGTATTAACCTCTCATTTCATCAATAGATTTCCACTGCATCCCACAAGGTAAGAATTCATTACGTTCAGTACTTCATACTTTCACTTCTTTTGGGGGTTCATCGGAAACGGTTCTTTTCCTTCCCGAATGATATCCTACAAAACCTGGGCCTAATCGCCAAACACCATTTCATTCACTTGTCATAAACTGTCATCATTATGTTTCATTTATATAATGTGACCCGATAATAAACATGTATTCCATACATCACGTCTCTCCTGATTGAAATGAAGCTCAGCGCCAGTTCAGGCAGGAAGACCTATCACTTCGTATTGCGCATCATGGCAATACTCGCTCCCTTCACTAAATGATAGGGAGCGCCACTACTCAGCTAACCTATCACTTCCCTCCATTCAAAAGCCTAATTATCGCACCTGTTAATCCCTCTATATATGCTCTCCCCTTTTCCATCAGCTGTCTTCCAGGTGTCAACGCGCAACCCTCCTCCACCCCTTCGCCTCCTGCTTCCAACTCAGGGCCAAGCTTAACCTTCTCCCTTCCAACCGGACCTAACCACTCATCACCACCACCAGTGTCTAGACCCAGGGGGGTTCATCGGAAACGGTTCTTTCCCTTCCCGAATGATATCCTACAAAACCTGGGCCTAATCGCCCAGCACCATTTCATTCACTTGTCATAAACTGTCATCATTATGTTTCATTTATATAATGTGACCCGATAATAAACATGTATTTCATACATCACGTCTCTCCTGATTGAATTTGCGTGTTTGCTCCGTAAAGCTACGTTGTGTGATGAATGGGTTTGCTTCCCGTGCCGCAAGTTCTGGTCGCTCAGTGATAATACTTATATTTCTGGAATCTGTGGAATCTCAGTTTGCTAGCTGATGTCTTGTTTGTGAAGATCCGATAAGTGGTTGAGTGTTTCTACCATGAGTTATGTGCTAAGTGCGTGTGGGCGGCGCATTTTCAATATCTAAGTGAGGAGTCAGATTCAGCTCTGGACCTGATGGCATCCCTGGCCGTGTTCTCAGGGTGTGTGCAGTTCAGCTGGCAGAGGTGTTCACAGACATCTTCAACAGGCCCCTGCTGGAGTCTGTACAGATGTTTAAAACACTCCACCATTGTTCCTGTCCCCAAAAAGACAAAAAACACCAGCCTCAACGACTACCGCCCAGTAGCACTCCCCAGACCCCAGGCAGTGCAGGTGGGAAACATCACATTCTCCACCCTGATCCTCAACACCGGAGCCCCTCAAGGCTGCGTGCTCAGCAAACTCCTCTCCTCCCTGTTCACACACGACTGCATGGCCACACACAGCTCCAACACCATCGTGAAGTTTGCTGACGACACGACCGTCATCGGCCAGATCACCGACGGCGACGAGATGGCGTACAGAGAGGAGGTCGAAAGCCTGACATCTTGGTGCCAGGATAACAACCTCCATCTCAACGTCAGCAAAACCAAGGAGCTGACTGTGGATTACAGGAAGCAGCCGAGAGAGGGACACGCCCCCATCGCCATCAATGGGACTACGGTGGAGAGAGTCAGCAGCTTCAGGTACCTCGGTGTCCACATCACTGAGGACCTGACATGGACTCTTCACTCTTCTTCCTCCGCAGGCTGAGGAGGTTCAACATGCACTCCAGGATACTCTGCAACTTCTACAGGTACACCATAGAGAGCATCCTGACCTTCTACAGGTGCACCATAGAGAGGATCCTGACCTTCTACAGGTGCACCATAGAGAGTAAACCTGACCTTCTACAGGTGCACCATAGAGAGTATCCTGACTGGCTGCATCACGGCCTGGTACGGCAGCTGCACCGCCCTAAATCGTGAGGGTGGTGAAAAGTGCACAGCACATCACCAGGAGGGAGCTGCCATCCATGGAGGACCTTTACTCCCAGCGGCTCAGGAAGAAATCCCTCCGGATTATAAAAGACCCCCATCACCCCAGCCACAAACTGTTCTGTCTGCTGCCGTCTAGCAGGCGCTACCGAAGCATCCGGACTAAAACCACCTGTCGTGGCCCATTCTTGTGGGATATCTAAAAACTGTGCCACGTCAACAGCGATCCGCTTCTTGACTCACACGTTAAAAAACATCCAAATAAAGCTCTGTAGGCGCTGATTTCTTTGCCTTCCTTGGCCGATTTATTTACTTCCATATATTTAAACAAACAAAATAAACAAAATGATCAGTTTAACATGAGGTCAAAGACTGTTCCGATTCCCCGTTCATTGCTGGAGACAATTTCCTCCTCACGCTCAGTCCCACCCCTTCCTTATATCACAGGTGTGGCCCGCAGTAAATCAAAGTTTTTCTCCGAATATTTAATTCGGTACCAATACATAAATGGAAAGAATATTAAGATCTAAATTAATAAGAAAATATTACACTCATTGTCAACACATTCCAGCCCCTATTTGCATAGAATATAGCAATTACAACAAATCATAAATAGATTCAATATTCAAAACAAATATATTCATTTTCTTCTTGTCAGAGTTCATAGATGAGATTCATCTTGAGTTCATAAAAAAAATTAAAAATCGATTTTTCTAGCTTCAGCCAGTAGTCCACTTAATCTCCAGCTTCCAGCAGCAATCCAGGGTTTGTCACCTTCCTTCTTTGAGTGATCTCCAAGAGCAATCTTTTCCATTTCAGGATCCAAGCTACAGCTCTTTTCAGGCTGTTCCAATCTGAGTAGTGCTCAATTAGTTCACTTGTGGGACTTTTCCCCTTAATACTCATCACATTTACAGTGACATTCTTTTTCACTTCAGGATCACCTGGAGAAAGAGAGCTTTGTGACATTTTGTCTGGGTTCCCTGGCCACTGAGACTCCTCCTCTTGCAGGAATTCGGGTCCATGTAGCCATCTTTTAGACTTTAGGAAGGCTTCAATGTTTAGCCCCCGGGAAGCATCATCGGCCGGATTTTGTTTGGAGTCTGGAGTCATATCTCCACTGAGTCTCATTTGACATGTTGTGAATAACTGCAATCCGATTAGCTACAAAGTGTGGAATCGCTTGGTTTGATTGCATATATATTTAAGTACAGACTGGCTGTCTGTCCAAAAGATGGACTCTTGGAGGTTTAGCTGTAGCGCTGAGCATAACATCCGATCCATCCTTGCAGCTAGGGTGGCTGCTGTAAGCTCCAGTCTGGGTATAGTCATCCTTTTGAGAGGGGTTACTCTAGCCTTTCCCATCACTAAAGCAACATGAACTTCGCCCAAGCTGTTGACACATCTGAGATAACTTGCAGTGCTGTATCCTTGCTCACTGGCATCACTCAAGTGATGCAACTGCATGGTTTCCACTTGGACAATATCCTCAGGTTTGAAGCATCTGCTTACCTGCAAATGTTTTAATTGTTCCAACTCAGTCAGCCATTTTTCATATGGTTTGGAGAACTGACCAGGGATTGTTATATCCCATCCACACTTAGCCTGACAAAGACCTTGAAGAACATGTTTTGCCTTTAGTACAAAGGGGGCAGGTAGACCTAACGGGTCATATACTGAACTGACAGTAGAGAGCACAGCTCGTCGGGTAAGGGTCCTGTTTTTTATTGCAATTTGGAATCCAAATGTGTCGTCTTCAATATTCCAGTACATTCCAAGAGCCCTTTCCACAGGTAGCTTCTCTCTATCCAGGTCCAGTTCCTTGATCTGTTTGGCTTTGTATTCATCAGGTATAGCAGCCAGGACAGCACGGCTATTGCTAATCCATTTTGTTAGTTTGAAACCTCCTTTAGCACATAGTTCACTCAGATTCTTAGTGAGGATAATAGCTTGCTCTTCTTTTGCAACAGATTTCAGGCAGTCATCAACATAAAAGTTTGATTTAATGGTGTCAACTGCAATTGCATCACTCTTGTTCTTATTATCTTCTGCTGTCTTTTGCAGGGCAAAATTGGCACAGCTTGGTGAGGAGATGGCACCAACAAATGAACTTTCATTCGGTATTGCTCTAACCTTTGGCTTGTGTCACCATTTGGCCACCATAGAAATCTCAACAAGTTTGTGTCCTTTTCGTGAACTCGAACTTGGTGAAACATCCCTTCAATATCTGCCATAATGGCAAACTGTTCCTGGCGAAACCTCAGCAGAATGCCAAGAAGTGAGTTGGTTAAGTCAGGTCCTTGTAAGAGTTCATTGTTGAGTGATGTTCCTTTGTATGAAGATGTAGAATACAATACTACTCTACTCTTTTCACTTGTGGTACACCCCATGGTGGGGTATGTACCACACCTTGCCATCATTTGGATGAAGGTCTTTTGATGGCACCTTCTCCGCATAGCCTTTTTGTGATTACATCTTCCATGAAAACCTTGTACTCTTCAGCATAAGCAGCATCCTTCTTGAATTTCCTAGCAAGGTAATGTGGTCTTTGCTCAGCTATATGGTGATTATTGGGCATGATGACATCACTATTACGAAGTGGCAACAGTAGATAATAGTGATTATCCTTCAGCGTAGCTGCACTTGATACCAGCTCCATGAATTTACTTTCTTCAGCTGACATTTGAAGTTTTCCCTCATATTCTCTCTCTGGGAAATCATGATGATACTGATTTACAAGAGGCTTTTCCAGTTGTTCAATTGAGATGCGATTTACTGATGCCACTGGTCTTCCAAATGTGTCCACAGCTGTAGTTGAACTAAGCGGTCCATTGACGACCCATCCTAAGAGAGTTCTTACAGCATAAGGACCATTACCTTGACTATTTATGATTTGCCAGGGCTCCATTGCCTTTGGGACATCTACTCCGATTAAGAGTTCCACGTCCGCATCAATTTCTTGTAGTTGTATTTCCTTCAAGTAATGCCACCTGTTGAGATCCTTTTGAGAGAAAAGGTTCCTCTTTGTCACTGGTATCTTTGTTTGTGTGTATATCTTTTGCAGATCAATAAAGTTATTCCCATCCAAATCACCCACTTGTAGTCCAGTTATTTCATAACTATCCACTGGTTTCTTTTTACCCATTGTTTGCAGGAGAACTGTAGTCTTCCGTCCTGTTGTATTCAGCCGTCGCATCAGATTTTCTGTGCAAAAGGTTGATGTGCTGCCAGGATCAAGAAAGGCATATGTTTGTATAGTTTTGCTTCCTTTGGAAACTTTTATTTGTACTGTTACTATTGACAGTTTGCAATCTTTTCCAGCCCCGATGTCCTCTTCTTTATCCAGAACGACAGGAGTTCCACTGACTGATCGTTTAGTCCAATTAGTCATGTAGTCGTTTTCCTTTTCTGTTGGTTTATCGACGTGTAGAATGCTATGGTGCCTTCCTTGGCAGTGTAGGCATGTACTCCTTTTCCTACAAGCTTTGTTCATGTGGTCCCTGGTTAGACATCCAAAGCATATGCCTTTTTCCTTCAATAGTTGCACCTTTACATCACGTGGTTGCAGCTTTAACATTTCACATTCATTCAGCTGGTGCTTGCCTTTCTTGCAAATGCAACAATTACCATCCCACCTATTTGTAATCAGGCTTTCAGGTCGTTGATAGCTTTTTGGAATTGCAGTGTTACAGTTCCTCGTTTTTATTGCCATGGCAAAGCTACTACTTTTACCTCGTTGGTTGATTTGCTGTCTGGAGTAGGATGTAGTAGCTTTTGGGATGGCTCTCTGGGATGGCATAACATCATGAATATCACCAAAGAGGGGATCTTGCAGAATACTGGCTTGCTTTTCCATAAACACAACAAGATCAGAGAATGTGGCTCTTCTTTGGTTTCGTTCCAGAAGCTTGAATGCTGTATTTCTCCACTTTTCCTTCAGCTTGTATGGCAGTTTTGACACAATGAGCTTTAAAGTAGATACAAGATCCAGTTCTTCCATGCTTTTTAGTTCCTTCATAGCATTGCAGCATCCTCTCAGGTAAAGGGCATAGGCATAATGCTTTTCCATCATCAGGTTTAATCATGCTCCAGTTGAGGGCTTTCTCCATGTAGGCATTTGCAATTTTCAATTCATCTTCAAAGTGAACTTTCAGAAGTCTTCGTGCCTCAGCATAACCTCTCTCTGGTTCCATGTGAAAGCAGCTCCTCACCAGTTCCCTAGGTTGGCCATTAGTGTATTGTTCAAGGTAATAAAGTCTATCTTCATCACAACTAGTTGTATTCTCAATGCCATGTTTAAATGCTCGCATGAATGTTTGGAAACTTAAAGGGTCACCATCAAATACAGGTATTTGTCTGGAGGGAAATGAGGATTGTTTCTGATGTAACATTAGTAAATCTACAATATCATTTTGCCTCTGGATCACAGTTATCAAATCTTTACTATGAATACTAGAGTCTGGTGGCTCTTATGTTCTCGGGCTCAACAATGGAGCTGGTTCAGAGGGGTCTAATGCAAATATTCATTCATTCCATCTCTTTCCTGTACTGTAGCATGTCTTTCAGGGCCCGCATAAAAAATGTCAAACACCTTTAATTTGGCTTCAGATTCGGCTATATGCTCCTCCAGTTCCATTCTCTCCAATTCAGCTTGTAATTTTCTTCATTTCCATTGCCTGTTTCCGTTTTAATGTGGACATCCGTGCTTGTAATGCAGCTTTCTCCGTGGCTACTTTAAGATGAGCTGAGGCTATCGAAGTTGCAGATCGTCTTGTTTGTTTTGAACATTTTGATATCCTAGACTCATCGGATACATTGGAGATACCATCATGAGGATTAACAAACATCTGAGGGTCTGGTGAAAAAGTGTTTCATGAATCCACTTCCTTTAGGAAATTCTCAAATGTTTCCATTTTGGGCTCATACCAGTCCAACGTCTCATTTTCCTTTATTTCAGAAGGTAAAAGTATTTGGACAGCAGCATGAGCATCTCTAAATTCATCCAGAGTCACTTTTAATTGTTCCACACCTCGTAACACCCTTTCACTATTTCCACTATCAGCAAGCAGTGGTCTGAGTTCATTCAGTTTGCACGTGCACGCGCCCAGTTTCCCTTTTTTTTAACTCATTGATTGTCTATTTTATCAGGTTCTTCAGCCATCATGACATCATTTCCTTGTCCTTAGGATAACACCTTATCAATTATTTTGATCGTTCAATCCGCACTTTAATCCAAACATTGCGTCGTCACAAACATTTCTCTCTGCTCCATTCCGTTTCCTTTTATCTTGGTAGGCATCCAGCATATACATCCCGATCATCTTTAATATCTTTCTTCTGGCTTAAGAGTTCATCTCATTCCTAATATTAGTCCATTTACTCACTGTTCTTGATCCGTCCTTTGTTTACTCGCGGCCCTCCGCATGGCTCAACAGCTGATCGTTGCGCAATCCTTATGCTCTGTCCACGGCTCTTCCATTCACAAATCTCAAAACCGGGATTCCAGTCAGCGATGAGTCTTTCTGTGAATGTTATTAATTTGCAATTAAGTAACAGCTACTTGGTAAGCTATTGCAGCAGGTAATGTTACCTGCAAACAGCTGACACTAATTTAACAGCAGATATCAGCTGCAATCACTTAATATCTGAACCATGCATCTACAATGTCAAAATACATTAAAAAAAAAAAGAAAGATTTAAAGCCAGTACACTTCTCAAAGGAAGCACGTCTTGGATAGGATAGAGACCCTTCTCTATCTCTAAGCAGGATAAGAGACCCTCATTTATCTCTAGACAGGCACATTTAGATGACATGTTGATGGAGTCAAGATTGACTACAGGATGTTAGTGAAGATCTATACTTGTATGTATTCAATATAGGGCTGGGCAACGATTATAACGCGTTAACTTGCCCAGCCCTAATTCAGTAAAAGTTGTTCCTTCAGAGCATGTTGAGGAGAGGACCCGTGCTCGTCTGTTGAATAAAGGCATATTCAACTTACTTTGTGTGTCTTAGCATCATCTTTAAGTCCCGGTCGGCTCAGATCCGTTTGTTTAGAAAACAGCTAACGTTAGCAGATAAAAGTAGCTATGTTCTACTAACATTATACACTACACACATAATCTGCTCCCACACACAAAATAACGTCATTTAAAGTCATAAATACGGCAGCGACAGATATTATCTACATCCTGTGTAACTTTAACATTATAAACTTACCCATGAGATGTTTCCTGGAGATCCCCCAGACTTCTTCTTCTCTCGCATAAAAAACCGCATGTGCATCAGCAATAATAGTCCCCGGTAATTCACTTCCGTTGTGGCTTTTTTATTTGCATCGCGGCGTTTTTATTTGCGCGGCATTTCTGTTTCTTTTTATTTGCAGCGTTTTTTTTATTTGCAGCGTTCTTTTATTTGCAGCACCCTGGCCTCTCAGGGCCACCGTATCTTTCACATCAGTTATTCCAGCGGTCCGGAGTCTTTGACTGTGTCGTGGCCCATTCTTGTGGGATATCTAAAAACTGTGACACATTAACAGGGATTCTTGACTCACACGTTAAAAAACATCCAAAT
This sequence comes from Notothenia rossii, assembly GCF_949606895.1. Lineage (NCBI taxonomy): Eukaryota > Metazoa > Chordata > Actinopteri > Perciformes > Nototheniidae > Notothenia > Notothenia rossii. The sequence goes on from NC_136905.1 coordinate 62,364,012, forward strand.
AAAGCTCTGTAGGCGCTGATTTCTTTGCCTTCCTTGGCCGATTTATTTACTTATTTTATTTATTTCATTTACTTGTATTTACTTATTTAAACAAACAAAATAAACAAAATGATCAGTGTAACATGAGGTCAAAGACTGTTCCGATTCCCCGTTCACTGCTGGGGACAATTTCCTCCTCACGCTCAGTCCCACCCCTTCCTTATATCACAGGTGTGGCTCGCAGTAAATCAACGTTTTTCTCCGAATATTTAATTCGGTACCAATACATAAATGGAAAGAATATATTAAGATCTAAATCATTAAGAAAATAATACACTCATTGTCAACACAGAAAATGGCTCTAACCACCAAACTCAGGGACAGTTTCATCCCACAGGCAATAAGACTGTTAAACTGTTACGAACTTAAGATACACAAGGAAGAAAGGACTCAAATGCACGACCCGGGAGCCAGAGATAAAGTATAAGTAATATACTTTATTTGCCAAAAGGATATACAAAAAGAAAAAACACTCTTTGCGAGGTGACAAAAAATAAAGAGCTTCAATAAGTAGTGATGGCAGTTTGACACTGAAGCTTCGAACGGAGTCCGAACCAGCAACTGCTTCATTTCCTGAATGAATCAACTCACTGGTTCGCCGTCCAATCAGGTGATTCAATGCACTGCCTCGTCTCGATTCTGACAGGTGACAGGTTGAAACAGTTTCAAATTTGAGCGCTTCAACACTTTATAACCGCTCTAAACAATGCGCAATGTGTGGGTTGTTGTCGTAGTTTGCATTGTTGCTGTTGAGTTGTTGTTGGCATTGCATTTGAATTGGATCATTATAGAGCAAGCCAGGAAGAAAAATAGGTCGTTCTGGCTCGTGAAACACTTCGAAATGTGGAGAAGTTGTGAACAAAAAGACAATGACTAATATAAAAACACTTCTATGGTGTAAGGAATTGATAGCCCAGTGGATAGAGCCGCCGGCCAGGATGCGGCGATATCGTCAGCGCAGCTGGTTCAAAGCTCGGAATAGTTCAACTTTTAATCATTGCTTTTCAACTTTAATACTTTAATAACTGATAAAAGGCCCTCTCCCCCCCAAAAAATGTCAAGCACTCTCTAGTCTCTTCTCAATAACCCAATACACACTATTATCAATCTTTAATTGCAAATAGAACATGATATTCAGTCCAAGTGTGTGTATGTGTGTGTGTATGTGTGTGTGTGTGTGTCGAATATTTTTCAAGGCAAAGATACGTTAAACCCACTGCAGCCTTGCACTTCGCCAGGAGAGGTCGCTGTAACTGAAGCTTCGAGAAATGAACCTATTTCCGACACAATTGTCCAAGTGGTTCGACGCTTCATTCAAAGCTTCATTTTGCCATCACTATCAGTCAACAACAAACGCTCACTACGTGAGCAACAAAACTTACAAAAAGTTTTCAGGAGCATGAATCAAGGTAAGTGCCAAGAGAAACAAATACTGACGAGCAGAGTTCTTACATGAGGACAGGACAAGACGAACTGACACTGAACACTGGGAGACTGGGGAATTTAAACACTCAACAACGAGACACAGGTGAAACAATCAGGGGCGGGGCTGACGCTGATGAAGGCGGGAGAACACATAAGGAAAGGGAGTCAAGGGACCTGAAATGAGACGTGACAAAAACAAAACAGGAAGTGAAAAACAATACAAAATAAACAACATGAAACATGACTGACTTAACACTTCTGGCGGTGCACAACATAAACACCTGAACTGTTGAAACAACATCCACAATATTCATCTGGCTGATACTTAAAAAATATTTATCTATTTACCTAATATATCATATTTCAATTAGTTGCATATACATGTATAGACTCTTATTGCACTATTTCACTATTTCACTTTTTTAAACTATTTTTCTTCTTGTATTTACTATTTACTTGCACTATATTTTTCTGTTTGTCTGTGTTTTGTGTTGCACTGTTGGAGAAGCCTGTGACACAAGATTTTTATTGACATAACTAGACTGTAGCTGTGTTGGTTTGACAAATAAAGAACCTTGAACCATGTTAGCATTTTTTCAATCAGGTCTAATTCAGAGGCTCCGCGTTAGACTTGTGTTTCGTATGGCTAAACATTTTTCATATCGTCAGTTAGCTGAGTTTCTTCCCGTTAAGTGGATATGACACATTCATAGGTTGTTAAATGTTAAGAAGCCCTCAGACGCTGTTTCTTGCAATATGTTGCATTTTGCCCCGCGGACGGGGGCACTGGGCTCAACAGGTTAACAAATGCCCGCTTTCTATAGGGTTGGGCGATGACTGAGGGTCTTTTAATGGAGGGATAGCCTCTAACGCCATAAAAATAAATATATTTTAGGAAATCTTCCACTCTACATATGTGCCAGATTTGCTCCAGTTTGTGACTTTTACAACCTCAGATCCAGTGCCTTGATACGGTTCCAGGTTCCTGCTGTGCAGACTGAGGCTGGAAAAAGGAGTCTCTTTTATTATGGTCCTTGGTCTTGGAATGACCTTCAATCACGCCTCAAACTGACGGCACTTGTTTCTATAGCCTGTTTTAAATTGAAGTTGTCAGAAGTCCTTACCACCATGCTGCTCTTGCAGTAATAAGTAGTGCCTTTCTTACTGTCCTAATGTGCACAATGTAGTACCTGCTTTTTTTTTCGTCTTTTGTTTTCTTAGTTATGTTCTCTGTATTTTATATGTTTGTGTTATGTGTTATGTGTAACGTTGCTGCCTTCTTGGCCAGGTCAGCATTGTAAATGAGATTTTATCTCAATGCTTTTTATCTGGTTAAATAAAGGTTAAATAAAATAAAAAAATACTTCAGAGTGGGAAACTAATAATTAAAGAATTTCTAATAATTGATTGATATTCATGTAGAAACAACTTAATTTAGCCTCACTTGAAGGATGAAAAAGAGCCTCTGCTCCAGGAATCTGGTATCTTGGAAGGAGCCAGGATACCCACAAAGGTGTTGATGAAGGCCCTTCCCATCAATTATTGCCTATGATGGAAAGAGCTTTCTGCCAAGGTAATCCTGGCACTTGGGTCCTTTTGGGAGTCTTTATGCAGACATGGCAGCCATCAATGTCATCCACATACCTGAAGAACAGGAGGCCGTGCAATGCTTTTGCCAACCTCATCCAGTGCTCCAGCGGTTGGCCGTGGGATGACGTCCTGGCAAAGGGATTCCATTTTCTTGGCTCTAGTTAGCACCAATCTGCAGATTGTAGGCACCATTCTGAAACCATTTTGTAAGATATGTTTTTTGGCAACCAGTAGACTGAGATCAGCAAACATACCTCATGTAACCAGCCGTGTTCTTTGATGGCATAATCCTCAAGAGGGGCTCCATGGACTGTCACCCCAGCCTTCAGTCAGCATTCTGGTCCTTCTGACCATCCAATAACAGACTGGCATATCAACATTTAGCATTGCATTGGGTTTTCAGTGTCCAAAGCCATCTACCAAATAAAGGAATTATATGTTGAATTAACCAGTAGTAGTTGCGGGGAACCTGAAGTTGATGCTGGAAGATTTATTTCGGTAAAGTTTTAACGTGATAGGGGTGTGACGAATCAGGGAAGGACACATCATGACTAAAAGGACCCTATCAAAAAGTTATCATGGGTATCTGCGTCATCGTCTTCAAAGGTAACCGTTTCTTCCTAGCCAGACTAAATGGCAAACCTTTAGTTAAAAAGGTTCCAAAACACCTGAATATTTTTCCCTCGAAAAAGGTATTAATGTGGATGTAGCCACAGTTTGTGTTTATGTCTTCGTCATGTCAACCTTTGGCAGGTGCATATCACAGCCTTATCATGGAACACTTGGCCCTTGTGGAGGTTATATTTGCTCTGTGCTGCCGTAAGCACCTTTCCTGACACATTATACGAATTAGGGTCTTATTATGGGCTCTGCCAGGAGCTGCATGTACCGGTGATTAGTAATAAGGGCAGCGATAAGGTGAGTCAGCAGCAACTGGCCTGATTACAGCAGCTGGACCTTAGGAGGCAAATCCTTCCCATCCCCGGTAAACAAAGACAGCAGGATAGGAAACACACTGATTTAGTTTGTATTGTGGGTTTGAACAGAACAGTAAGGTAACATTTCAAGAAGGATTAGGGTTAGGGTTAGGTTAGTAATCAAAGGAATGTAATATGTTTAGTGTAAGATGTTTTGAGAAGAGAAGACACAGAAGAGCCAGTTTGGTTCATAGGAATAGATCAATATTTTATATTGTTTTGTAGCAAAATGTTTTCACACAGAAACATGTTTTTTTCTTGTTTTTGTCCTCGAACCTCAGGTGAGAGTCATGACTATGTCAAGTCAAGTAAACGCTTAAATTGTATTGTCAGTTAACATAGTGGCAGAGGAGGTTACATGATGTCACAGGTAAAGAGAGCAGGTTAAAAGGTCAGTTTCCCCAAATAAAAGAAAAAGGAATCTTCATATTCATCTTTATAGGTTTACATTCATGCAGAAATGTTCGTTTCATTTACTCAAGTTTTGAGATTTGTTTGAATTATTCTCTTTCAGGATTTAGTCAAAATAAACTAAAGTTCCTGTGATTTTGGTCAAAAATAACATTTCCCCTGTTTGTGTCATAGCAAACAAGCTCTGTGTCAGAGGACAACACATATTTCAAAAGGATTGATTCATTGTTGTATTGGTCTCTTTAAGATAAATGGGAGAAATAATGCCAAACTTTTGTAATGGCACTGAAGAAAATACAACAAATAGTGCTATAAGCTCACACAGAGTTTATACCCCCATATGTATTAAATAGATAGCTTCTGTGGTATACGTGTTATGGTTACAACTCTGAAAACTGTCTGTTGGTATATAATGCTATTTTGCACACTAACTGTTTTATTGTGGAGGTAGACATTTCATAGTGGGATAATAAATCCTTGGCAAATAAACCAAGACATTTGAATTTATCTTTTACATTTTAGCCGACCCTTTAAATCAGCCAGTAGTTTACATGTGACATCATGTAAAATCCTATTTCAGTGAGCCAACTAACAATGACCAAGTTGGTACACCACAGTAAAGCACCTTCTCACTGTTTGCTTCACATGAAAATAAAAGTACTACTGCACAATCCCCCCCCGCCCCTTTACATTCTCACCCAGTTTTTGTACAAAAAAAATGTCAATATACAGAACAGTACACCGAGGATGAAAATAATACAAAAATTATGACCACCCGACATTTTTTAAATGCAGCAGAAACCCACAATATATCGAGAAAGGCATCAAAATGTTTAGGGATGTCTTGGCAGTAATCCCAATAGCCACTAATTCAAAGAATCATACTGCAATGTACAGCTCTGAATGAAAGACGGTAAAAGATGAATGGTTCTTTTGATGAATCAACTCACATAATACATAATACTAACTGTGGTTCTGTATCACGCAATCTTGTGAGATATATTTCAAGCTAGTTTCCAGCTGTTTGGCCCTTTTTAAAAAGTTATCTTTTTCCCATTTTCTCCACTTAACATCCTCCCTTGAGCAGCATAATGACCTTCATCAAACTAATAAAAGTCAATTTGGACTCATTCCGCCATTTAACCTGGCTAAATGAATAAGTGGCGTACTCCCTTGTTATTGTTAACTAAAGAGAATTAGAGCCGTATACATCCTGCTGTGAGGATAAGCAAATTATTGTGTGGCCTTGATGGATTTCAAAGACTATTCCCATCTGGTGATACTAATATGTGCTGTAAGCATCAGAGACAGTATCGTGAGGATAACACTGGGCTTACATCAATGTCATTTGAGCCTAAAGGTGAAACTGTCGTCAATATTAGCCATTCAAAGCTCTCAAAAAGACATTTTGGAAATAAACCTGAGCTGGAAACAAACTCAATTTCATTGGGTAAAAAACTATTCTTTGAAGCGTTTGCAAACAAGTGAAGAAGTTTGTGTTTTGAGCTGCTTGTGATCCTCTTGTGCATTTGGATTGTTTGTTGTTTTTCCATTTGCTTTCATATTTAAATAATCACATATGATCCATAACCTGAGGTAGAAATCCAGGCTGGGTTATACTGGCTAATTTTGCCTCAGTGTTTCTAATATCTAAGGCCTAAAGAACTTACTGTAAAAAAGGTTTCTTTTTGTAACTGATTGAAATGTGTAATTTTGAGTGATGTGAAGGGATAGCTGTGTATGTGTATAATCTCATTAAAAGAGCTGTGCCTGCTGAGGAATTACCTCAAATAATAAATAGTAAAAATGGTAGAAAAACCAAGATGAAAATAAAAATGACTTTGTTTTAATGTTCGATTCGCTCTTCCAGTCTTTCTCGCTACTGTCGCAGCAGTCCCATTTTCTGTTGCAGTAGTTCCATTTCATGCTGAGGGTCCAAGACATTGTGACGCACATTCAGTTCACCACAGCCAAGGCAAATCCTCTTGGCATTCAGTTTTTCGATAAAGACTTAGTAAATCCACTCAGAATTGATCATCGTTTTCCCCCCTCTTTCTCTATGAGACACTTTAATATGCCTTGTGGTTGGGAAATTATTCCCACTGCACAATCCAGGAATCAGTGTGGTTTTGACATGGGAACAGTATTGAAATACAGTTAGACACTTTCAGAGATTTGAGATAATGGCCAGTAATCTATGGATTTTAGTGTCTTTTCTCACATCATTTAGACAGTATTCACATGGATGAACTTCATGCAGTACCCAAATGCAGATTCCCATTTGCAACACCTTGCCAAAACACTCATGTCCCTTTAGCTCCTGATATAGATTTATTGGCCATGGACCTCATAGTAAGACCCACTCAAACTGTGCTTTCCATCACCCACTCCGCGCTTTCGAAAGCAGGTTTCTCGTCCTCACTGTCATCGTACTGCAGCAGCATGCCGTTAACAGACAGACTGCGCTTAGTCCAGATGTTACTGATTCTGCGAGGGTGGCTACCGTGACACTGTGCCGCCCCCACGTGACCCATGTCAAACGAGTGGCTCCTCCTGGGCTTACCCTCTTGGGGCATCCCTAACAGACGTCCCAGCATGGTGGTTGACTCGGCCCTACCAAGCAGGGGTTGTTTATCAGACGGGGGTACCATTGCTACCGTGATCATAGCATTGGAAGAGGTAGTGGGGCCAGAAGCCCGGTGGTGGTCCCTTGCTACCCCTCGCAGCTCCAGTGAAGTGAAGGCTCCTAAAAGGTGGTCCAGGTTTGGCCGTGCTTTGGTGCCATGCCTCCTGAACTTGCTGCTGGGCAAGGTGCTGCATTCACTGCTCTGCATGCTGTAGTGGTCGCCAGCCCCCCTTCCTATTTTGCTGTCTAATGAGTTAGAAGATGATGATGATGATGAAGATAGACTGCTCTGGAGGGATCCACACTTGAACTCTACCATTTCCTCACGCATGACCACCACTGTGGATTTGACCTGCGGCTGGGCACCGCTGAACCGGTTCAACCCCCCGTTGGTCTGCGAGTACGTGTTGCTCACAGCAGGTAGTTTATCGGTCTGGATGCCACTTGTCACCTTGTACCGCACCATGAGGATGATGATGAACACCAGCAGCGTGGCCACGATGATGCCGCCGATGACTAGGATCATGGTGCCACCCAGGAAGCCACTGTGGAGAGAATGGCACTGCGGGTAGTCCTCCGTGGTTATGAACTGGACACAGCCGACTATGTTGGTGGCAGTTAGGGTGGTAGCGGTGTCATCCCAGATGGCCAAGACACACAAGTCATACTGCATTCCTGGGACAAGATTTGTGACTATGAAGGCTCTGTTAGTCATGGGAATCATCCTGACAAGACACAAAAAGATACGGCATGAAAAATACAGACCTCTTGCTGTGGAAGTGCAAGGTTAGAAGACTTTACATTTGAATGAAACACTGGTATGGTTCGTTATACAAGAGCAGATCAAAGGAATTGCCAAAATGAAGCATGCTAAGTAGCTATTTATATGCACAGAGTAATTCAGAAAGATGACTTCATTGGTCTCAGTGTATCCCATTTGACATGCATGAGGCAAAAGCAATGAGATAAGTATTCAATGGCGACTTTTTGAACATTGTTTTGGCTGAATATAAATTATTTTATGTTCCATTTAACAAGCATTCATTTGTTTCAACTCAATCTGTTACAATGTCAGATGTTTAAATATTACTGAATACTAAGCCTCGCTGCTTTTGACTGAAATGAACGTCAATCTGCAGAAGATTAATTCTCTAAATTGTATTGCCAATCAATGCTATGCTGCATGAAACACTGAATTGTGTAGACAGCCAGTGATAGAGGCCTTTTTCCAACAAATTAATCCGACTACACAGACTGCAGTGACATACACATGTAACAAATCCCAAAAACAGCTATATTAACGTTTTTTTAGATAATTTAAGCAACTAAACTCATTAAAAAAGCTATCTGATTAATGCAGTTTGTGAACAACAGCGAAGTGTTATAAACCTTTCCAAAAAAACTCATCAAATCAGATTGAAACAGCGTTTGGATATCAAATGTATGTAAGCCCTTTGCAAACACTGTATACACAGTCTGGAATTCCGTACATATTGGACTAATCTGATTTCCATTTTTGTTGAGTGCCAATGTTCTTTTTTTTCACAAGTCTTTTTATTTCATTATAGTGTACAGTAATCTATGCCATTTAATTTATATTGTAATATCACACTACACTCCCCCCTCCCTCCCTCCACCCGCACATGCCCACACAGGCGAAACCAAAAAATGCTTATAAATATAACTTAAACAACAGAGCCATGAAAATAAACATAAAAACGGAAAAGGAAAAAACAAAAAAAGTGCCAATGTTCAATGCACTCCAGGAAATGTGTGGAGGCTTGGTTGTTGGATGGGCCCGACTTTTGTCATGAAAACAACTTAAAGCTAGCATTTTCCTTTAAATTAGCAGTACCCATATTGTACAAGTCGTGGCAATGCACATACTCAAACTGCGATGAACCAGAACTATTAAGGAAGCTGGAATACGACTATAAACATCTGTTCTCTGAGATCAATGCTCTGTACGAATGAATATAAACCGCGTTTCAAAGTCAACCACTTTGTATTAAAGCTTTGTTTTGCATATTGAAAGTAAGAATATAAGAACATTTATTTTGGGGAATATACTCAAGAAGCATTTGGGCTGATCAAAAGTCCTACATTGTCATGGTAACAGCTGAAATACAGCAATAAGGCACATATCCAAACCTTAACCTTAAACGTGTTGTAATGCATTGAATAACATCAGCAGTTACAACTGATATCTATTGTGCACAGTGAGTGAACAGCAATTACAATGTATTTTGAGTTAAAAGTCTTTAAACAATGCGTTATAATATGAGTGTTTATTACTATAATTCTACAGTTATATAGAATAGCCTTGAGTTTTATAGAAAGTGTTACCTGAAATGGAAATACGTAACCAAAATTCAAGAATACATGTTGGAAAGGTTTAGCATAAATGTAACGTAAAGTGGTAATACTGGTATTGCAAACTTGACAGAAAGGGCCTAAGCTAAAACAATGCCAAAGGGGCAGAGTAAATAAGAACATTTACTGAAGTATTGTATTTAAGGACATTTTTTAGGTACTTTTACCTTACCTGGTATTTCCATTTTGTGCTACCTCTTACTTTTACTTCACTACAATCGGGTAGAGATATTGTACTCTTTATTCCCCATCTTCTTTTGAAAAGATTAGTTATGAGTTAATTTTCAGGTTCAAATTATTAGTACGAAAATAAAATCGGTTAATGAATTATGATATACTATTATGAATTAAAATACCTTGGAGTATAAAAAGTAATAAAAGGTAATTCAACATTTACCAACAGCACAATTAAAGCTGTTTTGAAACAAGGGATCATTATCAGAATCCAGCTATATAATGTTTCAATTATTTACCTCTACTATGGGGTTATATTCCTTTCACTTCTACTTACCGGTACTCCTTCCATCACTGAATAATGCTAAGATCAAAATGTCTTGTATAATATAATTTCACTTGGTGGGTGGTATCAATGGAGCAGATATTGAGCTTGGATATATCTGAAGGAAGATGTTGGAAACCATTGCTATATAGCCTATTACTGAGACCACAAAACATGGAGTAGCAATCAATGGCTGTAACACACTGGGAGTAAACAATGGCCCTTATAGACTCTTCACCATATGTGTACCTGAAAATAGATTCCTCAGTCGTCTATAGATTATTAGCTTGCCGTTCCCTTCCAGTACATGTATCCTCATCTTTGATCCCTCTGAATCGCAGGGAGCCCAGACACCAGAGGGGCTGCAGTCCATTATTCATCCATAATTGTATTTTTACATAACTAGGAAGAGTTGGCTCACGTTTGAGAGAACTCACGCAATATTTCTCCTCCCCCACGTGGCTCTGATTGATTTTTAATCATGCCATTGCTTGAGTGCGGGCAGTACCCTGGGAAACTGTGTTAGCCAACAAGAGGAGAGCAGTAGGTGTGCGTGTGCAAGCAATGAAGTCATACTGATGTTAATTCAAAGACAGTTGTGGCCTCTCTGTGCACGTAATCTTTTCCTTCCAGCTCCTAATTTTTTTTCTGACATGCAAAAGTATTGCACAGCCGTTATTATACAAGACCAGATAAATCCATTGCTTTCGGCCATTTTTCTACTGCATACTGTGTGTGGTAATTATGAAGTAGAAAACATTTTTTAAACAGCGAATCATGAGGGCAATTTGGAAGTATGAAATAATGATTCTTGACTAACAACACCATCAGGAATGCTATTAAAATAATCACTTTTTTACGGAAAATAATTCAGTAAATATACCACACATATCAGTGGTATGTTTGCACATTAGATAAAATCCATGAAAAAAACAAGATAAGTCATCCGACAATTCCATCACCGGGGGAACAAATATACTGAAAATTCATATTGTTCTCTTTTTTTCTGGCATGACAATCTGGCACTGCAAGCAAGGAAATCAGATAAACACCTTATTATTGAATTTGCATGGATAGTGAGTTGCATTGACATTTTTTGAACAAAGTAATATCTTTCTTCAATATTGTGTACAGTTCTTATCTCATATTCCCAGCTAATAACCAGACTTCTCTTATTTTCGCAATGATCTTTCATTAAATGGCTCTGGCTGGGATGCGCAGTGCAGGAAAATGACGAAGGACTACGGCACAGACTAAGTGAATTCATGAAGTGGTGCTAAAGGATTTACCATCCATTGTTGGTTCGTAGGGAAGAATGAAGCTGACAGGAAATTGCAGTACATGTTGACCACAACAGGCTACCAATTTTCCCTCCATTCTGATGCCGTGAATACCATTTTTATTATTCTAAGGGTGGTCTTTGGCAAAGATATCTTAGAGCTGTCAGACAAATTGAATCCTTTAGGTTCACAACAAGGATTCATCGAACATGTATCTATTTGTTTGTTCCTACAGCAAAGTGTGGCATCTTTTTTTCTTTTCCAAAATGATTTAATGTTTTACAACGAGGCTCTTTTCTATATTTCCAACTTGATTATAACATCTCGATATCACGGCAAGACGTGAACATGTGACGATTTACCATGCTGGGAGACGTGAAGATGTCACGATTTTGTCCCTTCAAACGTGACAGTTACACGGTATTGTTAACCCATGTTAATCAATGAAGAAATAACCGGAAATGCCAAGCAAATGCTACCCCGACGGTCGGTTGTTATTGTCAATATTAATATAATAATTATTTAATTTGTAATAGTCATACTCGATTACGCCGATGTTCTCGTTGCCCCAGCTGGTCGACACCTCTTTTAGCAGAAACAAAGGCTACATTAATGTATTAAATAGATGTTAATCCATGCGTGTGGATGTGGAATTAACGGACGTGAAGTTGTGCGATTGAGTTGCCAGGCAACAGCTTCGGTTCATGTTAATTTACAAACTCTTCAACTACAACCGCAGTTATATTTAAAAACATGTTAGAAGGCCACACAAAATACTTTAATGCAAATTAAAATGTAAATGTGAAGGAATGTGTGTATAACAAAATACATCGGTGATAAACGAAACCGGAAACTGACGTAGGCAAGATCATCAGCTCGATGATCGGATCGTTTAGCCGCAATGCATGCTGGGATTTGGTGTTTATGTGATGTGAAATCTGAAAACGTTTTTAAAAAATAAAATAATACTTTATTCCGAGTGTGCTTGCTTTTCTCTTTGAAAGTCATTATATAACGGCATTGTAATACACCGCTCGGCTGCATTAAATATTACATATCTGCCGTAGTTATCTATTTATAGAGCCCTGATGAGAAGACTTCGAGAAAAACAGGAGAACTGCCGCCAAAACTGAAAACGTGACGTGGATCATAAATATATAAGCAATTAAACAACATCTTACATTTATTTTCACACAATACGTCTCCTTGCAGTATCAACACTAATTCGGCTGACTTTTATATTTGATCCAATTGGTAGATAGGCTTTATAAACGGTGCAGAGCTGATAGAAAGGGACACCTGGTGGTTGAAGAACGTTATTGAATTTTATTATTTTATTATTAGATATTAATAGGATCCCTATAAAGTATATTCATTACTCGTTATTCTCTACTAATAGTTGATTAAAGACTGTATATAATGACTATAGTTTGCACATCCCTTTCAAGATTTCAAGATTTTCTAAGCTAAGGTTTATTGACATATCATAGTATACACAACTACGGTGTAGTTATGCAATGAATGAAAAACTTGGGTCACAGGTTCCTCAACAGTGCATTTCAAGAAATCTATCAATATGTGTGTATACCTCGACCATTAAACTGTCATTCCTCACATTTATTATACTATCTACATCTTATAAGAGTATAATACATTATGTACAATATCAGTTTAATAATAAACAAATAATAAACAAATAAGTGCTTTAACATAGTTAACATTGCAGGAAAGCAATATATTAGACGTTAAGTACTTTGTCAGGCTTAATATTTATCTGTAGATACAAATGTCACTGTGTGTGCTGTGTGCTCTGTATGTGTGACCATTAAAGAGGGTTTCATCCCTCCATATTCTTCTTCTATACCCCCAAAGCTTTTTTCTTATTCAAAAGAAGACCTTAACCTAAAGTACTCTTTAATGTTTAAATTAAGCCTTATTAGTTTGTCTGTTTTGCACATCCTCCTATTAATATCTAATAATAACAATTATAGATACAAGTAAATAGAAATCTACCAATTGGATCAAATATAAAAGTCAGCCGAATTAGTGTTGATAGTGCAAGGAGACGTATTGTGTGAAAAGAAATGGAAGATGTTGTTTAATTGCTTATATATTTATGATCCACCTCACGTTTTCAGTTTTGGCGTCAGTTCTTCCTGTTTGTCTAGAAGTCTTCTCAGCAGGGCTGTATAAATAGAGAACGACGGTAGATGTGTAATATGTAATGCAGCCGAACCGTGTATTACAATGCCGTTATATGATGACTTTCAAAGAGAAAAGCAAGCACACTCGGAATAAAGTATTATTTTATTTAAAAAAAATGTTTTCGGATTTCACATCGCATAAACACCATATCCCAGCGTGCATTGCGGCTAAACCATCCAATCCCCGAGCTGAGGATCTTGCCTACATCTGTATCCGGTGTCGTTTATGACGGATGTATTTTGTTATACACACATTCCTTCACATTTAATTTTTTTATTTACATTAAAGTATTTTGTGAGGCCTTTTAACATGTTTTTAAATAAAACTACGGTTGTAGTTGAAGAGTTTGTAAATTAACATGAACCGAAGCTGTTGCCTGGTAACGCAATCGCACGACATCACGTCCGTTTATTCCACATCCACACGCATGGATTAACATCGATTTAATACATTAATGTAGCCTTTGTTTCTGCTAAACGAAGTGTCGACCAGCTCGGGCATCGGCGAAATGGAGTATGACTATTACAAAATAAATCATTATTATATTCATATTAATATTGACAATAACAACCGACCGTCGGGGTAGCATTTGCTTGGCATTTCCGGGTATTTCTCCACTGGTTAACATGGGTAAACAATGCCGTGTAACTGTCATGTTTGAAGTACGGAATCGTGACATCTTCACGTCTCCCAGCATGGTAAATCGTCACATGTTCACGTCTTGCCGTGATACCGGGTTGCTTAAAAGTGTGCAATTTCTTCATTCCAGAGGAAACATTTTTTATCTATATCTTGAAGTAACACACATTGACTTAAGTACTCAGCAACAATTAGCAATTGACTGAAGAGGCTTAAAAGAAAATGATTGAAGTTAAAGATTATACCTCAGGCTTAATTAATCACCCTGACCAGAAATGCCTCGGCTCAAGTAATGGAGTTTCACAAAGCATTCTTACCTGTAAATAAGGACTTCATCCTCAGAACAATTGTACTGAAGCTGATACATTTTGACCTTTGGAGTTGATTTGCTAACAGTCCACTTGACCAGTGCAGAGATGGCAGTCACTTCTGATGCAGAAACCACCTTCTCTGGTAGAGGTTTAGGCTCCCCTTTACTGATCTTGGTAGAACTGGTTATATCTGAAAGCCCTGACTTGGACTGTGTGGTACGGTTGGTACCATTACTCAGATGGGGGAGTTGAATGATTGACAGTTCAATGGAGGCCGTAGATTCCCCTGCAGCATTGGCAGCTATGCAGGTAAAAATTCCGTAATCATTGGATGTGGTGATTAAAATGTCCAGGGTGCCATTTTCGTATACTGTTGCTCGGGAGGAGTTGCTGATCAAACGATCATCAGGAGCAACCCAATGCACAGTTGGCATCGGATCCCCGACTGCTTTGCAGCGCAGGCTAGCCGTTTGGCCTTCAAGCACTAGTAATTTATGTGTGTGTTGCGTGATCAGAGGGGGCTCGCAAACAAACTCCTCCTCACGAACAGACCAAAAGTAGCGCCCCTTTAGACTATTAGGAGATGCACAAGTTTCCATATCATCGTCCCGCTCTAGCCTTCGAAGCCAAAGCACTTCACAGTTGCAGTGCAATGGATTTCCTCCAAAGCTTAGAGAGAGCGGAGGTGCATAAGGAGTGCTCATCACTACATTGCTTTGTGAGCGCCCAAAGATGGGGTCTGGAGGGAGCTTCTGGAGACGGTTGGAGGTGAGGTCCAAGCGGGCCAGTTTATCCAGATCTGTAAAAGTCCCCTCAGAAATGTACAATATGAGGTTATGATCCAGACTTATCTGATGGAGGTTAACCATCTTGCGGATGGCTTCCCAAGGCACATTGCGCAAGTTGTTATACGACAAATCCAGATCTTCCATTGTCGATAACGAGTCGTCAAAGGCTGTGTCAGCGATCTGATTCAGCTGGTTGTTGTTGATGATCAGGTGCTGCAGGTTGGCCAGTCCTCGGAGGTCGTCGGGTCCCAGCTCAGTCAACCTGTTACTGTCAAGGTGAAGGGATCTCAGGGTCTCCAGGTCGATGAAAGAGAAAGGCTGGATGGTGCTGATGGTGTTACGGGACAAGGTAAGATCAACAAGACCCGTCATGTTGACAAAGTCCAGGGTGGTGACCTTGAGGATGAAGTTGCCGCCCAGCCGGAGCTCCACAGTTCGCCGGTCAATGTCTGGCGGGACAAAGAGCAAGCCTTTGGAGGGGCACAGAGTCCCTAAAGACTCTGAGAGGTTCTGGCAGACACAGTATTTTGGACATGCATGGACCATCGTTACTGCGGTTCCCAGAAGCAGGAGACTGATGACCACTTTGTCCATGTTAGTTCACAGAAAGGGACCTGCAAAAACGAGAAGAAAAAAAGAGACACATTTTTAGATCATGATCAGCTAAGATAAACTGTTCACACTTTACTTCATCTTATAGTTTAATCAAAACATTAATAACATCACACTTGCATCATTGTGTGTGTGTTTATGTGAAGGACATATTAACACAGTTAAAATACACTTCCACCATGACTTTTGGACCACGGAGGCCAATATTTCTCAGATCTATCAATCATCCTTGAGAATTTTCTACATTAATATCCTTCATGTATTTTGTAATGCAAATAATGTGTGAGAAATCACATGAGGATTCTCTGAATAAGCCAGCTAAGAAGGAATTTTTAATGACGCACATACCTATAAGCTCTCAATACATATAGGGGTGTTATGCATGCAATGGAAATTAGATAAAGTGGGGCAAGTGCATGTATATGCTGTAAGACATGGATGAGTTCTGGTCTGAGTGTTAACTGACGGAGTATGTTTTCTACCTTTGTCTTATTAGTACCCTTTTCCTATCATATCTGTACCATTCAGACACAATTGTATGCAATATTCCATAACAAAACCTCACACCTGACAGGATGGCCAAACTTGGCTTCATCCAACGGTCTTTACATTCCCGCAGACAGTTGTATCATTCATTCCTAATACACTAAAATCAATTTCAATTTGTTTTACATGAGCAACATTAATGGAAAACTGCCTTCTAGTCTTTGTGTTTCTCACTAGAACCAAAGGGAGGCACAATTGTAATATTTGTATGTTAACTACATGCTATTATTTATCATTATTCATGTGTGTGAGAGGCTAGTTGCAGTATATTTATCTTAACTAAGTTGTTACAACCCTATAATGTTTTTTCTACTTTTCATTACTCATAATTACAATAGGAAAAATGCATAAATAACCCCTCCTCGATTCAAGTAATTGTTGTATTGTGGAGTGCCACTGCATATGGTCTGTGTATTACACAGAGATAATGAGAAGGAAATTGATATGGAAAAAAAGATATTCATGGAGTCTGAGTCCCTGAAGAAATTAATGTATGTATATACAAAACAGTCTGTTCATATGTTTCACCACATTTACAATATAAGACCAAGTAACTTTTTACAATCATGCACTATTATTTGATTTGTTCTTATAGATTTAGCCAAGCAGCTATGTGGACACACTTAATGTTGTTTCAAATCTGCACGTTTAAGCAATACACTCTCACTCCCTAAACGTCCAGGAGCGACGCTTGGTCAAGGTCCCGTGGCGTGCAGTTGGGACGCGCCGAGGCTCCTTCAGCTTCATAAACGGACGCGAAGAGCTTTCAACTGATTGCAATGTATTCCCATCGGCGGCGGTATTTGACGCTCAGGGAAGCACCGCATCCATTTATGTCGGCAGCTCTTAAAGGCAATGTGAGCGTCCATTCCCATTGGATAACGGAGAATTGTACACCCGGAAGTAAGTATTCTCCTTACTGTCGATTGATTTGATATCTGCACTACTCATCGACTAAAAAACACCAGATTACCTTTGTTTAAATTGTGTACAATGCTTTTGTCCTTTTCCCCTTCAATTCTTAGAAACAACTTGTTTTCTCTGAAATGTGGACCGCCAAAGAGACTACACTACCCACAATCCCCAGCTATTGTTGTGACGACGCCTGTCCGCTTTGACAAACCTTGTGATAAGTCAACAAGCGCTGTGATTGGATGAAACATAAATTCATACAAAAAAAGTCCTACCCTGTCTCCTAAAAATTACGTTCCCACAGAACTAAACTGCATTCTCAATTACGTTTAGACAGAAAACACGTGGCACAATTCAAACGGGATTGAAAGATAATATTTCTCTCTCCATTGACTTCAATACATTATTTTTTCGAAAGTTAATGTACGCGACTCTGGGATTTGTAGTCTTTCTAGTTGTGTATTTTTCAGAGTCTTATATTTCAAAAGTTTTAAGACAAACTGTGACTTTTTCGACATTGAAATAATTTTTTATGATTGACAAACATCATATGTGTAATTCATGGCACAATTCAAACGGGATCGAAAGATACGTTTTCTCTCTCCATTGACTTCAATACATAATTTTTCAGAAATAAGGTTCCATGGGGCGGAAGTAGATGGGTGTGACTTCGCCACTCTACTTCAGCATGTGTAGTTCTGGGGGGGGCGTTCGAGTCCAGTTTTGAATAGTCTGCCGTGGTTACGTTCCATTTCAAAGAGCTTGACGCTCGGCGTAACCTTGGCGCACTGCCACTCCAACATCCAATCCCAGAGCTTGAAGATTAATCCCGGGGTTTGTCGCAAAGCGGACAGGCGTCGTCACAACAATAGCTGGGGATTGTAGTAGTAGTGTAGTCTCTTTGGCGCTCCACATTTCAGAGAAAACAAGTTGTTTCTCAGAATTGAAGGGGAAAAGGACAAAAGCATTGTACACAATTTAAACCTATCAATGTCGTTTAATTAACAAAGGTAATCTGGTGTTTTTGAGTTGATGAGTAGTGGAGATATAACTGTCAAATCAATCGACAGTAAGGAGAATACTTACTTCCGGGTGTACAATTCTCCGTTATCCAATGGGAATGGACGCTCACATTGCCTTTAAGAGCTGCCAACATAAACGGTTGCGGTGCTTCCATGAGCGTCAAATACCGCCGCCGATGGGAATACATTACAATCAGTTGAAAGCTCTTTGCGTCCGTTTATGAAGCTGAAGGAGCCTCGGCGCGTCCCAACTGCACGCCACGGGACCCTGACCAAGCGTCGCTCCTGGACATTTAGGGAGTGAGAGTGTGTTAGTTTAAGAGCTAGACTTTCAGCATCTTAACAGCATCTGTGGTTCTCTGTCCTTTAAGATGGACCTGAATTTCCCCATGGTGATTAAATCTGAGCATTCAATCAGCACTCCAGTAAACTGTGTGAAACTGTGAAAAATGTGTTTATTTGAGCAAAAATAATTGCAAATCTAATGCACACTGTTCCGACTCTCTCAGCACTCTGGAGCTAATTCCCACAAGGCCTCATGGTGAGAGCTGTCAGTGAAGAGAGACAGTTTCTCTCATGAACTAATTTTAATGGACAGAATTGAGAAACAGCAACTGAAAAGCCATGAAAACCCACAGAACCTGCCTCACTCATTTTCTTTTGATGTTGCTTTCCACTGAAATAGCCAATTGTGGTGGGTAAGCCTTTTCAAAAACTGGGGGAAATATACACATTTGCAGAGATGCTCATAATGCTATATGGGTGCAGTTGAAACATTCTGTATCATTTTCATTCCGCACATCCCATTAGAGTGCGTGCAATATGTGAAGAGAAGGGTAAAGAAAGCCAGGCGCATAGGGGAGGCAGAGGTGACCTTTTAAGGTTAGTAGTCACAAAGAGACGAGAACCACGGATGTTTGAGGTCCACATCCATTTACTCGTGGCCTTTACCAAGCCAGCAACACCTTCTACAATTCAATTTAAGCGACAAAGAAACTGTGGAAATACCAACAAGGCCACATTATAGAATTTTCCACAGGGCATTGCATTATACAACTTGTGAAATCCATTATTAATCTCGTTGTGACCCTGGATTCTTTGGTGATTAAAGCACTCTTTTTATCTCTTCTATGGATAAAATATATTTCTAGCAGCTGCAACGAGGGTGATTGTTGGATGATACTTGAGACAAAAGATTTTGGTGTTATTTCTTACAAATCACATTTTTAAATCCTTAAAGAGTCAATTGATGTGCATTGTCCTGCATTGTCATATCACACCAGGATATGTGTTTGCCTGCCCCCATTTAGTTGATTATAGGCCTGTCACGATCACAATATTGTCGGCACCGTTGTAAGACCATTTTAGACCACTCAAACAGACCACCAAGATGCATTGTCAGGCAAATGCATCTTTGATTGTAAACTATCGGGAAGGTGGGGGCTCTCCATCTCCAGATGCCGTGTTTGCTCCCAGCTGGGAAAACGGAATGGGTAGGTTAGGTTTCAGGTGCAGTTTAAGGTTGGTCGTATTGCTAGCTTTTGTTGCTACCTTTTTAAAACAAAGGCGACACACCGCCCAGCTCATTCAAGTCCGTAGGTTCGCCTCGTTGATTTGGCTTAAATCCAAAATATTCCCACACTGGAGATGTGGTATTAGGTTTTGCAACCACTTCTATTTAACTTCAAATTCCCCTCGAGTAAGTCACACGTTGCCCCACAGCGCACCTGGCTGGCAGCCGCAGCGTGCCTGGCTAAAAGACTGGTCCCATCCTTATGTAAACAAACACGCATGTAAACGGCAATTTATCGAGCTCAGAAAAATTATCGAGTCCATTTTTATTTATCGTACGAAAAGTCCATTTATTGATTATCGCGACAGGCCTAGTTGATTATATCATTTTTCATTCATATTTGTATTTCTATTTGTATAGACCTTTTTGTGTGGCGATAGCTAATTCATGTAGGGCTGGAATTTTCACAACCTGGTCATTTTGGGAGAGTTGGTACCTGAAATATGAGAGTTTAAAGGTTACATTATCACCTTTAGCCAAAGTTAGACCAGAACAAGCATTTTTCTCAAGCTACAGAGGAAGTCCTTAACCTAAAGTCTTATTTACTTGTAAACGAGAAAATTCAAAGCATTAATCAAAGATTTTCAAACTAACGATCGAACCATAGCTTTTTTACTTTAGCAAGCTCAAGCTTTTAACAACAAAACCAGAGAGGTAAATTTTTTCCTATTATATATGTAACAATGTAACAATGACACGTACCTATTGAGCTGTAACTGTATGAAAACATCTAATGAACCTTTCAAAGACAGTGTTTTCAAGTAACTTATAGCGTAAGTTTGCTAGCTGCAGTCTATAGATTGATAGTCATGATTTCACTCATTTGAAATTGATGAAATGAGAACCCTTTTTTTCTCTCTTCTGTCTGAACGCAAAGACCCATTGCTGAAATAAATGCATTAAACTAAGAATGTTGATGTTATATTAATTTCCTCTGTAATCAATAAAAAGATACACCATGCAGAATGGAAAGACAGATGGAAGTAACCTACTTTGGCAATAGTCTATTAATAGTAATACAAACTCAGAGGAAGCCTCTATAGTGGAATATTATAATTCAGTTGCAGGTAAGGAAACTTCAAAGACTGCAGCTAGTGTTTGTACATGCATTGGCAGTTACTTTAACACAGTTTTCACTCACTTTTGAGAACCAACAAACTTTGGTTGAACTGAAATGTGTTTATGCAGCCGTTCTTTAGAGTTGTACATGATTGTGCAGAGACTGGTTCTAAAAGGCATCCAGCGCAGACTGCAAATTACTCCATTACTTCTGCTTTCATGCGCTTGTGAAATTAAATGTGCTGCTGTTGCCTCTGTGAATGTTAAAGGACATCACTTTATCAGCTGAACAGGGATTTCTTGTTTTTTAAAAAGAAAGTACAACGTTTGGCATTTAGAACAGCAAATGCAGTTTAAAAGGTTTTTAAATTGGCCATTGGTTTAATAGCTTTTGGTTGTGTCAGCTGTACTAGCATCAATCAAACGCTAATATAAAAAAAATAAACAGACATGAAAAGGTATAGGTGGAAAAGCTACTTATTTATCATTAGGCATTGTCAAATCCCCACATGCTGCTCTACACATTCTTCTCTTGAAAAATAAATACGTATTACGTGGAGAAACTCTAAATTATTCTGATACATTTGTCTTTGTCTATATCATAAAAAGGCAACATATATTTACTGAACTGATTTCCTTTGTGAACAAAACCCTGACAAAATTGTATATAGTTGGCAAGTACATTTTCTTACAAACTTTAAACATGAAGTGCTGTGAAACATACAAGAAATGTTCAAACAGTGTTTTCTGAGTGTTTTTTTTTCTTCTATGAAGACTGGTTTATATACGTTGAACTTTAAATAAATTGTTTGCCATTCAAACAAATCCAGGATTCAATGTATTGTACTTTGTCTTTTGGTCCTTAAATGAATGGATTTATATTGTGGTAGCAGCAGACTAGCTATTTGTCCTGCTTCAAGGCTTTTTGCCAAGCTCAGCTTTTAGGATGTAAGGCTGGATTGTAACTTATCTACGAGTTATTGGGAAAAGAAACAGACAAAGATAGGCTGGCACGGCGGAAAGATAGTGCAGGTTTGTTAAAAACAAGGTGTCTTTTGTGAGTAGGAGTTTGTTGCACAAGGTTAACCATCACATGAACATGACTGCACAGCTGTTTGGCAATCTGTTAGAGAAAAATCCAATAGTACTCCTTTAGGGGGAGAAGGACGGTCAGTCTGATGGCTTCTTCTTACCAACGAACATTCTATATCAGTCCAAGTGAATATGTCATGCTGTACAGCCAAATACATTGGTCGTGTTTCATTGTATCTGACTTATCTTTTCAATGCCCGGACCTACAAAAAAAGTAATCCAAGTCGCGCCCCCTTTGCAGGGGTGGCGGGTACTGTAGGCTAGGGAAGGCTAAGCCTTCCCAAATATTTGTGTCACTGCATCCTGTTAAAATAAAAATATAATGTATAATGTTTGTGTCTTTGACATTAGCGCTGCTATGCAGCCACCTGTGCCCTGTGCACTACGAAGCCAGTTCAACAGACCCTGGATATGTTTGAGTTATCTTAACTAATCCTAACAAATGAGATCTTGCTAAGCGGTTCTACGACGCTGGTTATCAACTCCGTAAATCAAGCAAGGGTTTCTCTGTCCGGCTGAGAGCGCGTTCACGTGAAAGGGGCGGGGTTAGCTACATTTGACCAATCACAAACAGGGACAAGTGTACTGACAGTGCAGCGTCATACTTCATTAATGAAAAGTAAACTAATATTAGACAAATATGAACTTTAAACATCCATGATTTAAATCAAGCCATATAGTTGCACCTGCAAGGTAAATATAGAACAACTGGTTAAACAATAACTACGGAGTGTTTGAAAGCGTACAACAGTTTGATGATATCACTGCCCCATCTAAGACATGAGTGGATCTGACTTTAATTACATTTGAATTGAGTGTTTCGTCAACTTAATGTGTTGCTTAAAATAATACTTCTGCATACAGTATGGGACACTGTAGGTGATGCACGGCCAGATACGGCTCGAGAAGCTGACTCAGTCAGATAAGGAAATATATCATATATCGATGTACTGATTGATGATGTGATATGAATGATAAGTGCGACACGTCGGCGTCTTCTCTGCATACGGCAGTTTAAACTGTATTTCCTTTATCCTGTAATATGACTTGACAGATTTAAACTCCGCACACTGAGCTTTGATTGGTCAGCAGGCGGTGCTTTCACTGGGTTGATCTCTTTTCTATTGACGCCGAAGGCGGGCAGCGTCAGGTAAAAAAAGTTAATTAGCCTTCCCAAACCTGAGCCTCACGTGTCCCTTTGCCTCAGTGCTATTTGCCGTTGTCAGCTGTGTTCAGTGGTGTAATCTCCCAACACCCAATTGAGGGGATACACTACTCCCGATCTCACAGAAGATTGTGAGAGTACTGACTAGAGAGAGCTGGACTCACCAGCCTTACATCTTCTGCCTTTTCTCTTTCCTCTGTAACTCTTTGATAGAATGTGTCACATGTAGACAGCTTGGTAAACCTTGGTGTGATGTGTACAATCCAATGATGTCACAATGTTTAGTGCCGGAGCGTCAGCAAGCACACATGATGAAACATGACAACAGTTACACCTCTCACAGCTATTTGGAGCTACCTGCAAATATAAAGATGCCCCCGTGCAGCTGACAACATTCGGTTTATTTTCTGTTTACTTCCTAGCATCTTGCATCTTTGGGGAAATTAAATGTGAAAATAAGTGCAAAATTGCTCACAGGATTTATAAAAAATAATCTTGGCATCAGGCTTAGCCTTGACAAAAGATGGAGATTATCAGAGTGTAAAATGGAAGCAGCACATCATGGCAGAAACCTGACACTGGATAATAGTGATCTATCTGTTCAACCACATACTGTATACCCAAACACATTTACAGGCTTGTCTCTGTCTGCTGGATATGAAAAGACTACCTGAAAGGGTGTAACTTTCTAGAACTGTGACAGGATTAGATCAGCCAGCTGTGAGTTTTTTTTCCTGCTACGCTTTCTTACAAGTTTCTCTGAAGAGGATCTATGGAATTGATGCAGATGTTCAATCAGATTTTGGGAGTCTAAAACCTTTGAGATAAGGATAGCTGTCTTTGAGCACTGGTAAGATCAGGATTTGTACAGTTTTTTTTTTAAAAGGTTCTTAATTCTGATTGACTGCTCAGAGAAACTGATGTTGCTTTATTTGAAATGTCATCGTCACCAAACGTTTTATTCATCGTAACCAAATGTTTCCTCTGTAGTTTTTATCATCATCAAATGTTTTCTGGGTAGTATTCATTATCACCCAAGGTTCCTGGGTGGTATTCATCGTCACCAAAAGTATTTGTGGTCAGTTTTCATTGTCACCAAAGGTTTTCTGTGATACACTGGACACAAGTCTACTTTTATCCTGTTATTATTGTGCATTCCTATGCAACCTAAGTGCTGTGGTTCACACTTGTCCTTTTGCACAGGAAACAAAGTTGCAAAGTAGATATACTTATACAGTACCAGGCATCCAGAGTTGCCAAAGAGAATGACTAATTAATTAACTTGATTAGCACTTAGTTGGAGCTCTGCCAAGGATTCATTGGATATGAATACCTCCCACTTGAATCTTCCGCATTAAGATTATCAACTGCGTTATAAAAATATCTGGTTCTTGCATGCAATAGTTAAATGTATAACCCTGGGTATGAGTACAATGAGGAGAAAAGTAAACTACAACACCTAAAGTGTTATTCTCTTCAGTAAGAAGCACTTATTGATTAAGCCTAAGATTATGTTGTGTGCGTAACAGAAATTAAAATGGAATTTTATTTGAAAGCTCTATAATCAGCCTTGAACTTGCTGGTAAATCCAGCCTCTGAAGCCCAGAGTCATGATATGGTTGAGGGGGCTCTGAAATTGGGCTGGCACTTTTAACCAAGAGAAGTCCACATTTATTTATTCCTTTGTGGTAACACAGTAGCTTTTTGTGAAGAAACTGAACTCTGAGTGGCAATTTTCTTTTTCCGTTTCTAAAAGTTTAAACTTAAAATCTGACCCTAGATATCGTTCAAAATAACAATGGAGAACTCAGTCTGGGTCAGCGGTTTTCAAAAGTCAGTCGTATTCAACACAACTGCCACCAAACCCAATGATAGATGGGTGCTTTAGTGAACAACAATACTGGTGGGACATTCAGAGCCCAGTACTGTCAAACAAATATTGATTGTGCAACATGAAAACTTTTAATTGACTCGACAATCCCCAAACCATTAATGGTCAGCTTACATTTTGGGTAAATATGCTCTAATGTCCAAACCTGACGTTTCTTAAAGGACTTATGTTGAATACCTTAAAATATATTACTTTATTATTACATGTAATTTGTTAGACGCTTTTATCCAAAGTGACTTACATAAATTCAGTACTGTGGACAATCCCTACAGGAGCAATTGGAGGTGAAGTGTCTTGCCCAGGGACACAACGACATGCTGACTGCAGTGGGACTCGAACTTGCTACCCTGTGAATTTAAGTCCAGCTCACTATCCAGTGAGCCACAGTCTCCCTCATTTATATCTATTAGTCTCCATATTTAAGAATGAGAAGGTGCTAGTTTGCCTGTCTTAGCTTCTTCCTAGCATATCATATCATATTTGCTAAGGATAAAAGGGAATTTGTTGGAATTACACCGAACTAACGAGGAGCTTTGTGCCATTATTCATCTGTGGTGTTTTCATTTATTCAATGAGACATCTGCCTCTTGAACAAGCCGTCATGATTGTAAAAAGGTCAGACACTTTAGGTCTGTGTACCCTCTTCATTTCTGTAGTTTACCATTGTCTTGTACTAATTACATACATGCCTCTGACATTCAACGGCAAACACACATTGTCACACACACGCACGCTGATTAATTAAAGCAGACTTCCCAACCGTGCTTGCTTTTTGATGAAATCCCCCCGCGCACAATAATGAATGCGAGTGTCTCCACATCCCAAAACAGGATCAAATTAATTGATTCTGCTTGAGGGTTGCAGTTAATATATTAAATTGTTTTTGTATTCATTTTATATTTTAACTGTTGCAGACCTAATTAACCTTTATGGGATTAGACTGTGTCTATTTATCGTTGTTTGTTTTGTCTGGTTTATCTTGTTGTTGCTTTTATGCCCTTGAATGCGACACATCCTTTACACGTTTCCAATGCCTCTTATCATTGTAATGTATGATACTTTTTTGTAAACCTTTTTAGAATTAAAGTGCTAAAGGGGCCCTATTATGCTTTTTGGGGTTTCCCCTTCCTGCAGTGTGCTGTATAGGTTTCTGCGCATGTAAATGGTCCCATAGTTCCCTCCAGAAGGAGTTTCTCTCCCAAATACTCCCCCCCCCCCTGCCTGAAATGCCTTTGTTTTCTTCCATAACATAGTGACATACATTTGTAGCACTTGTGCTTCTATCGGCTAGCTCTTCAACACATTGTACATTATAGGC